>NW_027362026.1:3400000-3940000 GCF_039654945.1 Dendrobates tinctorius
AGGATGGTTTAGGGAAAAATTCAAAGAAAACAAAATGTACATGACACAAGGCAGAAATGTATTTCTTGTCCTTTTAAGTATAAACATGTTTTTACTCCAGTGACTTTCAACATTGGTGTAAATCTGCCAAATGCTAGCTCCAAGAAACTGGAGGACAGTACATTCAAACAAAACGTGTCCCTACCATTTAGTTAATAAAGAAATCATTGACTAGTATGGAGGGAGGACTACTTCTGGGAAGAGCTGGAGAATTGTCCTGTGCAAAACAAAGAAAGGAAAAAATCTGTTCAATGTATGTGTGTATCTGTTCTAACCTCTACAAATTGTATGCTTTGATGAATCCATAATTGCTACCTAAACTATTTTTATAAAGTCTTAGAAGAATAATCTTGACAATGTGCCTGGCGTAGGGAGAAGGGATTTTTCCTTAGGAGCCATTCATAGAAACAGGGGCATGTTTATCAAAATGGTCTAATTTTTAGACGCCTGCCATACACATCGTTTAGCTGCTCCCCCATACACAGGAGATTTAATTTACCCGAACGCTCCTGTGTTCTCTAGGAGAGAGCCATCGCCACACGTCTGCTAGCCGCCTAGGGAGACCATACGATCACCAGTCCAAAATCAGACATGCCGGATCGATATTTTCCTCCAACAATAAATTGTCTGGGGCTCCCATACACATTAGACTGTCGGCCGAGCTTGTTGATATTGGTGGGTTTGGCTTACATGAGTCTAATGTGTATGGGGGAACTTTAGACTACCCAGTCTTAAGAAGCACCAAATTTATCAAAGGGGCTCATGCTGCTTGATTAATCTTCAGAATTTTTCATATTTCTGCATAAATTTGGTCAAAAACTACAGAATTTTACATAAATCCTAAAAGTAGATAAAGAGAACCTAAACAAAAAGAGGAATCAAAAGCACTAAACTTTGACACTTGTTGTTGTTTTTTTTTTGTTTTTTTTTTTTAAGAAAATGACCCAATAAGACATGTCTGTGAGTATTAATTGTATGTGAACCTTTGCTTTCAGTATCTGGTGTGACCTCCTTGTGCACCAATAATTGCAATCTATTGCTGTTAATTGTTGATTAGTCCTGAACATTGCCATGGAGGAATTTTAGACCATTCCTCCTCACAAAACAGCTTCATCTCTGTTAGGCCACATTCCCATTTTCAGTATTTGGTCAGTATTTTACCTCAGTATCTGTAAGCCCAAACCAAGAGAGGAACAGTCAGAGGAAACGTATAATAGAAACACGTCACCACTTCTGTATTTATCATCCACTCCTGGTATTGGCTTACAGATACTGAGGTAAAATACTGACCAAATACTGAACATGTGAACGTCTTCTTGTATTGGTGGGTTTTATTCCATGAAATACTCGTATCACCCGTCCACAACATTTCTATAGGATTAAGCTCAGGACTTTGACTTTGCCATTCCAAAACTTTAACTTTATTCGTCTCTAACCTTTGTATTGTAGAACAACTTTTATGCTTTAGGTCATTATCTTCTTGCAGGGTTTCTGGAATGTCAGCTTGTTGACAGATGTCCTGACAACTTAATTTAGAAATTGCTGGTAAAATTCAGAATTCATTGTTCCATCAGTGGTGTAAAGCCGTCCTGACTCAGATGCAGCAAAACAGGCCTAAACCATGAAACTCCCACCACCGTGTTTCACAGATGGTATGAGACTTTTATACTGTAAAGCCTACATTCACAGGTTTTGTTTCTTTCTGCAGACAAAACCTCTTTTCTCGGCAGTAAAAAAGCTGCTTAAAAAAGCTGGTTTTGCTGTGTTTTTTTGCTGCATTTTCCATGCTGATACAGTTTAGTGCCGGTTGTTCCTGAGTTCACCCCCTCGAAGACATATATGACCTATTAATATCGGCATACAGGTAATAGAAATATTACACTAGTCCTACCTGTATGCCTCATAGTAACTATCTTGTTGCTGAGAAATCTTATATTCTGTCTTTATGCTAATGATTTCTTCCAGGTTCCAGGGGGTGCAGTGCCTGGAAGAAATCCCTTCCGCCTGTCTTCATTGTTATACTTACCTCCACCCAACAGCGTCAGTTATGGCCCCTGGAATCCTGCGCCTGTGCCCTGCACTCCCTTACGCCCCGGAGTCTGGAAGAAATCATTAACATAAAGACAGAATATATTATTTTTTTAGCAAGAAGACCATTAATATGCGGCATACAGGTAAGACTAGTGTAACATTTTTATCACCTGTATGCCCATATTAATAGATCATATACATCCCGGGGGGGTGAAAGATTCCCTTTAAGGCTGGAGTCACACTAGTGTATGGGCATACTGTCAGATGTGATATGCTGAAGGCACCATTACACATAACGATGTCCCGTACACGCTGGTCTCCAAGGTAAACATCGGGTATCTAGGAGCCGCGCGACTCCTGGATACCCGCTGTTTACCTTGGAAACCAGCGTGTATGCCGGTTTTCAAGGTAAACAGTTGGTATCCAGGAGCCGCAGCTCCTGGATACCCGATGTTTACATTAGAAACCAGCGTCGCTGATCGCTGGTCTCTCGCTACACGCAGCGATGCGTGATGGCCAGCGGGAGACCAGCGATCGAAATACGGCACAGGTCGATCTAGCACGATCAGCGATACCCGGCAGGGGGGCCGGTCGCTGATCCCCGCCTTAATGACCCTTGGCTCCTGCTCTGCTGTGAGCGGGAGGTGAGTGTTAGTGCTCTGATCTTCTTGCATGGAGAGGATCAGAGCACAGCTGTGTAGGAGGCGGAAAGAGTAATTTCTCCATTTCCTCCACTGTCGGCGTATATGGCACCGCACTCGGATGATATCCGAGTGCGGTGTGTTGTCACTCGCACCCATAGACTTATATGGGTGCGAGTGAGTCGAGACTCGGCCAAGTGTCGGTGCAAATCGCAGGATGCTGTGATTGTTCTCGCATGCTGATTTGGCATGGGAAAATAATCGCAGTTGAGCTGCTCCATAGTGTAACACTGGGCTGAGTGATATGACATGTATTATTTATTATTAAATCTAACTTTCCCTGATCATTATTTCTCCTTATATCTACTGTCAAGGGAGAGATGTGGGATCCTGCCGAGAGCAGTGGGTTTACTAAATCATATCGAATATGGACAGCTTAGCAGAAAATTGGGAGTACTTGACAATTTCATAATTGACTTCTCCAAATTGCTGTCACTGACCGAACCCTCTCATAACAACTGCTAATTCTTACCATTGTGTCCATATAAAAACAATAGTTTTGAAGGTTATCATTCTTGTACTACACAATCATGATGATTCAATTAATCTAAAACAAGGCAATGAAATAAAAATTTTTTTTTTTTACAAAACCAACAATATTTATTATAAGTTTAACAACAAGTAACACAATAAATAGGTGATGTTATTACTTTTGATCTTTTGAAAATGACAACAAGAAGATGATAATTATCTGCAAAGTGCAGGGGCGGACATATCAGTTGTGCAACCTGTGCAGTTGCCAAAGGCCCCGGAAGTAAGGGGGCCACTTCCACCTCCAAAGCAGCAAGCAGCTTCTGTCATAGGCAGAACTCTCTGATTACTAAGAGCCCAGACTCTTCTTGCACCGAGGCCCTTTCTGTCTGTGTCCACCAATGTCCGTGGATCTGTATTCAGATTTTACGATATATTATACAGTTTTTGCTCTAATTTGATTCCCACAGCTCCTCTGAGTATTCTGTTTTTAATCTTTTTATTTATTTTTGTTTTTGGTAAATCTGACATATGGCAGCACCGATGTGGGTCTTTTTAAAAATTTTTGGACAAAATTCTTATGATCTCTTTACCAAGGGGGTGTTGTTCATAGGGTAGTTATGCAGTGCGGCCTAAAGAGATGCCCCAAAGAATTTTGTGAGCAATGTTCCCTTACTAAACACCATCAAAATTACCCCCAGACTCGTAACTAGTTGACTAAATAAAAAAAACAATTACCATACTCAGGAGCATTCGGAATAATACAAGGGCATAAACTGTCTACTTTTGACCAGTCCTCTTTGAATAGATTGCTTAGGCTGGTGTACTTACTTTGAAAACTCATTTCACAATAGATCTATAATCCTTGCATGAAGGTGTTAATTCCCAGTAATAATATGGTAATTTTACTATGGGGGGGAACCTTAAGAAAAAAAAAAGCATTATACAGACATTTTGATATCCGTTTTCAAAGTAAGTACACCAGCCTATACAAAAGTCTAAGTGAACTTCTTAATAATGTATGCAGTTTGTATTGTGATATCTGGTGGTGACTGAACCGCTTTAATGGCTATAGAAATAATAAGGCACAACCTTAAAGATTTTGTCCACTACTAGGACAGCCATGTCTCAATCTGAATGTTTGTCGCCATTAAAATAAAAACACGTTTAAATGACATAACAATCGCACATGAGTCCAGGGAACACGAGTGCCCACACCGCTGGAAAGACGTCGGCACAGGAGGCTAGTATGTGTTTTCATATTAATGGGGGCAAACATTCAGATTGAGAGGGGCTTGGTCCGAGCTCTGGAAAACCCCTTTAATGAGACCAGAACAATTGGATTGGCTTACAAACAAGAAACTATATAGAATAGACGTGGCACATTAATACTGGATGGGTATTTAGCACCTTTTTTAGGAGGTAGTAGCTTTTCCAAACCATTTGTGTAGTGGCAGCCAAATTAACCATTTTTTATGTACAAAAAAATGAAGTCCATGTTTCCACGTAGAGTATACTGTTATATTCCGCTGTTTTCTTTGTACCGAAAATCTGTTGTTAGGCCAGGGTCACACTTGCGTGTGTGATGCGAGAAATTTGCGCATCAATACCCGCCACTGCCGCCGGAACTCGGGACCGGAGTGTGCGGCTGCATGTATTTCTATGCAGCTGCACACTCCGGTCTCGAGTGCCAGCGGCAGTTGCGGGTATTGATGCGAGAGACTCGTGCGAGTTTATAACATCACACTCACAAGTCTGACCCTGGCCTTAAACAGCTCAAGCAAACTGGGTGTGATTTCATGAAAACTCATACCCACTGTGTTTAGTTGTGGAACTGTGCTTTCTGTGGTTTATTCTTTTCCTGTCGGCTTCTATGGGGAGCATAACAAAAAAGATTAAAAAAATGCTATTGAATTTTTAAATGCAGAATCCCTGCTCTGATCCCATTTCTGAACTTGATAAAAATGTATAAAACACTGCAAAAATCCATTAAAAACACAAAAAAATTCACAATAATCAGAGCAAATTGCTGTTGTGAATTTTGGTGTTGATACCTGCAATAGAAAATGCAGTAGAAACAAAAACAGCATTTCCGTACGTTTGAACATGGCCTTAAATTGTTACATAGGATTAGAGAAACTTTTATGACCTTCCAAAAAGGTGACCTTCAATGGACAGGTGTGGCACAATTTTTGAAAGAAAACAATCATGCTTCTCTAACCCTGGACAAACCATTGTGGCTTAAATATAGAATTTCACTTTTGCCTCCATTGTTTTAATACAACAAGTACATGCTACCACCTTGGCTGATCCGACTCTGAACCTGAGCTGTACAGAAACAGTCTTTTTGTGCTTTCCTACCACTATTTTACATTTAAAAGCTTTGACCCGTATGCCAAATCTTCCTTGAGTCTGGTATAGTGCGTTTCTTTGTCATCTCCTTGGTGTGACCGTTCTCCTTCCTTGAAATTCTGTGATTTCATGACTCAGTCAGTGGAATGGTTTTTCACCGTAGTCTTCTTATAAGACATGTATGCTAGATGTCAACCATCTTCGAATATTGTCCTTCAAACGTTTTATACCAATGTTGACCAACATTTATATAACCTTCTCTTTCTTGTACATAATGTGAGATATACAGTATGGGACAATCCCTACACAAGCTAAAGGAACGGCAGCACTTTTGCAGAATGAAAGGAGGTAGAAGGTCATCTCAACTTTTGTAGGTGGTTTGAAGCTGTCAAAAATATGAAGAACAAACAGAGAAGTTGCTATACAGCAGAGACGGAATGTGAACTGTTTTGAAAGCTTTCCTTGGCAGCTTTCCTTATACATCTGGGAGTTGAGCGCTAGGCCTAATCCAAAGAAGATTCCAAGGTTCCTCAAGAGTCCAGCAAAAGGATTGGTGTCAATGTGGATCCATTCAGGTCGGTCACACCATCTCTTGGCCTTCTCCAGAGTCCAAAGGAGGTCCACACCCACTGCTTTCAAGACCAAGTAAAAGCCCAAAGCAAAGGAGAACAGAAACATAGTAGTATATAGATATCTCTTTAAACTGGCCTTGTAGATGGATCGAACATTCCCAAAAACTTCAGCTACCAGCATTCCTATAATAAGAATAAACAGAACAATAAGAGGTCAACTTCTCAGGTGAGCGAGTTAACTTTTATGCTGGCAATCAAGATGGTCAATGTATGTTAGATCTATGAGGGTGGAGATGGAGGCACTACAAGATATTTGGCACCACTTTGTGAAATATGGTAAGATAGGAAAAGTCACTGTATATGCAGTGATTCTCAAATTTTGATCTTTCCTTGGTAGATATTGGAAGCATTGTGCACTGACCTGATATGACGCCACACACAACTTGATGTGGAAAGTGAGCGGCAAGGAAAATTCGAGATAGGCAGACGCAAATTTGGATGAACCAGAAACCAGCCCATAGGGCAGCTTGAAGACATCTAGAAGAGAAATAGATGCTGTTAATGAACCAAAATAGCAATGAAGTTGGTCATGGAAAGATGATTCTCTCTATCTCATATTTCTTCCATATTATCATCATCATCATGAAGAATACTAGATTATTTACCTGTTTTTAAAAGAGATTGAATGCCTTCTATTCAGCATGATGGTAAGTAGTGAGGTCACCATGACATAGTAGACTCCCGCTGAACCCATGGCATGACCTGAAGGACTCCCTGTGTGGACACAATTTTTGAATATTATTTTAATTAAATATTTCATTTTGCAAAATCCAGATATCCTGATCTATAGGTGAAGATGATCAAGCTTGCCTCTATAACATATAATGAATGTAGTATCATAGGTGTAACTATAGTGGGTGCAGGGCTTGCAGTCTCACCTGGCCTTCTAGCCTCAGCCCCTTAGGCCCATATGAGAAAACCAATACTATTGTTGACCTCTGATAGTTGGGGGGGTCCTGATAGAGAATTTGCTCTTTGGAGCCCACAAGATTCAAGTTACACCACTGTGTAGTACACTTTTGTATAGAATGATGTAAATGGATATAGTACAGTTGTGGCCAAAAGTATTGACACCCCTGCAATTCTGTCAGATAATACTCAGTTTCTTCCTGAAAATGATTGCAAACACAAATTCTTTGGTATTATTATCTTCATTTAATTTGTCTTAAATGAAAAAACACAAAAGAGAAGAGAATGAAGCAAAAAGCAAAACATTGATCATTTCACACAAAACTCCAAAAATGGGCCAGACAAAAGTGTTGGCACCCTCAGCCTAATACTTGGTTGCACCACCTTTAGCCAAAATAACTGCGACCAACCGCTTCTGGTAACCATCAATGAGTTTCTTACAATGCTCTGCTGGAATTTTAGACCATTCTTCTTTGGCAAACTGCTTCAGGTCCCTGATATTTGAAGGGTGCCCTCTCCAAACTGCCATTTTTAGGTCTCTCCACAGGTGTTCTATGGGATTCAGGTCTGGACTCATTGCTGGCCACCTTGGAAGTCTCCAGTGCTTTCTCTCAAACCATTTTCTAGTGCTTTTTGAAGTGTGTTTTGGGTCATTGTCCTGCTGGAAGACCCATGACCTCTGAGGGAGACCCAGCTTTCTCACACTGGGCCCTACATTATGCTGCAAAATTTGTTGGTAGTCTTCAGACTTCATAATGCCATGCACACGGTCAAGCAGTCCAGTGCCAGAGGCAGCAAAGCTACCCCAAAACATCAGGGAATCTCCGCCATGTTTGACTGTAGGGACAGTGTTCTTTTCTTTGAATGCCTCTTTTTTTCTCCTGTAAACTCTATGTTGATGCCTTTGCCCAAAAAGCTCTACTTTTGTCTCATCTGACCAGAGAACATTCTTCCAAAACGTTTTAGGCTCTTTCAGGTAAGTTTTGGCAAACTCCAGCCTGGCTTTTTTATGTCTCGGGGTAAGAAGTGGGGTGTTCCTGGGTCTCCTACCATACAGTCCCTTTTCATTCAGACGCCGACGGATAGTACGGGTTGACACTGTTGTACCCTCGGACTGCAGGGCAGCTTGAACTTGTTTGGATGTTAGTCGAGGTTCTTTATCCAACATCCGCACGATCTTACGTTGAAATCTCTTGTCAATTTTTCTTTTCCGTCCACATCTAAGGAGGTTAGCCACAGTGCCATGGGCTTTAAACTTCTTGATGACACTGCGCACGGTAGACACAGGAACATTCAGGTCTTTGGAGATGGACTTGTAGCCTTGAGATTGCTCATGCTTCCTCACAATTTGTTTTCTCAAGTCCTCCGACAGTTCTTTGGTCTTCTTTCTTTTCTCCATGCTCAATGTGGTACACACAAGGACACAGGACGGAGGTTGAGTCAACTTTAATCCATGTCAACTGGCTGCAAGTGTGATTTAGCTATTGCCAACACCTGTTAGGTGCCACAGGTAAGTTACAGGTGCTGTTAATTACACAAATTAGAGAAGCATCACATGATTTTTCGAACAGTGCCAATACTTTTGTCCACCCTCTTTTTTTATGTTTGGTGTGGAATTATATCCAATTTGGCTTTAGGACAATTCTTTTTGTGTTTTTTCATTTAAGACAAATTAGATGAAGATAATAATACCAAAGAATTTGTGTTTGCAATCATTTTCAGGAAGAAACTGAGTATTATCTGACAGAATTGCAGGGGTGTCAATACTTTTGGCCACAACTGTATATGTACAGTGAGGGGCTACTGGAATTGTTAAATGATCCATTTATTGTCTACTTGATAAAGGACACAATAAGACGCTGAACATAAGACATTGAATCTAAAATAGGAGATTTTCTCACCTGGACCAGTCTCACAGGTAACAGGAAACTGCTGGATGTTGGGGGCAGTCAGGTTGGTGTAATAATTGCTGTCGTGTACCCACCAGTATGGTCTCTGACCAAACAGGATCCTGGAAGTGAAGAAAAATAGCTCATAAACCAAAAGGGATAATCAACAGAATCCTATAGGGGACTGTTAAAACAATGCACAGAATAGAAAGCTGTAACCGCTAGACTTTAAAACATGAAATCTACTGATTGTTAGATGTATTTTCCCAGTATAAACTGATTAATTATTGAAATTATATTAAAATGATATTAGATATATATATATATATTTGACTGGATGGATAGAGGCTAAGCTAAATCTATAATTAAAGCATCAAAATATTCTGCAGCAGAACAAATGGATCACCCAAAAATAGTGAACATTATAGGAATTTAATGGCCCATGTGGCTACATTTTGGTTCATAGTGTGAACTTGTAGCCAATAGGCCACTAAAGTCCTATACCATACACTGATTTTTGGAGTGCTGCTTCCATTTTTTGCATTTACTCTTCAGATTGGGCTAAAGTCTGATAAGCTTTGCATTCCATTTTATTTTTTGATATATAGCTAGTGATGCTTATTTTTTTTTTCTTTTACATAGACATGCAGACAGATTAGATTATTTTTTTCTATTTTCACTAAAAAATTAAGGAATTGCAAATCAAGCAAGTTTCAATGAAGGCAGACAAGTGTCATTTCCTATTTCCTTTCCTGTAGCCCATCAGCAAGTTGGGTTGTTTAAATACACTCCACATCCTATAGACAAAGCCATAGGGAATTTCACTTTCCTGCATGTACCTAAAGGTCTACCATAAACTTTCATTAGGAAATTGTTCATATTGATATTAATATGATATTTTAGTAAAATAACGTCTAAGCTAAAGGTAGACATTTAAGGCTATGGTGCCCAATCTGTGTTCCTTAGCTGTTGTTAACATTTTGGGAACCATTCTAAGCTACATGTAAGTGTAAACCTGTGACTAATAATATGAACAATAATTTAATCCTCAATAAGTCAAAGCCTAGCATTACTGAATGAACAAGAACATCATAACAACACTTCTCCAATATACTCACCACTTAAAGACAAGGTTGAGCCAGTCCCCGATCACTGCCACCCAGATGAGTTTGATGCCCACTGACTCACAAAGATGGAACCAGATGGGGAAGAAAATGAAGAAAGTATTTCTTAGATCAGCAGCAAAGGAGACAAACATGAACCAGTCTTGAGAACTCTTGTAATTCATCTGGAGGTATTGGACCATTTGGACTCCAGAGTGGTGGAGAGCATCCATTCCATTCTCCATCTCTATTTCGATCTCTTGTAAGCTTGCTTACTTGCTTTGAGTCTCTTGATCTGATCTCTAGCTCCCTGCAGCTGCCTATTATATGGTCTGCAGCTCAAGCGAGTCATTGTAATCTTTGACCCCCATGAACATCCCTGTAGCAACACATTGTTGACAAAATTACATGGTTGACGCAGGTAGGGTTAGAGGGGAAGAAAAAAGCTGTTGACCAGTGTCATATTACAGAGAAATGATGAAGAAATGGTGAAAATATTCTTGTTGACACTGCACGGGGCAGAGTCCTATGTATGGACGTCAGAATGAAGGTACTACTAAATATGCTTAGCTAAGGTCTCTAGGTTATAGCGGTGTTCTGGTCTGTTTGTTCGTGATTTTAGAAGGATGTGTACCTTCCAATAATAGATATGTGTTGTCTGCATTACAAATGGAGTGGAATTAATTGAATTAAATATTCAACTAAAACTTAAGTCTTTGACTGTGTCTATAACTGTCAAATACTACTTCTTTTGTATGTATTAATTTGTAGATTGCATTGCATATGTTGCTTATCCTTGTACATTGAGCACTTTATTAACTATAGTGTCACTGCGTGGTTTAAGACTGGGTCACACAATAGTTTTTTTGCTACTATTGCTCTGTGTATATTTTTTAGATTTTGTAGCAAACCTTGGTTTTGAGTAACCCAGAGAAAGAGCAAAACTAACTCATACATTTCCCCCTTTTCTTTCTATTTAGTATCTCACTAGTCTGTTGGCCCCAGGTCTTTACTGCGTTCACCAGGGCCAGGTCTCTACTGGTTGTGCCATCTGTTGGGTCCAATTATAAAGCTCTCGTCAACCTCTCCTCTACTCTAGTGTTGACCATACATTTTTGGATCATGGCTAAAGTTGTTCTCTTGGCTATTGGCATCTCCAGTTGACCAAAGTTTCAGTACAGGGCCAGGTAATTTATGGACAATCCTTTCTTAGCTCTTGTTCTTTTTGCCAGTGGTTCTTATTTCTGAGTTTGAACCTAACCTAGGCCTTATTCTTGGTATACACTGATGTTCTATGGTGTTTGTGGTTCTAATCCTGGCTCTAACATCAAGTTGTTTTGTGAATACTTTTCTGTAATAGCCACTAGCCTGATGTGTTTTAATTTACTTCTTGATGATTACCCTTGACTTTGTTCTTGACCATGAATGTCATATATCAGTGCTATATCCACAGAAGTTGAGATTTATCCTACAGCTTATTCATCAACCAAGAGATCCCTTAGATTTAATATCCCAGTCTATGTGGAGCCAATCAAATTGCAGGTAAGGGAATCCACATTCTGGTATGTGTCACATTAACACTCTGGCAACTATGAAGATATATTAAGTACAGTAATTAAATAAAAATTCCCTTCTCAGTCATTCATGGCAACCAAAATTTTCAAAAGCCTCATATGGAAGTTTATTATTGTGGTTCCCATAATTTCTGGCAAAATCTTCTTGTAATATATGGTGTACAGGTGATCTGTAATCTAAAGGTGCGGATTTAACTCTTGCAGACTTGGACAGTTCATGTATTATATGACTGGACATTCACTGGGGCTTAATGGTTAGCACTGCACTTGGTGGATTAGAGACCTGTGTACTAATCAACTTGGAAAACAAGTTTTCATGGAGCTTGTATGTTCTTTCCATGTTTATCTCCTTTTTAAAGACAGACTATAAAGATAAGAGGACACGTTGTTTTGCTTTATAAACCCTCAGTTCCTTCTTGAGCATTTAAGGCCCCTTTACATTTAGCGATGCACCAGCGATCCCGACAACGATACGACCCGGACAGGATCGCTGGTGCATTGCTAAATGGTGGCTAGTGCGCTGCCACACATGCAGATCTCACAGTGATGCGGCAGCGATCTAGCGGTCATTACTTACCTTTCAGACGTGGCAATCCTGACGTCCTCCTGTCCGCGACCACGCGTCGCTTGTCGGCGCCAGGAGGAAGCCCAGCAGGAAGCGCCCGACGAGAAATGGAGCTGCGCAATCAGCGATGGACAGCGGGGGAGGCGGTCGAAGGTAAGTATCACACATAGCGATATCGGTGCTGCGTCACCAAATCGGTGATGCTTTAGCGATATTGTTAGCGATATCGCTATGTGTAAAACCCCCTTTACTTGCTGATAAACATGCTTGAACTTAGGGTTGATCGAATAGCTTCGGATAAGAGCTTATCCGAATAGTTATAGCAGTTACCGAATAGCTGCCTCGGTAATCTGGATACCTGGAGCGCTCCCGATAATCAGCGGTCCGGCGCCGCAGCTGCATGTGTCGCGACTGTGTGACAGTCACAACACGGTGACTCAGTGGTTAGAACTGCAGCCTTGCAGCGCTGGGTCCTGGAGGAAACCCGGAAACCCACACACCCACCAAGGACAACATCTGCAAGGAGTTTGTATGTTCTCTCTGTGTTTGTGTGGATTTCCTCCAATACTCTGGTTTCCTCCCACATCCCAAAGACATACTGATAGGTATTTAGATTGTGAGGCCCATCGGGGACAGCGATGACAATGTCTGTAAAGTGCTGTGAGATTAATGGCGCTATATAAATGAGTAAAATAAATAAATATATACAAATACCAACAAACCATAGCCAAATATTACCAGCATATACAGTATTGATAATATCACCATACTTATCATTAAAGTTGAGGTTAAAGTTTATATAACTTCAGAATCCTCATAGTGCACACTTTGAGACTTCTCCGTTGCCGGCATTGTGAGCGCTATCATGTGACCACAAGTGTGTGATTTACACACCAGCGTCCACATTCTGACTAATTGTATTCGGCTTTGCGATTTTCACTTGTATTGAGCGAGGCTGAGCATGTCTAGTTAGCAGGTTAGCAAACCGCATACTTGCACTCACATGATCAGGGGCTTAACTACAGTTGGTGCAAGGGTTACAATCGATCCCAGGCCCTGGAGCCTAGGATGCCCCCAAAGTCCTTTGGGTTTATATGAAAAGACCAATGCTATTAAAGACTTGCAATAATTGGGGCTCATGCTGTTTGTGTGGTTGGATCCTATGAATCAGAGGTAATTTGATTATTTGGGGAATATCCCTTTAAAGAGCCAGGTTGAGTTTCTTATTCTTTACAATAACAGTATCATACAAGAACCAAAAAAAAAATGTTCACATACACAAACACGTAAAGTGTGTGTGTGTGTATATATATATATATATATATATATATATATATATATATATATATATATATATATGCACACACTTATATACACATAGATACACACACACACGCACACACGCACACACACATATACACACACACGCACATATATATACATACACAAATGCATACACATACATTCATAAACACAGATGCACACACATGCATAAACACACACATGTATAAATATATACCCATGTACAGTCACACGGTCGGCTCCAGGTTTTTGTGGGCCCCGGATGAAAGGGTCTCAGTGGGCCCCTTTAACACATACCACGATTCATGATGCACAGATAAGAAATTATTATTATTTATATAGCACCATTAATTCCATGGTGTTGTGAGAAATATAGGTATAGTACAATGCCAAAGATTTCACTTACATTTTACATTACATGAATGATATAAATTGTATATAGTCCTCCATACAGTAATATGAGCACAACATAATAATAATAATCTTTATTTTTATATAGTGCTAACATATTCCGCAGCGCTTTACAGTTTGCACACATTATCATCACTGTCCCCGATGGGGCTCACAATCTAGTCCTTCATACAGTATTATGGGCATCACAGAGTACTCCATACAGAATAATGAGCCCAAAAAATTGCTCCATACAGAATAATGAGCCCATATAATGCTCCATACAGAATAATGAGGCCCATATATTGCTCCATAAAGAATAATGAGCCCCATATAATGCTCCATATACTGTAATGGGCCCCATATAGTGCTCCCTACAGAATAATGAGCCCATATAATGCTCCATACAGAGTAATGAGGCCCATATATTGCTCCATACAGAATAATGGACCTAATATAATGCCCCATATATTGCTCCATACAGTATAATGGGCCCCATATATTGATCCATACAGAATAATGGACCCCATATAAGTTCCATACAGAATAATGGATCCCATATAACGCTCCATACATGAAAACAACAAAATAATGAAATGTTTACCTCTCTCTCCCCCCCTGCTCCAGGCTCCATTGCTCCGTGCTCCTCAGCGTCTTATGACTCTCTGTAGTGCACAGCGCAGAGGGTGCGCTGTAGTGAAGTCACCGTGCGTTCTGCCCTCAGACGCCAGAGAGTCATGGACACTGGTGCTGCGGAGGAACAGGGAGAGGTAACTTGCAGAAAACAACTGATTGCAACTGAACAGGCAGGTTTCAGGCATCACCAATAATTCTGCAGGTGATATAGGTGACTGATAACATGATAGGCTCCACCATGTCTTATTTGTGCTATGATGAATGACTTACTGATTCACATAAATTACCCATGTGGCATACTTACCATATAAACATTGAATGCTCAACCACTTTAATCTAATTTGATAGTTATTGCCATAAATAGGAAATCTCCAAATCTCTTTATTAAAATATTATATTGTCTTACCTAGGAAATAAAAAGTCCCTACAGAGTTCTGACCGCTATGTATTTCCCTTCTGTCCAGCTTTCTGTTTACTGCCTGTTGTCAAGTGTCATCCGTCTCTTGTAGCTGTATTGGATTACAGGTAGTTGGGGCTTGTGATTGTCTCTTTATTCCTGCTCTCCTGTCAAACTGCAAACATGTAAAGTAGAGAGCTGGGCTTTCAGTTCAGGATAGGTCAACATTCAGACAATGGCATACTTAATGCATGCCAGAAAGCGAGGAAAAGAAAGTTCCTGCACCTGTAGTGCTATTAAAATGCTGAAGAAAACTAACTGGTCACTCAAAAAGAGTAAATGGCATGGGAATGGTTTTCTTCCTACAGGTTTAGTATTAAATTAACTCTTTCCTAAACCCAATTTTCCGACTCTGAAACTTTGTTATGCCCTTTCTACTGGACCAATCAAATAGAAGAATAGAAGGCCAAGATTGCTCTCCAGAAAAGGGGGCCCCATAATGATTTTGTCACAATCTCCAGTCTTCACATTCTCTGTGACATCTCATTTTGCTTTCCTTTGCATAATATCCCTAATCCCCTATAATGTAAATATACTGTATATCTAAACTCTTATGGAGCAAGACCCCTGTCTACACTGTAGTATGTACTCAGCTTTTACTAATTTACAACTTTAAATGAATTTGATTTTTCAGTATGTCGAACACATTGTACTCTCTCTAGGCAGGGATCCATGTCCTTTCATAGACTTATGTCAGATAGTATCACGTGTCCATTTCCCACAAGAGCTCCCAGCTGTGGTTCCAAGATTTTCATATAATTTTCCATTGTCTATAAGTCCTATCCAAAAGTTTCTCCATCCCCTCTTATCCATGGCACAAGAATTAGGAGACTCTCTTCTCTGCTATTGTCTTCTTTTGGCACCTGGGATTTGTTATATTCACTTTGCTAAAAGGGAAAAACTCCAGTTTGAACAGGATTGTGCAAAATATAACAAAAACAATGTGTTCGAGGTTTAGGAGAAACTCTGAAAACCAATATGCGTTTTTTCATTTTAACATGGTCTTTTTTTATGAAAGGGGGAAAGCTTGAGAGCTTGTTCTGAACATACCTTGGCACTGTCAGTTCAATGTCTTCTTGTACAGAAGCAATAATCATCTCACATAAACAGTTTGTTAGATAAACTGTAGTAATAATATATTGTATTTTTCCATGACTATATAAAACTAAACCGATCCAAGGAGCCTCTGGGATATAAAAGCGGTAACAACTTTTTCCAGGAATTGCAGCAATAGCAAGGCCAAGACTTGATTGCAGCTTCCAAAGTGATTGTCCCTTTAGATAAGATCATGTCATATTGCGTTCATGCTTTCTAGCAGTTGATCATTGAAGAGACGTTCTACTGCTCCTTTCACCCTTAAGAAGGGAAGGAAGAGCAGTGTAAATGCTTGTGTTCAATCCCAAAAATATTGGGTCCAACTGGTACATTGTTGACAGCCACTACACACATTTGACTAAAATCTGCCAAACACGCCAATAAGTATGGGAATCTCTTCCCTGACTGATGATGGTTGGATAGAAGTATATGGTTAGTTGTATTTCTACTTGCTTATCTTTTTATTCAGTTTGGAGATTAGTCGCTGTCAGAGTCTGGTAGTAGCTCCCTTGTAGAGATCAGCCAAACGTTCCTTTGTATGGGGGACTCGGGAGAGAGAGCTATCAGTCAAGGTTTAAGGCACCTTAGATGGGAAGAATTGATGCTTGGCTGTCTTATGTCTCTTCCTTTTGATCTCCACCCAAGAATTGTAACACTGTACACTGCATGGAGAGATTTCTGCCCAGGCTTCCAGTTCACAACAAAGGGTTTGCCCTTGGTGGACAGCCCCTTTAAAGTCTTCATGGGTCCTATGCCAGCATCATTTGCTGTCTTTATGGTATATAAAGACGTCCTAGTAGTAGTCCTCTAGACATAAGATCCCCATCGGCTGGACCTTTCTTATAAGCAACATATGGTAAAGCAGACAACCCCTTCCAGACTGGTCTTATACATAAGATCAAAAACTACTGATTTCAGTAGGATCAGATGACCATCTAATGTGTTTCTAGACATTTTCATAATACCACAATTGCAGGTGTTAGGGAAAGTAGGATTGGGCATGTTGGATTTCAGCTTGGCTAATTGGGTGGTTCTCCCTTTTGTTGCTGTCCCATCTTTCTCATTGAAATGATATGGTTGAAACACGGATGGAGGTTTCAATAATACTGAACCTATGCTAGAGAGAGAGAGAGAGTGTAGAGAGTAAGCACAATCAGGAGAGAAGATATTCAGCACCTCATGGAGAGCCCATAAAACTATCCAGTTTTATTAACGACATATTTATTAGTCCCATTGTCTATCTGTGCACCTGCAATTACCTACAATAGAGCAGAGAGCACCATGTAACGTCAATTTTTTTAATTATTATATGTAATTCTGAAAAACAGATGTAAAGTCAATATGGCCTGATTCAAAGGGCTGTTTTTTATGGGTAATGGGTCACTAAACTTGGAGAAGCGAAGTCAACAGCAGGCACAGATCACCTGAGAGGAAAGATAACAAGTAACGTCCAGTCCATGGTTCTCATAATTGTCTAGCAGCAGCAAAAATAGTTGATTGCCCTCAACCCTAACTGATTATATTAACAAGCAGGGATAATTTGAAGTTCATGAAGAGTTATTCAATTATCCCCCATATATCTACTGTAATAAAAGTTATTACTCCATACAAAATGCAATTATGATGATTTGACTAATAAAGTTTATTTCAATAATACTGTAAAAAAAAGTCATATATAGCTAAATATAAGCCATGTAAGGCATTATTCAGTGTTTCTTTCAAGCAAAAATGAGGGTTTTAGTTAACATTTTGATCAAAATGCATAAGCCCACTATGCCTCTTTAGTGAGTTAGTTCACTATTAGATGTAGCACACTGACCACTGCCACTGTGACATTGTACTGTAATGTGAATGACCCAAATACCTGACAGCATCCATGTTCTAAGGCAAGCGTCTCAAATTCTGCTGGGTATATGGGCCGCATGTAGAAAAAAATTTGAATTTGGGGGGGCGCAATTCTTTGAAGGACAAAGTGACATTTTTAGCTATACCATTTTTTTTCAATACAACTTTTGAACATTTTGCTGTGTTTATTTTATTTTTTTAGAGCTTGGGTCGTTATGGATGTGGCGATAACAAATGTGCACTTTTTTCGTTTACTTTAGCTTATATATAAAACAGCACTTTTAATGGCAAAATATTTTTTCATGCTTTCTTTTAGATTTTGTTTTTCATTTTTACAATTTTGTTTCCCCCAATTGGCCACATACAGTAATATTCTCTTACAAATAGCACTATATAGTAACTAGCTTGGCCCGCGCAAAATTTTCGCACCTTGGTCGTCGGGGGCGCAGGCAATTTCAGAAAAAGCAAGCTGGTCAAATATAAATGTATTTCATGAGCTGATGAACACAGACAGGTATTTACATATGTAGATTGCTAATACAATAAATTGTTTTGATAAGTAGAGGCCAAAAAATGTCTTCTGGTTGAGGTGCCACTTGCAGGTCATTGTTTCTTTCTGCAGGTTTATGGAAATTAATGTTTAAACTGTATTTAGTGATAAAATCGTGAATGTGTGGTTTGTTTGGTTCTTTTCTTTCTGAAGGGGGCAAGTTTACCTTTCAAATGGTGTATCATTTGTGTGTTGAGCGAAGCATTTTTACGAATGTGTTTGCATATGTGACTCGCCATTTGTGTGGGTGGGGCGAATTAATCACCGAAAAAGCAGTGCATGTTTACAAATGTGTTTGCATATGTGACTCACATGCAGTGAAGTGTGCAATCCTCCAATGTGCCTGGAATAGGCAGGGCAAGTACTTGAGAAAGCAGGAAAGACCCCAAGGCAAATGTCTGGATTTGTTTGTGATGTCTGTAAGCAGCTTTGTGGTAGTGTGCTTTGGGGTAGTGTGCTGCCACCTGCAGGTCATTTGACCTTTCAAATGGTGTATCATTTGTTTGTGTGGGTGGAGTGTGAAAGGAGCAAGTGTGCAATTCAATAAGCAGTGCATGTTTACAAATGTGTTTGCATATGTGCCTCACTTGCAGTGAAGTGTGCAATCCTCCAATTTTGCTGAAATAGGCTGGGCAAGCAGTTCGGCAAGCTGGAAAGCCCCCAAGGCAAATGTTTAGATGTGTTTGTGATGTCTGTAAGCAGCTTTATGGTAGTATGCTTTGAAGTAGTGTGGTGCCACCTGCAGGTCATTTTTCCTTACTGCAAGTTTATGAAAATTAATGTTTAAACTGTATTTTGTGATCAAATTGTGAATGTGTGGTTTGTTTGGCTATTTTCTTGCTGAAGGGGGCAAGTTTACTTTTCAAATGGTGTATCATTTGTGTGTGTGGGTGCAGTATGAACAGAGATACAAAGTAATCACCAAAAAACAGTATTTAGAAATAATAGCATAGATTCTAGCAAGCATCTTGTAGTAATATGCCCTATCTTGGTCCCCATCTTGTCATAATGTCCCCAACCTGGTCCCTATCTTGTAGTAATGTCTCCCATCCTGGCCCTCATCTTGTAGTATTGCCCCATCCTGATCCTCATTTTTGAGTATGTCCCCATCCTTGTCCTCTCCTTGTAGCAATATTCACATCCAGGTCTTCATTTTGTAGAAATGTCCTCATCTTGGTCCTCATCTTGTAGGAATGTCTCTCATCCTGATCCCCTTCTTGTAGTAATGCCCCATCCTAGTCCCCATCTTACAGCAATGGCCCTATCCTGGTCCCCATCTTGTAGCAATGTCCCCATATTGTAGTAATGCCTCATCCTTGTCCCCTTCTTGTACTAATGACCCATCCTGGTCCCCTTCTTGTACACATGCCCCATCCTGGTCCCTTTCTTGTAGTAATGTCACCTTGTCTTCATCTTGTAATGCTGCCCCATTCTTGCCTCCATATTGTAGTTATGTCCTCATCCAGTTCCCCATATTGTAGTTATGTCCCCATTCAGGTCTTCATATTTTAGTTATGTCCCCATATTGTAGATATGACCCCAGTTAAGTCCTCATATTTAGATATGTCCCCTATTGTGCCGTTCTTCATATAAACATAAAAGAGGGAAAAAAAGATTCTTCTCATCTGTCCTGTGTTCCCTCTGCATCTTTACTGTACATGTGTCCGCGCAGGCACTGTAGACCCCTTGACGATCTATGCCCAGTACAGGAGCCGCCGCTGGCAGCACTTCATTTCAGTTGTATGCGTGCCCTTGGATTGGCACAGTAATACCAATGCAAGCCGCCGGCCAGTCAGTGTCATGGTATGCCTAGGTTACTTTAGGCAAAAACCCCGGGACCCCTGCGATGTCCCTCAGACTAGGGGAACCCTGTCTGTCCCGCTACCCAGGGTTTACACTGAAGGTGTGCCTGCCTGAGCCTCCACCCTGTCCCTGTCTCCTGTCCAGCCCTAAGCTGAACCCACCTCCCTCCACCCAGTGAGGGGACCAGACACCAGACCCCACAAATACGTATGAACAGGGGTAAAAGAAACACCACACAGTTAATACACAAGGGAATACAATAATGTGCAAGGGCAACCAAATATATATATAACAGATTGGAGAAAGAACCACTGAGGGATATACTGCACCAGATATCAGATGCTCCAACACCACCACTGCTGACCGGTATTGCTAGCACTAGGCTAAAGCTATAGTCGGAGACGCCCATAGTCAGGACGAACTATTTAAAGACCAAGGGCGTGGCCCAGCCCTCAGCCAGAAATGACAACCTGGTTAACCCTATCCCGACTGGAACAGAATACCCAACAGGGTATTACCGCTGTCTGCCGGACACCCTGGTGTGAACAGTGTCCGACATGACAGTCAGAGGCCACCAGCTGACATCTGCATGCGGCGCATGACAGTGATATCAGACACTGCGACGCCAGCACGCCTATGTCAGCCGCTGGCCTCTGATTGACCGGTGACGGCTGTCAAAGGTATTGCTGTGTAGAGAGTCTCTGTGTGGCTATGCATTTCAACTGATTGTCTAAGGACACACATTTAGCTGATATGAAACGCTGCCATTGGCACCAACCCCTGGACTGGGCAAGGATCGCCGAGGGGTCTACAGTGCCTGCGAGCCGCATGAAGCAGCCTCAGGCGCCACATGTGGTCCGCAGGCCGCGTGTTTGAGACCCCTGCTCTAAGGCAAAGCCCTCAGAGGCCTGGGTAACAACATGTCACAGACACAAAACAACAGCAACAATAGAAGGATGGGGGCTGCCAGTACAGTGTTGTGGCAGCTGTGTTTTATATGTAGTGCTACACCTAATAGAGTGAAAACCCACCACAGAGGATGTTATGATGTTTCTGTGGGTTTATACATTTTGATCAAAATATCAATTAAGGACCTCAAGGTTAGTTTGGAAAATTTTGCTTAGCTGCAGTAAATCAATGTATAACATTTGGATGTAGTGTCCTCTTTTTTTGTGATATAGTTAAATATATATATTTTTTGCCTGGTTGACAGCATTTCACCCATGTGGACTAGGTGTTTATAAATTGGCAATATACTTCAAAAGTATACCTGAGACCATAATGAAAAGACAATTTTTTAAAGCTCAATTTAGTTGTTGTTGGTACTTTGAAGCAGCCATTGTTGCTATGTTGTTTTATTTGTGGAGTAGTGTGGCTTAGAATACCATGTATGTAGGTTATGTAGCGTGTTAATATATATTCGAGTGACTGCTATTGGCGGAACAATAGTATTACTTGCTGGCCATTCAAAAGACATGACAACACACGTACTACATTTATTACACAGAAGGGTACACCAGATACACCAAAATGGGAGCTGCTGTCTGTTCTGGCTGTGACACTAGTCACTTCTCCCAGACAAGCCATGAGGCAGGGTAGTCAAACGTTCCAGGGTCAGATACCAAGAGAGAACATAGTAAACTAAAGGGGAAAGAAAAGGGGTTGTCAGGTCATGGTCAGAATAGCAAGAAGATACCAGATCAGCGCACAGGAGCTAGGCAAATGGATGGTCAGCACGAAGTCCAAGGTCAGGCAGCAATAGATCAACAAGCAGAGCACAGGAATACAAGGCAAACATGCACACTGAGCAAATGCTACGATTGGCAGAGATCTGGGACTGACAGCTTAGCTATGTTGCTGGGTATTCATTTAGAACAGGGAACAACTGAAGGAATCTCAGCACCTTTCAGTCTCCGATTGGACGGCTGAGCTGTCTATCAAAATACTGACAGCTCAGCATGCCAATGCATTAGATTGGACAACTTAGCTGTTGCTCACTGCATCCATGACACACTGAGCGGAGGAATCGTGACACTGGCTCTTAAAGGCAGTCCTGAGAGGGGAGAATATCTACACATTACGTTTTGGCAAAAAAGGAACTGATCTAGCCATATGATGGAAAAGATTTTCTTAAGTCTTTTCCCTCATTCCAGAAACATACTAGCGGGATTTTCTATTACATTTTGCAGTAAAGAATGAGTGCTGCTAATAAATAAGAGCACCCATCTTGTAAAGAATAAATCTACATAACATGCTAGAGTGGCTGCTACAATGTACAGTCAGCATTTCCTCATAGACGTTTTCCCTAGTAGAGCAGGATAAACATCATGTCAAGGTGGAGTAATAGAAAAGTAGCACGCCTTCCTCCAGCTATTGTCACAGTCCCTAGGTGTGAAGGAAGCACGCGGAGAGGATGCACAGATCACGCTTGCTCTGCGTGCACTTTATTACCTGCAGCACCAAACTGTCCCCATTCACAGAACAGGTGGTTCTGACCATGAAAGTGCTCTATCAGGTGTAACACACTCTACAGCATGTCACACAATACAGTACATTGACTGCTCTCAGCTCAAATACAACTCCTGAAATTATGCTATAGAACATTTTTAAAGGGATTTTCTCAAATTGTTACATGGGTAAAATTACAATGTGCTTCTTAGAACTATTTATTTTAATATTAAAAATATTCTCCATTCTCAAAAACATATGGAATTTTTATGTTATAGTTTACAACTTGTTGCCCTTCTTACTGACTGGCCAACCTGAGGTGTCACAGTGGTCGTTACCTAGGTAAGGGACAGCATTAATGCTTAAGAGCCTACTTGTGACACTCTAAAGTTGACCGAATCGCTGGATCAGCAAAAGTCCACTGTAGTGATGGGCGAGTAGCATCGTTGCTAAGGTCTCCCCGAGCATGCTCGGGTCATCTCCGAATATTTTGGCGTGCTCGGAGATTTAGTTTTCGTCGTCTCAGCTGCATGATTTGCGACTTGTAGATAGCCTGAATACATGTGGGAATTCCCTAACAAACAGGCAATCCCTACATGTATTCAAGCTGTCCAGCAGTCGTAAATCATACAGCTTGAGGCGACGAACACTAAATCTCCGAGCACGCCAAAATACTCGGAGAACACCCGAGCATCCTCGGGAAAACCCGAACAACGAGTATACGCACTCATCACTAGTCCACTGCACTTCTCTGTAGCTGCAGAGGAAAAACTTCCTGTGCTAGCAACCTAGGAGAGTGCACAGCTTGGACCTGAAGCAGGACCATGCCACTGGTCTACCGGTCTCTTTCCATATAAAAAAGTTCATCGTTATATTTGATAAGGAAAAACTTCCTCAATTGTAGTAATTTTTTTTAATAAATATCAAAGTTGTTCTGCGACTTTGTCCAAGCTTTTAATTTTTGCCCTTGTGCATTTGAGTTTGACATCCCTGCTTTAAAAGGTAAAACAAACCTCTGTCCTCACTACGGTGCATGTCCTGCCCTGGGTAAGCTTGCCCAGGCTCTGCACTTGGAACAGGAAGTCCTTTATCTAAGTTCATAAGCTTTGCACCATCCCTCTTTTAACTTCTCCCAACAGTTTAACTCATTCTGTCCCTAAGCTAAATATATACAAGTACTTGGACATTTAAGATACAACATATGACATGACATAACAATGTAAGACACATGTGCTCGGTGTATAGAAGAAAAGAAGGTACATGAGGGTCCCCACCACCTCCTTACAAAGGCCCGCTTAGTAGCCCCCATGCTATATGATGGCCCCCTTTGTAGCCCTAAATGCTGTATAATGGCCCCCTTAGTAGCCCACACAATGTTATGATTGTTTCCTTAGTAGCCCTCCAATTTTATGAAGGCCCCCTTAGTAGCCCTCACACTACACTATTATGATGGTCTACTTAGTAGTTCCCACACTATTATGATGGCCGACTTATGGTTAATAAGCTCACTATTATTGCTCCTTTAATAGCCTCCACACTATTATGGCCCCTTTAGTAGTAGCCCCCACATTATCATGACCTCCTTAGTAGTCCCCAGTGGCGTTGCTAGGGTCCTAAAAGATCAGGGACCCAAGCCCCAAATTATATGTTTCCCCATACAACCTCCCCGTCACGTAATAGAGGATCTATACGTATGTCATTACAGTATACCACTGTTGCTAACCTAAAATACACAGTGCACAGACTAATATTACCAAAATTACTACTATGCAAGGCCAAAATAATACTGCTACACAATGTCTACTACCATCGTCACTACACGGTGACTACATAGTATTATAACTTGACCATTGCCTCTACATAAGAAACACTGTACGAAGACCAATAATACCGCCATACACGTACCACTGCATGACTTAAATGCATTAAGCTGTTACTAAATTAGAGAAGAAAAAAAAACGCTGTTGAAAAGGCAGATATTACCCCCTTATGGTGACCATATAATGGTAGATACCTGCCCTGCCAACCATATTACAAAGATTGCAGTACAGATATAGGTGCTTCTCATAAAATTAGAAAGAATAGAAAAGTGAAACTCATATTATATAGGGTCGTTAAAAACAGAGTGATCTATTTCATGTGTTTATTTCTGTTAATGTTGATTATGGCTTACAGCCAATGAAAACCCAAAAGTCAAAGTCATTATCTCAGTAAATTAGAATACTTTATAACACCAGCTTGAAAAATTATTTTACAATCCGAAATGTTGGCCTACTGAAATGTATGTTCAGTAAATGCACTCAATACTTGGTCAGGGCTCCTTTTGCATCAATTACTGCATCAATGCGGTGGCATGGAGATAATCAGCCTGTGGCACTTCTGAGGGGTTATGGAAGCTGTGAAGAAACAAGATTATATCTTAATTACCCAGACGACTGTGTTTTTGCAGGCCAAAGGGAGTTGGTTTTGCTATCTGTATATTGGCTTGTGGATTTAAGTGTTTATGTCTGGTGGGTCAAATAGACAGTCTTGCAAGCTGATATACTATTTAACATACTATGTAAAGGCCCCTTTACATTTAGCGATGCACCAGCGCTCCCGACAACGATCAGGATTGCTGGTGCATCGCTAAATGGTCGCTAGTGAGCTGTCACACAGGCAGACTCACCAGCGATGCAGCAGCGATCTAGCGGTCGTTACTTACCTTTCAGACGCGGCGATCCTGACGTACTCCCGCCCGCGTCGCTCGTTGGCGCCAGCAGGAAGCCCAGCAGGAAGTGCCCAACCAGAAATGGAGCCGCGCGATCAGCGATGGACAGCGGGGGAGCCGGTCGGAGGTAAGTATCACACATAGCGATATCGCTGCTGCGTCTCCAAATCGGTGAAGCTTTGGCGATATTGTTAGCAATATCGTTATGTGTAAAACCCCCTTAAGTCTGTAATAGTGACTTGTACCTAGTGTGTGTTTATCTGTGTTTATTGTGAGCTGATTTGCTAATTGTGTTTTGTATTCTATAACCAGTTTGTTGACTGTAGATAGGCTGTGAGGGTGGACTGAAGGACACTGGATAATTCTAAAATAGCTTACCTGCCTCGGGTATAAAAAGAGCCTAAGACAGAGAGATCTCATCTCATCAAACAGATAGCTACCAGTCTGCACAACACTCAACTGACGAGAGAGAGGCCTGTAGCCAATTTATCATGGCACCATCATGAGGGACACAGATCTATGATTCTAAGGGAAACAACCTAGGAGTGATTGTCTCCGGTTGGAAGGACACAGATCTGATCCAGTGGCCATCTCTGAACCATGGATATGTTTGGAGAAAGCCAGGTTTTGGGACCCGCTGGTCGCCTGGTTCCATGGAGATGGTCGGATAAGCCAGGTGGTGACTCTCGTGTCAACTGGCTTTGGACCTTGTATGGGCAGTATGGACTGTCACCTCCCTATGCTTGTTGATATCTCTTCTCTGTGTGTATATCACAGGTGGAATAGCGACCCTGGAAGCTCTGACGTGTCAACTGGCTTTGGACCTTGTCCGGACTCTATGGACTGTTCTCGGTCATCTCCCTACGCTTGTCAATATCTCTTCTCTGTGTGTATATCACAGGTGGAATATCAATCCTGGGAGTTCTCACATAACATCTACCGTTATCCAGGCGAGTCAGCGGAAGGGTTAGGCCCTGTAATTTGCACCTTTTTGGGGGTAATTGCTGGGATTGCCACACTATTTTACCCTAACCCTGCGTTGTCTGTGTAGTATATTACCCACGGGGAGATAGAGCGGGCATTCAGTGGTATGAGCCCTGGTCCATGCAGTCTTTCTAAAGGCAGCCAGGCCAGCGGACAAGAGCACCCACTGACCCCGTTTCTCTACAGAAGCCCAGATTGCTTTGATAGCAGCCTTCGGATCATCTGCATTGTTGGGTATGGTGTTGTCACGAAGTGACTGGCCCTGCGTGACGCGACCCGATGATCGGTCGGTCACAAAACCAACAAAGACAAACAAGGGGACACCGGGGACACAATTATAACGGTGGGCCCTGCAATAGGGACTGGGAAAATGTGCACCTCATGCACTCTCCTAAGGAAGTGCCCTGAACTCTCCTGACGTTCCCTATACAGGTTCTTTCAACCTGTCCCCAACCAGGATACCTTGGTCCCTCACTTGCCCTGCACCTATCCCTTACTAGGGAACTGGCAAGTGCGGACACTGGTCCCACCGCTGTACTAATAGAACACCAAGGAAAAATAACAGACAGGGAAAAACAAACAGTACTTAGCTTCCTCTGCTGTCATGCACCGGACAGCAGAGTAAGGCACCCGAACACCGCTTTCAGCTGTATAGCCACTGCACCAGATAAGCTGCTAATACCACTGCTCCAGATAACTCCTCTCTTTAGAACGGTTGGTTTCCAAAGGACCTGTATTACCAACAGTCAGCTGGTGTACCAGGTGACCTTATATAGGAAGGAGGGAGTGGTCACCACCAGCAATAACAGACTCACAAAACATGTAGTAACACCAGCGGCAAAAACTAACATTAACCCCCGATGGCCAGAAAGGAAAAAAGTTTATATATGAGAAGCCCAGACTGACACAGATCCAAAAATGGATCGTGACAGGTGTCTCATCTTCCTCTTGACAATACCCCATAGATTCTCCGGGGTTAAGGTCAGGCGAGTTTGCTGGCCAATCAAGCACAGTGATACTGTTGTTTTTAAACCAGGTATTGGTACTTTTGGCAGTGTGGTCAGGTGCCAAGTGTTGCTGGAGAATGAAATTTTGCCACAGCTCCCTATACATTGTATAATGGTCCCACAGCTCCCTACACACTGTATGATAGTTTTCTCCATTCCCTATACACTGTATGATGGGCCCCACAACTCCCTATACACTGTATGATGGTCTCCACAGCACCCTATACACTGTATGGTGGTCCCCACAACTCCCTACAACTGTATGTTGGTCCTGACAGCTCCCTACACACTGTATATGGTCCCTACAGCTCCCTATGCACTGTATGATGGTCCCCAAAGCCCCCTATATCCGGTATAATAGCAGCCACAGCTCACTATAACCGATATGATGACCCTTAAAACTCCCTATATCTTGTATAATGGCCCGTAGCCCCATCAATACTGTATGGTGGCCCGTGCAGCCCAATATATACACAGTATGATGGCCCTCACACACCCATCTACACTATATTCTGGCCACCACAGCCCTTTATACACTATCCCCGTCCCTCCGAGCCAGAAGGCTACAGCGACGGTCAGTGACTAAATCGTTTCCCTCAGCCGAAGCCGAGGGAGCCTCAGTCACGCTCCCAGCTTCTGCTCAGGCTGCCACCCAACCGAGAGCTGGGAACCTTCAACTGTCGACTCTCCTCCAAAAAGAGGAGAGTCAGGGGTCAGGGGGAACCTGATGGCCACACACTTTCCCCCTAGATCTATCAGAAGGGAACCCATAAGGGAACCGCATTCGACAAATCCAAGTGACAGATGGGTCGCCCTCCCAGGGCAGTGGGGGTACTCGGTACTGGGCCCGCGGATCTCCAAGAGGGGGTTGTTGTCATGGCAGCTATAACCCGGTCCGTGGCCCTGGGCGCCCATTATAATTAGCGGAAATGTTCATTGAACAAAGTTTATGAGTGAATGATTCGTGACACCACCTGTGGTGTTCGGCAATGAAGGTGTTAAGCCGACGCTGCAGACAGATCCTCTGGGACAGATGGTGTGGTGCAGCAATGATGTTGTGGCCCTCCACAGGTAGGGCCGTAGTCCCAGGGCAGTGTAGGTGAGGAGATAGAAAGGAGACGTAGATGGTGCAGTGTCAGGCACAGAGATGTAGCAGTGCTGAGGGTGTTGGCGCAGGAATAAGCGGAGGACACCAGGGCATGTAGTTTCAAAGCTTTACTCACAGTCTGTTGTGCATACAGGTGCCTGCATCCGTGCCGTGTCCTCCGGGTCAGGGGCTCAGTCAACCTCCAAGCTAGATGAAGCACTCCGTTCCAACACTCCGCCAACATGTGCCTTTTTTGAACGTCTCCCTTTTTGCGCCTATAGTGAAGTACTCTCAGTACTGAGTTACACTGGAGTTCCTCCTGTCAGATGTTCCTATGAACTCTACTTGTACGGCAGACAGCTGTAGCCTGCTTCGGGGACTCCTTGCTGCTAAGTCCCGGCTCACGCACGTTGCTGTTGTGCCCCCAAGTCTGGTGTGGGAATAAAGTGGTGACAACTTCTATTCCTCCGGTGTCTGCTGCAGGACCGTTAGTATCCATACAATCTCGGGTACCAGACCCCGGCCTTGCGCTGTGAACTTGGGAAGGGTTCTGCTCTAACCCTAATCCTCAGTCCTCCTTTTCTCCTTATGTTCCGTTCAAATCTATCTTTCTTATAAAGAGTCAGGCTTTCCATCAATCTCTCTTTCCTGTGCCAGCAGACCCAGGTCACTGAGGTCTGCTGCAGCACTTCCTTCATTCATCCCGCTCCGGGCATCTTCTCTCTCCTTCTCCCCCCTGTCAGACTGACTGCATCCTAAACTCTTCCCAATCTTTTGGTGCAAACTAAGCTCCACCCACCTCCCAGCACTCTTCGTGTTCCAAGCAGGGAGCCACCAAAGGGTGCTTTGCTACACTACTATGTTGTGTGGGATGCAGGTGTTAGAGTGTGGTCAGGTGTCTCCACCTTACCTGGATGGTGGGGCACCACACCTCAGGAGGAGGTGCAGTACCTCTGTGGCGACTGAACCCTCAGGGGCGCCACATAGACACACGTGAAAGTGAACACGCAAACAGTGAAAAAAAAGTTAAAGTCAAGGTTTCCTCAACATAATGTTGGCCGGACCTTCCACCGTGAATTTAAAAAAATTCCTCTATCCTTGCTAGAAGACCCGGATTAAGGGTGTGTGCTTAAAAGTAAGAAAAGTTGAAGTGCCAGAACTGGTGGGTTTCCCAAGTCCAGTGAAATAAGTCACCCCAGGGTCACCACTCTTGGGGCACTTCACACCTCGGGCTTTCAAACTTACCCGGCCCAATGGTGCCGATCCTGGGGGGCCATATTTTCCTCCAGATGACTATATCAGCCACCTGGCATACTAACAAGTGCCAAACCCCAGTGTGCATTGTATCAGCCTACTAGGGCTGCTCAGGCCAAAGTCACTTTTTCGAAAGACACTACACTTGATCTTAGCCAAAAGGCTGAGAAACGATACACACTAGAGTTGAGCGACTTTTGCTTTTTTAGGGTCGCGTTTCGTTTCGTGAAACCCGACTTTTCCAAAAGTCGGGTCGAGCAAGATCGTCCGATTATAGGGAAAAGTCAGGGTCGTCCCGAAACACGAAACCCAATGTAAGTCAATGGGGAATAAAAGTCGGCAGTGAGAGGAGGACAGGAAACACACCTACAGTGCCCATTTGAATGCCAAAAGCATCAATTCTTCTTACTTAAGCTTGTCAACCTTAATTAACTTCATAATACAAGTTACGCACTGAAAAATGGGGGTTATTTGGCTAAATTTGTGGGGGGGGAGGGCTGGCTGCAGGTTTTCATGTGCCCTGGGCGAAAGAGCGCCCCTTTAACACATACCACAACTCATCATGCTCCGATACGGCAGAGAAATAGCGGTATAGTACAATGAAAAATACCTCACTTTTTACATCTCATGACGAGGCCCATCTATTTCTCCATACAAAATCATTGGTCCCATATAATGTTTGAAACAGTATATGATGAGCTCCACAAAATGCTACAGTATATGTTGGTCCCCATGGATGAAGCTCCACTGTCTTATGGGCCCAAATAATGCTCCAAACATAATGGGCCCCATTTCTACTGCTCTAGTGTATAATGGGCCCTGTAAATGCTGCTCCAGTGTCTGATGTCCACCTTTGGAATGTTCCAGTGTATGGTGGGCCCCATCTATCATTCTCCAGAGTATAGTGCTCCCCAAAAATTGCTGTCCCAACATAGAAAACAATCAAATAAGTCTCCTCGCTAGGGAATCCCTGTACTTGTCTGGACAGGTGCTGTAGCTTGCTTAACAGCTCGCCAGCCGTTCTCACGCCCAGTATGGATTGCACGTGATTGCACAAAGGTTAGAAAGGGTACCGTATCCCTGGATAACATGTATGGATAGCGTACACATTCAAAATATATGTCTATACAGCATGAGGCAGGCTCAGACGGTGTTAGGCCCAGTATGGATTGCACGTCATTGCACAAAGGTTAGAAGGGGTACCGTATCCCCGGATAACATGTATGGATAGCGTACACATTCAAAATATATGTCTATACAGCATGAGGCAGGCTCAGACGGTGTTAGGCCCAGTATGGATTGCACGTCATTGCACAAAGGTTAGAAGGGGTACCGTATCCCCGGATAACATGTATGGATAGCGTACACATTCAAAATATATGTCTATACAGCATGAGGCAGGCTCAGACGGTGTTAGGCCCAGTATGGATTGCACGTCATTGCACAAAGGTTAGAAGGGGTACCGTATCCCCGGATAACATGTATGGATAGCGTACACATTCAAAATATATGTCTATACAGCATGAGGCAGGCTCAGACGGTGTTAGGCCCAGTATGGATTGCACGTCATTGCACAAAGGTTAGAAGGGGTACCGTATCCCCGGATAACATGTATGGATAGCGTACACATTCAAAATATATGTCTATACAGCATGAGGCAGGCTCAGACGGTGTTAGGCCCAGTATGGATTGCACGTCATTGCACAAAGGTTAGAAGGGGTACCGTATCCCCGGATAACATGTATGGATAGCGTACACATTCAAAATATATGTCTATACAGCATGAGGCAGGCTCAGACGGTGTTAGGCCCAGTATGGATTGCACGTCATTGCACAAAGGTTAGAAGGGGTACCGTATCCCCGGATAACATGTATGGATAGCGTACACATTCAAAATATATGTCTATACAGCATGAGGCAGGCTCAGACGGTGTTAGGCCCAGTATGGATTGCACGTCATTGCACAAAGGTTAGAAGGGGTACCGTATCCCCGGATAACATGTATGGATAGCGTACACATTCAAAATATATGTCTATACAGCATGAGGCAGGCTCAGACGGTGTTAGGCCCAGTATGGATTGCACGTCATTGCACAAAGGTTAGAAGGGGTACCGTATCCCCGGATAACATGTATAGATAGCGTACACATTCAAAATATATGTCTATACAGCATGAGGCAGGCTCAGACGGTGTTAGGCCCAGTATGGATTGCACGTCATTGCACAAAGGTTAGAAGGGGTACCGTATCCCCGGATAACATGTATGGATAGCGTACACATTCAAAATATATGTCTATACAGCATGAGGCAGGCTCAGACGGTGTTAGGCCCAGTATGGATTGCAAGTCATTGCACAAAGGTTAGAAGGGGTACCGTATCCCCGGATAACATGTATGGATAGCGTACACATTCAAAATATATGTCTATACAGCATGAGGCAGGCTCAGACGGTGTTAGGCCCAGTATGGATTGCACGTCATTGTACAAAGGTTAGAAGGGGTACCGTATCCCCGGATAACATGTATGGATAGTGTACACATTCAAAATATATGTCTATACAGCATGAGGCAGGCTCAGACGGCGTTAGGCCCAGTATGGATTGCACGTCATTGCACAAAGGTTAGAAAGGGTACCGTATCCCCGGATAACATGTATGGATAGCGTACACATTCAAAATATATGTCTATACAGCATGAGGCAGGCTCAGACGGTGTTAGGCCCAGTATGGATTGCACGTCATTGCACAAAGGTTAGAAGGGGTACCGTATCCCCGGATAACATGTATGGATAGCGTACACATTCAAAATATATGTCTATACAGCATGAGGCAGGCTCAGACGGTGTTAGGCCCAGTATGGATTGCACGTCATTGCACAAAGGTTAGAAGGGGTACCGTATCCCCGGATAACATGTATGGACAGTGTACACATTCAAAATATATGTCTATACAGCATGAGGCAGGCTCAGACGGTGTAAGGCCCAGTATGGATTGCACGTCATTGCACAAAGGTTAGAAAGGGTACCGTATCCCCGGATAACATGTATGGATAGTGTACACATTCAAAATATATGTCTATACAGCATGAGGCAGGCTCAGACGGTGTTAGGCCCAGTATGGATTGCACGTCATTGCACAATGGTTAGAAAGGGTACCGTATCCCTGGATAACATGTATGGATAGCGTACACATTCAAAATATATGTCTATACAGCATGAGGCAGGCTCAGACGGTGTTAGGCCCAGTATGGATTGCACGTCATTGCACAAAGGTTAGAAGGGGTACCGTATCCCCTGATAACATGTATGGATAGCGTACACATTCAAAATATATGTCTATACAGCATGAGGCAGGCTCAGACGGTGTAAGGCCCAGTATGGATTGCACGTCATTGCACAAAGGTTAGAAAGGGTACCGTATCCCCGGATAACATGTATGGATAGTGTACACATTCAAAATATATGTCTATACAGCATGAGGCAGGCTCAGACGGTGTTAGGCCCAGTATGGATTGCACGTCATTGCACAAAGGTTAGAAAGGGTACCGTATCCCTGGATAACATGTATGGATAGCGTACACATTCAAAATATATGTCTATACAGCATGAGGCAGGCTCAGACGGTGTTAGGCCCAGTATGGATTGCACGTCATTGCACAAAGGTTAGAAGGGGTACCGTATCCCCGGATAACATGTATGGATAGCGTACACATTCAAAATATATGTCTATACAGCATGAGGCAGGCTCAGACGGTGTTAGGCCCAGTATGGATTGCACGTCATTGCACAAAGGTTAGAAGGGGTACCGTATCCCCGGATAACATGTATAGATAGCGTACACATTCAAAATATATGTCTATACAGCATGAGGCAGGCTCAGACGGTGTTAGGCCCAGTATGGATTGCACGTCATTGCACAAAGGTTAGAAGGGGTACCGTATCCCCGGATAACATGTATGGATAGCGTACACATTCAAAATATATGTCTATACAGCATGAGGCAGGCTCAGACGGTGTTAGGCCCAGTATGGATTGCACGTCATTGCACAAAGGTTAGAAGGGGTACCGTATCCCCGGATAACATGTATGGATAGCGTACACATTCAAAATATATGTCTATACAGCATGAGGCAGGCTCAGACGGTGTTAGGCCCAGTATGGATTGCACGTCATTGCACAAAGGTTAGAAGGGGTACCGTATCCCCGGATAACATGTATGGATAGTGTACACATTCAAAATATATGTCTATACAGCATGAGGCAGGCTCAGACGGCGTTAGGCCCAGTATGGATTGCACGTCATTGCACAAAGGTTAGAAAGGGTACCGTATCCCCGGATAACATGTATGGATAGCGTACACATTCAAAATATATGTCTATACAGCATGAGGCAGGCTCAGACGGTGTTAGGCCCAGTATGGATTGCACGTCATTGCACAAAGGTTAGAAGGGGTACCGTATCCCCGGATAACATGTATGGATAGCGTACACATTCAAAATATATGTCTATACAGCATGAGGCAGGCTCAGACGGTGTTAGGCCCAGTATGGATTGCACGTCATTGCACAAAGGTTAGAAGGGGTACCGTATCCCCGGATAACATGTATGGACAGTGTACACATTCAAAATATATGTCTATACAGCATGAGGCAGGCTCAGACGGTGTAAGGCCCAGTATGGATTGCACGTCATTGCACAAAGGTTAGAAAGGGTACCGTATCCCCGGATAACATGTATGGATAGTGTACACATTCAAAATATATGTCTATACAGCATGAGGCAGGCTCAGACGGTGTTAGGCCCAGTATGGATTGCACGTCATTGCACAAAGGTTAGAAAGGGTACCGTATCCCTGGATAACATGTATGGATAGCGTACACATTCAAAATATATGTCTATACAGCATGAGGCAGGCTCAGACGGTGTTAGGCCCAGTATGGATTGCACGTCATTGCACAAAGGTTAGAAGGGGTACCGTATCCCCTGATAACATGTATGGATAGCGTACACATTCAAAATATATGTCTATACAGCATGAGGCAGGCTCAGACGGTGTAAGGCCCAGTATGGATTGCACGTCATTGCACAAAGGTTAGAAAGGGTACCGTATCCCCGGATAACATGTATGGATAGTGTACACATTCAAAATATATGTCTATACAGCATGAGGCAGGCTCAGACGGTGTTAGGCCCAGTATGGATTGCACGTCATTGCACAAAGGTTAGAAAGGGTACCGTATCCCTGGATAACATGTATGGATAGCGTACACATTCAAAATATATGTCTATACAGCATGAGGCAGGCTCAGACGGTGTTAGGCCCAGTATGGATTGCACGTCATTGCACAAAGGTTAGAAGGGGTACCGTATCCCCGGATAACATGTATGGATAGCGTACACATTCAAAATATATGTCTATACAGCATGAGGCAGGCTCAGACGGTGTTAGGCCCAGTATGGATTGCACGTCATTGCACAAAGGTTAGAAGGGGTACCGTATCCCCGGATAACATGTATGGATAGTGTACACATTCAAAATATATGTCTATACAGCATGAGGCAGGCTCAGACGGTGTAAGGCCCAGTATGGATTGCACGTCATTGCACAAAAGTTAGAAAGGGTACCGTATCCCCGGATAACATGTATGGATAGTGTACACATTCAAAATATATGTCTACACAGCATGAGGCAGGCTCAGACGGTGTTAGGCCCAGTATGGATTGCACGTCATTGCACAAAGGTTAGAAAGGGTACCGTATCCCTGGATAACATGTATGGATAGCGTACACATTCAAAATATATGTCTATACAGCATGAGGCAGGCTCAGACGGTGTTAGGCCCAGTATGGATTGCACGTCATTGCACAAAGGTTAGAAGGGGTACCGTATCCCCGGATAACATGTATGGATAGCGTACACATTCAAAATATATGTCTATACAGCATGAGGCAGGCTCAGACGGTGCTAGGCCCAGTATGGATTGCACGTCATTGCACAAAGGTTAGAAGGGGTACCGTATCCCCGGATAACATGTATGGATAGCGTACACATTCAAAATATATGTCTATACAGCATGAGGCAGGCTCAGACGGTGTTAGGCCCAGTATGGATTGCACGTCATTGCACAAAGGTTAGAAAGGGTACCGTATCCCCGGATAACATGTATGGATAGCGTACACATTCAAAATATATGTCTATACAGCATGAGGCAGGCTCAGACAGTGTTAGGCCCAGTATGGATTGCACGTCATTGCACAAAGGTTAGAAAGGGTACCGTATCCCCGGATAACATGTATGGATAGCGTACACATTCAAAATATATGTCTATACAGCATGAGGCAGGCTCAGACGGTGTTAGGCCCAGTATGGATTGTACGTCATTGCACAAAGGTTAGAAGGGGTACCGTATCCCCGGATAACATGTATGGATAATAATAATAATAATAATAATAAATTTTATTTTTATAGCGCCGACATATTCCGCAGCACTTTACATTTCAGAGGGGATTTGTACAGACAATAGACATTACAGCATAACAATAATCACATACAGTAGATTATAACAAATACCAAGAGGAGTGAGGGCCCTGCTCGCAAGCTTACAGTCTATGAGGAAAGAGGTAGACACGAAAGGTGGGTGGTAACAGTTGCCCTGATTGTATGGACCAGCCATAATGTTAAGTGTGTAACAGTACAGACACAGAGGGCTAATGGATGCATAAAGCATGTGGGAACATGATGCTGGGAACCTGGTTATGGTAAAACTTTTGGCTCTGCCACACAGGGATAGGTTAGGTTAATGTGTTGAGGCGATAGGCCAGTCTGAATAAATGTGTTTTCAGGACACGCTTAAAATTGTGGGGATTGGGGACTAATCGTATTGACCTGGGAAGTGCATTCCAAAGAATTGGCGCGGCACGTGTAAAGTCTTGGAGACGGGAGTGGGAGGTTCTGACTATTGAGGATACCAACCTCAGGTCATCAGCAGAACGGAGGGCGCGGGTAGGGTGGTATACTGAAACAAGGGAGGAGATGTAGGGTGGTGCTGAGCCATTGAGGGCTTTGTGGGTGAGGGTAATAAGTTTATACTGAATTCTGGAGTGGATGGGTAGCCAGTGTAATGACTGGCACAAGGTAGAGGCATCGGTGTAACGATTGGTGAGGAATATGATCCTGGCTGCAGCATTCAAGACAGATTGGAGAGGGGAGAGTTTGGTAAGAGGGAGACCGATTAGAAGAGAGTTACAATAGTCGAGACGAGAATGAATAAGAGAAACAGTAAGAGTTTTTGCAGAGTCAAAAGTAAGAAAAGGTCGAATTCTAGAAATGTTTTTGAGGTGCAGATGACAAGAGCGAGCCAGTGATCGAATGTGGGGGGCAAAGGAAAGCTCGGAATCAAGTATGACCCCAAGACAGCGGGCATGTTGCTGGGGAGTAATAGTGGAACCACACACGGAAATGGCAATGTCGGGTGTAGGTACATTAGTAGCGGGAGGAAACACAAGGAGTTCAGTCTTTGACAGGTTCAGTTTCAGATATAGTGAGGACATGATATTAGACACAGCGTTTAGACAATCGCCAGTGTTTTCTAGAAAGGCTGTCGTGATGTCAGGAGAAGAAGCGTATAATTGGGTGTCATCAGCATAGAGATGGTACTGGAAACCAAATCTACTGATTGTTTGACCAATAGGGGCAGTGTACAAGGAGAAGAGGAGGGGGCCTAGAACCGATCCTTGAGGAACCCCAACAGTAAGGGGAAGGTGAGAGGAGGAGGAACCGGCAAAAGAAACAGTAAAGGAGCGGTCGGAGAGATAGGAGGAGAACCAGGAGAGAACGGTGTCCTTGAGGCCAATGGAATGGAGCATAGTGAGGAGGAGCTGATGATCCACAGTGTCGAATGCTGCAGAGAGATCCAAGAGAATTAGCATGGAGTAATGACCATTTGATTTAGCTGTTAGCTAAATAGCGTACACATTCAAAATATATGTCTCAGGAGGCAGGCTCAGACGGTGTCAGGCACAGTATGGATTTGACGGCCCAGATTACACAGCGGAGGAGCAGGGAGAGGTAAAGATTGCAAATGCTGGGGCCCTGGCCAAGCAAGGGGGGCCCACTCGTGGGCGTCGGTACTGGCACTGGGCCCCTCATAGTACAGCGGTGTGTCTGACGGCGGGTGTGCACCACCGCCGTCAGAGACACTTGATTGCACTATGAGGGACCCTGTGCCAGTGCCTGCGCCCAAGAGTCGGCCTACCCACCTGTCCAGGGCAACGGCACTCGCACGGTGTCGTGCGCTAGGTGGTGACCCCGGCCATGGGGGGGGAGGCAGCACAGTTAGGGAGCTTTAGAAAGTGGCATATGTTGATGTTGGACATTCAACTGATGCAAAAGGCGAAATAGGTGAAGTACCAGGAAGAGGTGGACCAAAGCAAGCCATTTTTCTGTCACCCTATGTGTCATCAGGGGAAGGTGGGACAAAATCCTTGGAAACCCATGCGTGGTTCATTTTAATGAAGGTTAGATCATCCACATTTTGGGTTGACAGACGGGTCCTTTTTTCTGTCAGGATTGATCCAGCTGCACTGAAGACTCTTTCCGATAGCACACTTGCAGCTGGGCAAGCGAGCTCCTGTAAGGCATATTGGGCCAATTCAGGCCAGGTGTCCAGTTTAGCGGCCCAATAGTCAAAGGGGAATGACCTGTGTGGGAGAACATCGATATGGGAAGAAAAGTAGTTTGTAACCATAGTTGACAACTGCTGTCTCCTGTCACTTTCCATCGATGCAGTATTTCCAGTTGTGTGAGCGGTATTTGAAAAATCAGTCCACAACATTGTCATGAAACCCCTGTCTCCAACGCCACTTCTGCTGTGTGCACCATGAACACCTCTGCCAAGCTGCCCCCGGCCCGTACGGCTCGTGTGAGAACCATCACCGCTGCTGTGTGCTGGGAATGCCTCAAGCAACCGATTTACCAGAGTTGCTTGTTTATTAGCCAATATTAGGTCAAGGTTCTCCTGTGGCATGATGTTTTGTAATTTCCCTTTATAGCGTGGATCCAGGATGCTGGCCAACCAGTAGTCGTCATCGTTCATCATTTTGGCAATGCGGGGGTCCCTTTTTAGGATCCGCAAGGCATAATCTGACATGTGGGCCAATGTTCCCGGTGTCAATGATACACTGCGAGTGCTGGTTGGAGGAGCACTTTCTGGCAAATCCACATCCCTCCAGTCACGCACAAACCCTGTACCAGACCTTGCCACGCCAACATTTTCACTTGCCCCACGAGATGCATCCTCCTCCCCTAAGTAATCATCCCCATCATCCTCCTCCTCCTCCTCCTCTTCTTCCTCCACCTCGTCCAGGAGAGGTCCCTGAGCAGACAATAGCTGAATGTCATCAAGGATTCCCTCCTCCTCTTCCTCCTCATCAACATTGGCTGCAGACGCCTGCTCCTTAAGGTGCGTCAAAGTTTGCATGAGCAGACGCATAAGTGGGATGCTCATGCTTAGGATGGCGTCGTCTGCGCTTACCAGCCGTGTGCATTCCTCAAAACACTGAAGGACTTTATAAAGGTCTTTCAGCTTCGACCACTGCACGCCTGTCAACTCCATGTCTGCTCTCAAAGTGCCTGGCCGTGTATCCTCCCACAAATGCATTATGGCCTGCCTCTGCTCGCACAGCCGCTCCACCATGTGCAGGGTGGAGTTCCACCTTGTTGCAATGTCGATAATGAGGCGGTGGTTGGGAAGGTGGAGCAATCGCTGCAGCTTCTGCATACGAACGGAGTGTACAGGCGACCGGCGGATGTGCGCGCACAGTCTTCGCACCTTCTGGAGCAGGGCTGTTAACTCCGGATAATTTTTGAGGAAGCACTGCACCACCAGGTTCAAGGTGTGAGCCAAGCAAGGTATGTGGCTGAGTTTTGAAAGGGCTATGGCTGCCACAAAATTACGGCCGTTATCACTAACTACCTTGCCTGCCTCAAGATGTACACTGCCCAGCCATGACTCAGTTTGTCGCTTCAAGTACTCGGCCAGCACCTCGGCGGTGTGTCTGTCGCCCAAACACATCATCTGCAACACAGCCTGCTGACGCTTTCCACTAGCTGCTCGATAGGGGGACACATCGTGTGCAACAGTGGCAGCTGCAGATGGAGTGCTCGTACGACTGCGCTCTGTGGACGAGCTGTCGCTTCTGGAGGAGGAGGAGGAGGGTCGAACGCCTACAGCCAACTGTTTCCTATACCGTGGGCTAGGCAGCACTGTCCCACCACCGCTGTCCCCTGTGGACCCTGCATCCACCACATTAACCCAGTGCGCAGTGATGGACACGTAACGGCCCTGGCCATGCCGACTGGACCATGCATCAGTTGTGAGGTGCACCTTTCCGCTCACTGACTGCTTGAGTGCATGGACAATGCGGTCTTTCACATGATGGTGGAGGGCTGGGATGGCTTTGCGAGAGAAGAAGTGGCGACTGGGTAGGTCATAGCGTAGTACTGCATAGGCCATGAGTTCGCGGAAAGCTGTGCTTTCCACCAACCGAAAGGGCATCATCTCAAACGAGATTAGTTTGGCAATGTGGGCGTTCAAACCCAGTGTACGCAGATGAGAGACTGAGTACTTTCTTGACCTACTCATAGTGTCTGGGAGGGTGAGCTGGACTTGAGAGCTGCATATGGTGGAAGTAGCGGTGGACAGGGCGGACTGAGAGAGGGTTGATGATGGTGATGGAGTTGGTGTTCTTTCTGATGGCCTAGAATCAGTCTTTCGTTGATATAACAGTGGGATTCCCTGACTGCTGTGGCCTTGCAACGACACCTCAACATTTGCTGCTGTGCTAACCGGTGGGCTTACAGTGGGGGAAACAATGTAGCGTTGCTGACTACCTTCGTTGTGATCAGTTGCACATGTGGCACTTGAGGTTTGGTGTTGTGTCCACCCTTGCAAGTGCATGCTGTTAAATGTCTAAGCATGCAACTGGTATTCAAATTTTTCAGATTTTTCCCTCAGCTAAAGGTCTTTGCGCACTTCTTACAGATAACCTTGGCCTGATCATGAGGATTTTGTTCAAAAAAGTGCCACACTGCACTCTTCCTACTTTGGCAGACATTTTGCGGCCTAGCATGCTGTGATCTTTTGACCCTGTGGACAAGCTGTCCAGCAACTCTTTTGATGTTTGGAACCTGTCTTTGGAGTGCTCCGGGCCTGCCAGATAACAGCTGTTGCGATGTCGATGTCTGCTGTGGATGCTCCTCATCTGAGCTATTGGAAGCAGCACCCTCTTCCCCCAATGGATGCCAATCTGGGTCAACAACTGGGTCATCCATCACCTCCTCTTCTATGTCATGTGCACCTTTCTCTGTGTCACCGTGTATGGTGGTATAGTGTGCGGGAAGGGGCACCTGAGTCTCATCAGGGTCAAAATCTGGCTCTGTACACTGCGAGGACAATGTAGTGCTCTGAGTGAATGTACCAGCAGAATCATCCATCAGCGGCTGTGCATCAGTGCACTCCATGTCAGATTCATCTTGGCCTGGGTAATTCACCATTTGACTTGATAATCCAGGCATGGTATGTGAAAACAGCTCCATGGAGTAATCAGTAGTATGGCCTGCGTCATCCTTCAATCTTGGTTGGGGTGAAGGACACAAGGAAAGGTGTGGTTCATGAACATGAGCCTCCAATGACGACTCAGTGCTTTTACTTTTTACAACTGAAGAAGAGGAGGCGATAGAGCTGGAGGCTGAGTCAGCAATGTAAGACAAAACTTTTTCCTGATGCTCTGCCTTTAAAAGCGGTTTGCCAACTCCTAGAAAACTAAGCGTTCGAGGCCTTATGTAGCCAGAAGATGACGCAGGGTCAGCACCTCCTGCATTCGGTCCTATTTTGCTCTTGCCACTACCATCAGATCCACCACCAACACCATCATTACCAGCTGCCAACCCCCGCCCAATTCCACGGCCTCTTCCACCAGCCTTCCTCATTTTTGGTAGAAATGTAGACAAAATCCAACAAACTATATAGTAATGTAAAACAAGGTACAAGGTGTCTATAGGACAGGGGAGTTTTAGAATTTCTGCACACACTTGTGGACAGTGGACACTTGTGGATTGTGTGCGGCCCACTGATATCTGAGCGCTATGTGACACGCTCGATGGCACAGCTGCCTGTGACCAAAGTGACGAGAGGATAATGGAGATTTTGAATCTCTGCGTACACTTGTGGACAGTGGACACTTGTGGATTGTGTGCGGCCCACTGATATCTGAGCGCTATGTGACACGCTCGATGGCACAGCTGCCTGTGACCAAAGTGACGAGAGGATAATGGAGATTTTGAATCTCTGCGTACACTTTTGGACAGTGGACACTTGTGGATTGTGTGCAGCCCACTGATATCTGAGCGCTATGTGACACGCTCGATGGCACAGCTGCCTGTGACCAAAGTGACGAGAGGATAATGGAGATTTTGAATCTCTGCGTACACTTTTGGACACTGGACACTTGTGGATTGTGTGCGGCCCACTGATATCTGAGCGCTATGTGACACGCTCGATGGCACAGCTGCCTGTGACCAAAGTGACGAGAGGATAATGGAGATTTTGAATCTCTGCATACACTTTTGGACAGTGGACACTTGTGGATTGTGTGCGGCCCACTGATATCTGAGCGCTATGTGACACGCTCGATGGCACAGCTGCCTGTGACCAAAGTGACGAGAGGATAATGGAGATTTTGAATCTCTGCGTACACTTTTGGACACTGGACACTTGTGGATTGTGTGCGGCCCACTGATATCTGAGCGCTATGTGACACGCTCGATGGCACAGCTGCCTGTGACCAAAGTGACGAGAGGATAATGGAGATTTTGAATCTCTGCGTACACTTTTGGACACTGGACACTTGTGGATTGTGTGCGGCCCACTGATATCTGAGTGCTATGTGACACGCTCGATGGCACAGCTGCCTGTGACCAAAGTGACGAGAGGATAATGGAGATTTTGAATCTCTGCGTACACTTTTGGACACTGGACACTTGTGGATTGTGTGCGGCCCACTGATATCTGAGCGCTATGTGACACGCTCGATGGCACAGCTGCCTGTGACCAAAGTGACGAGAGGATAATGGAGATTTTGAATCTCTGCGTACACTTTTGGACAGTGGACACTTGTGGATTGTGTGCGGCCCACTGATATCTGAGCGCTATGTGACACGCTCGATGGCACAGCTGCCTGTGACCAAAGTGACGAGAGGATAATGGAGATTTTGAATCTCTGCGTACACTTTTGGACACTGGACACTTGTGGATTGTGTGCGGCCCACTGATATCTGAGCGCTATGTGACACGCTCGATGGCACAGCTGCCTGTGACCAAAGTGACGAGAGGATAATGGAGATTTTGAATCTCTGCGTACACTTTTGGACACTGGACACTTGTGGATTGTGTGCGGCCCACTGATATCTGAGCGCTATGTGACACGCTCGATGGCACAGCTGCCTGTGACCAAAGTGACGAGAGGATAATGGAGATTTTGAATCTCTGCGTACACTTTTGGACACTGGACACTTGTGGATTGTGTGCGGCCCACTGATATCTGAGCGCTATGTGACACGCTCGATGGCACAGCTGCCTGTGACCAAAGTGACGAGAGGATAATGGAGATTTTGAATCTCTGCGTACACTTTTGGACACTGGACACTTGTGGATTGTGTGCGGCCCACTGATATCTGAGCGCTATGTGACACGCTCGATGGCACAGCTGCCTGTGACCAAAGTGACGAGAGGATAATGGAGATTTTGAATCTCTGCGTACACTTTTGGACACTGGACACTTGTGGATTGTGTGCGGCCCACTGATATCTGAGCGCTATGTGACACGCTCGATGGCACAGCTGCCTGTGACCAAAGTGACGAGAGGATAATGGAGATTTTGAATCTCTGCGTACACTTGTGGACACTGGACACTTGTGGATTGTGTGCGGCCCACTGATATCTGAGCGCTATGTGACACGCTCGATGGCACAGCTGCCTGTGACCAAAGTGACGAGAGGATAAGGGAGATTGGATTGCTTTTAAAAAAGCAGTTTGCGGAGCAGTGGGTAAACAGCAATGCCAGCGTGTCAGGAAGCCTTAAAAGGCAGCCCAACAACCAACACCACTGATACACCACTATATAGCCTCCCCTTGCACTGCACACACAGTGACTGGTGTGTTGTGCAGGCCAAATCGCTAGCAGCAGAAGCAGTTTTTTTGTCTTCTTCCCTGCCTAACGCTCTCCCTACAGAATCAGCAGCAACCTCTCCCTATACTAAGATCGGCAGAAGTAAGATGGCGGTCGGCGTGCACGCCCTTTTATACCCCCTGTGACGCCCACCAAAGCAAGCCAATCACTTGCATGCCCTTCTGAAAGATGGTGGTGACCCGTGCCTATGTCATCACGTTGCCCACAGTGTCCGTGGATCCTGATTGGCTGAAAAAGAGCGCAAAACAAACTTTTGAAACGCGACTTTGGCGCGTAAGTCGCCGACCTCGTGGCCGACCTCATCCTAGGGTCGGGTTTCGTTTCATGAAACCCGACTTTGCCAAAAGTCGGCGACTTTTGAATTTTTTCGACCCGTTTCGCTCAACTCTAATACACACTACAGATACCACACACACAAGTATCACACACACTCTACAGATACCTCACACAAGTATCACACACACTCTCTTCTGTGCTGCAGGAGACACTGATATACATGAGCAGCTGCTTAGCTTCTCCTGCTCACAGCAGCACTGTTCCAGGACCTCCCCTGCACTCTCCTTCTCTGTGGGGCTGCAGACCAGAGTAGAAAAAGATGTAACCTTGCGGACTGGAGCTGCTTCCCTATCTCTCCTTGGCAGCACACAAAGGCAGGTAGGCTGACCTTGCACCTTGACTGATGCTGGTGTGGCACTCCAGAGTCTGGATGCCACAGTGACCTTGCCTCCTTCTAAGGGGTGATGTCATGCCTGGAGGCAAGAGGGGGGTCCCCATGCCAGGTAATACAGTGTATATGACAATTCCTGCTGCAGGCCAGAAACGGGAGCTTCCTTATAAATTCTGGCCAGCAGGTGGGGTTAGTGAGTCAGTAAGAAGAAAGCTGAGAGAGTAAACAAGAGCGTTGTCACGGAAACGAGAGCAATTGGAGCTCATGACAAGACAGTTAGAGTTGGTCTGTGGAGAGGGAAGGGACAGGAGCAGAGACAAGGGCTCTGGGGAGCTAAAATTGCGTATAGCTGAACCCAGAGTGAAGCGCTGATAAAAAGGGACGCCAGAGTCCTTGGCTGGGCAGGAGCTGTACGCCCTGACAGCCGAATCTGGAGTGCAGGGGACTGCAAGTTCCTTGGCCACACTGAACACCTGAAGGCACAGCAGCAGGCCAAGAGCCCGGGGCTGACAGTGAAAAGGACAGTGCCCGTGATATAGGCTCATGCTGTCTGCCATACAGGTTAGCAATAATCAAACAGGAGAGGGCCGCTGCTTAGCTACAAGCAGCAGGGACCCAAAAAGAGAGCGCAGAAGGAAGGTCCCCAACCCCACCTTGCAGGGTGGATCCCCTGAATGTCTCCAGGCAAGCCGGACTCCATCTGTCATCTGTAATGTGGTACTCCAGATTGCAACTACTTTCAAGTAAAAAGTAAAGAAAACTGCACCTCTCTGTGTCCTTCACTTATTTTCTGCACCCCAACGTTCACCACCATCTGAACAATCAAGTAAATTTGCCCTGGGGCCCCACTCTACCCGTAGGGAGCTGAACCATCTTTGCTGTGTCACCATCAGCCCCAGTGGACCAAAACCGCAACGTCGGCCACCCATTGCCGAGCACCACGGGTGGCGTCACGATTAAACACCACATAACTTTCCTCTATTTCTTACTGGATGCCCAGGGCCACGGACCGGGTCACTGCCACAGTGACATCCCCTTTAAAGAACCTGACCGACCCCTCCCTCAGAGATGCTCTGTGCAGGAGGACATGCACATTGGCCAATCAGCTCTGCATGTTAAAATCTGATGAACCTGAACTTGTGTGTGTTGAAACGAACTGTCTGTCCCCTGAGTTATGCGCGGCAGCTCCGGAAGATGGAGGCCTTGAGACAGCAGAGACCTGCGGCCTACAAATGAGTGTGATACACCCCACACCTGACAACACATTGGGTCTGGGACACGATTTTCCTGTAAGGTGCCAGGGCATTATGGAGCAGCAGTTCGTCCACGGTTACAGCCCTCGGTCACCTTACATGCCGATACAGTTAAAGTACCACGCTAGTGTTGTTTTACTGAACTGCCGGAATGGTGCTTTAAATATAATTTCCCTGCCCCCTGTCTCATAGTCACTTGCTCCTGCCTTCATCGGTTTCCAGCATCATTCCTGTCCATCACCGGTGAAAAGTGACCTGCCCGAAGCTCCAGCGTTTCCTGAAATGCACCGAAGGTCACTTTTCAATATATCTCTATGGGGGCCTCGTTTTGGCTTTCATACACTTGCATTGAACTCTTGTATTTCAGTCAGAAGTTGCGAGCACAGGATGACGCTGTGGGACCGGAGCGGCATCGTTAGAAAGTGTAGCAGCCAGAAAGTGAGTATAAGAACATGGGCAGGGGGCTTAAGGCCCCGTTACACGTTTCAATGTCCCAGCGATCCAACCAATGATCCGACGTGGATGGGATCGCTGGGACATAGTTAGCTGATCGCTGGTGAGCTGTCACATAGGCAGACTCACCAGCGATCTGGACCAGCGAGCAAGCTGGTATCCAGGGTAAACAGCGAGTAACTAAGCTGGAGTGAATGCTGCGTGTAAGCGAATGTTCACACTTGCCACTAAACAGAAAAAACCTAATTAAAAATAAGGGTGTGGCCTCCTTTTTCTTTTAGCTGGACATTATTTTCTCAGATTTCCCTATGGATGGGTGTCCATTAGCCGGGTCTCAGTCCTTCTCAGCCCTTTTTCAATTTACGTCATTTGACATTGGTAAGGTTTTTAATACTAGAGGTTAGGACCATACCTAATAGGGTCCCCTTGATTTGGTGGGATGGATTTCATGTTTTTTTAATCAAAGTTATGTTAACTAAGTACCCTATATTATTTTCATGCACTATTGCTGTTTATTTACTTCAGGGTATTTGCTTATTTTGTTTTTATCTTAGGTTGATACCATGTAACATGCCTAGTAGTGATGAGCGAACGTGCTTGGGTAAGGTGTTATCCGAGCACGCTCTGGTGTTATCCAAGTATCTTGGACATGCTCGTACTGTATATTATGCTCAAGTCCCCATGGCTGCATGATTTGTGGCTGTTAGACAGCCTGAACACATGTGGGGATTCCTTAACAAATACGCTAAAATAATTAATTTAAGTCTTGCCTCTAAAGTCAAAAGAATCAAGAAGTGCATGCAGATGGGGTGTTTTGGTGCCAGGCATCCCATGTGCTCTACTTTAATGTTATTGCCAATATTATTTTAGCATTTCATCTGAACATTTCTGAGATGGGCTGCAAAACTCAGAAAGAAAACACAAACTATTTTCTTTTGTCAATGTCAAAATTTAGATTTATATTTTCTTGTGCACAAGGCTGATAAACTATTATACTGTTAAAGGTCTCATGTTTTGGCTCTGGGGGTAGACAACGAGAAAACAAATATACTATTTTAGAAAGCAAACTTCATGAAAATATAATACGCTAAAAAAGAGAACGGACAGCACCTCCAAAAAATCAAACTTCGATCTAATGCCGCCAGGCAAAAATATATATAACAAATACTGAGGTTCTTAGTTTAACATTCTGATCAGACTGCATTTAGCTCACTGCTTAGTCACCACGAACCTCTAAGGAGGTCCTAACTTTTATCGCCTTAAAGGAGTGGTGTCGTGCACTAACCACCGCCACAGCGACAATGCACCAGCAGGGTGGGCGGCCTGGTTCCCCACAGCTCCCATGCTGCAAGACTGAGTCCCCATGAATCCAGGCGGCATCACACCACAGGCACAAAGCTACAGCAACAATGGCCGCCATACAGCACCCACACCAAATGACCCACACCAGGTCGCCCGCCCTGTTAGTTCTTTGTCACTGTGGCGGAGGTTAGCTCATGACACTGCTCCTTTAAGATGATAAAAGTTAGGACCCACTGAGAGGTTCGCCGTGACGTGGCAGTGGGCTTCATACTGTCTGATCAGAATGTTGCACTAACAACCTCATGTTCAGTTGTACATATTTTTGCCTAGTGGCATTAGCTCAATCTATGATTTTTGCAGGGGCTATCCATTCTCTTTTTTTAGCATATTTCATGAAAATATAATATGTAAGTCCTTGTGTTATCTGTTGCTGTTGAGCTGTTATCGACAATGTTTTGCATTTTCCTGAAAAAACTTGCCAACCATTATGGCCACCATAGAATCACAATCACCCAGCTTTTCCTGGATGGAAATATCATACTTTTCATGTTGCTATACAGTAGTCAGAGCAGAGGAATATTCTTGCATATTTATGGAAATTACTCAAATTTTTAGCAAAATACTGTGCAAGCTAAAATGGCAGTCATATTAATTGCATGCCAGCATTTCTAAAAGAATAACTAAGAGACCTTATTAAAAATGTAACCATAGGATGTAGACCCAGATCAAAGTTCACACTTCAAAAAGAAAAAGAAAAATGTCAGCACTCCAGAGATTTTGATGAAGGAATCATTGTCCTTATTCAACCCATCCTGTGCTTCAACTCTCTTAATTGAGCTTTTATCATGCAACGTCAAGCTAGGACTTTGAGTGTCGGGACGTCTTAGGATGTCAGGCTGCACAACCAAAAACATTTATATGACCTATTTTAGAATTTCAATTTGGCTGTGGAAAAAAGTGATGATCTGCAAAGCAACAATGACAGCCATACCTGCAAAAGCAGGGGCGGACATACTGCATGTGCAGCCGGTGCGGCTGCACCGAGGCCTGGAGGTGGAGAGGCCTATTTATCTGGCCCTGAGGCTCCGGGGGCCCCCGGCCAGATTGCCCTCATGTGAAGCGGAGCGGAGCTGCAGGGATCCATCCTGCTTCCTGGCCGCTCTTCCTGTCTGACACAGGACTGGATGATGTCAGCATTTAGTGCGTGACTGTGTCAGACAGAAAGCTGCTGGCGATGAAGATGCAGGGAATGTGCGGAGAGGTGTGTGTGTGAACATGCAGAGCGGTGAGTGGTGTGTGTGTGTGAACATGCAGAGAGGTGAGTGGTGTGTATGTGTATGTGTGAACATGCGGAGAGGTGAGTGGTGTAGGAGAGTGTGTGTGTGTAGATGGTAGAGAGGGCTATGATGGGGTGATGGAGAGGGCAATGATGTTTGTGGTGTGGGAGAAAGCAATGATGGAGATGGTGGAAAAGGCAATGATGGGGTCGTGCGGGAGAAGGCAATGATGGTGGCGGGGGAGGAGGCAATAATGGAGGTGATAAAGAGGGCAATGATGGAGGTGGGGGAGAAGACAATGATGGGATTTGGATGGGAGGGAGGGGGAGGTGCAGGAAGACATTAGATATGGATATAAAATGAATTGGGTGATGGAGGAGAACGCTAAGTCATTGATAACATCTTCCCCCATCTCATAATTCATTGTGATGCTATTGGGGACTTAAAATGTATTGGGAATTGGGAGAGGAGCGGGTAAGGTACATAGGACACTTTATAATAAACTGAAAGGTGGGAGAAGACGCTGTCAAGGACTTGTAATGAATTGGGGGGTGGCGGAGGATGCTCAGTACCTGATAATGTCTTCTCCCACCCCCAAATTCATTTTGATGCTATTAAGGACATAATGAATGATGGGGACACTGGACTGGGGCTAAGGCTATGTGCACATATTCAGGATTTGCTGGAGAAAATTCTGCTGCATATCCTAATGTGTTGGCAGGAAGAAAGTTGCGTAAATACATTTATTTTTTTTTCTACATTTTTGCCATGCTTTTGCTACAATTTTCCCCATTAGTATGGGTGGAATACGCTGCAAGAATTGACATTATGCAGATTTTAATCTGCTGCGAATCTGCAAGGAAAAAATAAGCAGCGTGTGCATGAGACTTCAGGGATCTAATTCACTTTTCCTGTACTATAAACCTTGCATATTTTCCGTGTTCACATAGCCGAACAGTTAATTGGGGAGAGTCACAGACTGAATAGTTTATGTTATTGGGTGTCAGAGATTATAGGTAACACTGATCAACACAAAAAAATCATCAGCAAAGGTAATATGTCTGTTTTATTGAGTTTGATGTGCTGATTCCAAAAATATGCTTAGTTTTGCTCTATCACATAAAGGTTCTGAGATAGAAGTATTTTTGTTATTACGTTATTTCTGCATTTTCAATGTATGTGGTTTTTCCTATGTTATTTCCATTTCTTTGCTTGTCTTACTTAAATATTAATATTTTTACAGGGAAAACATCAGTAAAGGTTTTAGCGAGTTTTATGGGAAAGAGTATTGACAGTGCAGTCAACCAATGACTGCGTCTCGGAAAGTCACATGTTATGGGGAGGAGCAAACTGTTATGAGGCGGTAAGATTTGAGTCAGTCAGAAAAGGACTGGTATGTGAGACTGACAGGAAACAGGCCTCTACAGGGATCTTTTGTGTATTTTCTGTCATATAGGACAATCAAGGTCACTTCAAATGTGATGTGGTCCCTAAAAAAAATTGGTTTTGTAAACTTTGTTGGAAAAATGAGAAATCGCTGATCAGCACCAAAGAACCGCCTTACTCCTTAGTTATTCCTTTAACACGAGCACTGCGTGGTGTATCGGATAATTGGTGGTGCTCTGCTAAATTCTTAATTAAAGGATTTGATTTTTTTAACTGATTGGTGAATGCCGCTTTTCCTCTATCCTTCACATGGACTGCTTTCAGGGTATTGTAACTGTCAAAGGGGCACCCAGGGGGCATTTTTACATTACGGGCAAAATGTGGACACTGATTCCTAGGGCACTTGCACAGAGCATTACAATAATCTAGGGGGCAATTTTACCATCTAAAGGGCCCAAAGGAAGTGTTTTATTATGTGGGAAAGGAGCACAGTTTTTGTACCACACAGCAGGTGCAGTAATAGGGACATATGGCAGCAGCGGCTCAGTATTGAGGTATCAGCAGGATACGGCAATTGGGAATAGATGGGGCCGTTCTGAAAACGTGAAAATGTGTCTTTGTTGTAACTTCTGAAGTTTTTATGCCATTCTGGGCCAGATGAAAAAGATGGGAAAAATGAACGACTCCATTAGAAAGAACATCAGCAGTAAGTTGTAGGAATTGCAGGAACACAGGATGTCACCACGGACAGAAGACAGATTAAGAGTTAACAGGATTTTATTAACAACAAATATACTTCACGCAGGGAGTAGTGGGGCATGAAGGGGTAGTAATAGGACAAAGGACGGGTAAGGGAGTTTGGACAGAGGATAACTGGGAGTATGACAGGGTTGGTAAGGGACGAATGAGAGTTCAGAAAGGAAGAGCTTAAACTTATCAGAATGTAGTCTTCAGGCGTAGGAGGGTTCGGGGTTCCAACGGTGGCAACGGCAAAAGCGGCGCGGGTCATCTCGATGGAGTCTCTACTTGGTGGGAATCCAACGGTGGCACCGACGACAGTGGCGTGGTTTGTCTCGACATAGTCTCTGGGTAGTGAACTATTCTCCTGCGCCTTACAAAGACTGGTACGGTAATGGGTGCAACGTGAAATGCCACTAGACCGAACATTTGCTCTGCGGCATATGACAGTTCTGTCCTTTGGATACCTGACACCACCTGGCATTCTGTCAACGGTACGATCTGCGACTTCGGTAAAGAAACTGTCTGGGAGGGTGGCGGAGGTCTGTCTGAGGATCGCCTATCATCCGGGAGCACTGCTGCGGCGGGTCGGTCAGGGTGCTTGGCACCCACAAGATACTCTGTCTCCTCATCAGTGGCAGCACTGGAACCGCCACTTGGCTCCCTCGCGCGGGATCCGGCTCTTTTCCTGCGCAACGCTCTATATATCCCTGCCTTCTCAAAGTCAGTCACATGACCCGGTCTGTCCTGCAATTTTAATCTCCCCCTCTGCAGCACGGGTGACAGTCCTGGAAGTTTCGGCACCGGCGTGTAAAAGGCATCCCGGCTCTGGTACTCCTCCTTACAAAGTCACTATCTATAACTGTATTGCAATCTCCTATATGATCTGCACGACTGGTTTCTACCACTATATGGTCACCATAGGGCGGTAATATCGATGTTGGGCTTTGTATAGTGATTCATTCACAGTAACAGCATGGTCATCTGCTGAGGTTCCCACAATTAGAGTGTGCCACCATAGTTGTAATCATGGTTATCTGGTTAGGGAACCACTCAGATGTTTCCCCCCACCCTCTCCCCCTATACACACCTGAGCTGAACCCTTAGTTATGCCTCTGGCATCACCCCTGTAGCATACTGAAAGCTGGGATGCTGGCGAGAGGTGCTCTCCTAAACAAAAAAAATGATAATAACCCTTTAAGTCATCCTGTGTGGGCCTACTACCCTGTAATATGGAATTGTATTGCCTTGCTTGTACTGACAATCAACAAACACCAATTATCAAAAACTTTTTATTTAGTGGTTTTCAGATGAAAATATATAAAACATACAAAAAAAGTGTCATACATGACTGATTCATGGCTATGGAAAATGTAAGCATTGCTAATCTAATAAGCCAGGAGACAACCTGTAAACATTAGATATGACTGGTAACATCAGCATTGTGTTACATCACGTCAGTTACTGTTATATACACCAGTCATTTATTATACAGTGATTACATCAGTCTCGGGTCGTTCAGCGTTAGAGGGTTGTTTTATCTGTAGCTATTAATACATCCAACAACTGACCCAAAAGTTGAGCAACAGGACAGTTATGCCGTTCTGTCTAGTCTTAACTGGAACAAATGGACAGTTCCTGCATAATTTTAGTTTTAAATGTTTAATATGTATAATATTTTGTGTAATGGGATTCTTCAGAACATGGGATAAGCACTGAGAAGGTGGTTACATCAAGCGGCATCATGTTCTTTTGGGTGGATGTACCTAAGACTCTCCCTACACTTGTGTGTTATGGACCCAGAGACACTTTACGCACTACCATATGGAAATTATCCTTTTAGGATGCTAACCTTAGTGCGAATCTGTATGAAATTGGATGCAATCATTGTGTAATATGCTACATTATTGTTCTATGAAGTACACATATATAATATGACAGTGTGTATGGGTCATATAATGTCATATTACAAGACTCGTTAAAGGGTTGATTGTGACTTGTAGGATCGCTACTACCAATAGGTGGCGCTGTAGAGTAAAAGTCCTCTTTCTCTCTGAAGAGGCAATTTGCATATGGGTTATAATGGTCAGTCTCATGAAAGTTAAATTTCTGGGATATCTTGAAATTTTGATTTTGGTGTTGATCCGGCTGTTTATTTATGTTCTCTTTCCAATGAAGTAGACCAGCATTAAAGGGAATCTGTTGCCAGATTTTTGCTATCTAATCTGAGATCAGCAAAGTCTAGTGGCAGAGAGCCTGATTCTAGGGATGTGTTACTTACTAGGCTGTGTTCTGTAGTTTCAATATGATCAGTGTTTTATCAGCAGGAGATTATCACTAGAGGACTAGGTGTCATGTGCAAGCCAGTTCAGCTAATGTGTAACACCGACACCACCACAGATTGGCAGCTTGCGGACAATGTACAGAGTAGATAGGAAGCTGCCAATCACTGGAGTAGGCAGGGTTATACGCTGCTCAGTGTTTTGACCACTGCTACATCTGCCACAGAGAAAACAGGGATTCTATCAAAACTACAAAAAAATGTCAAGTAAGTGATACATTGCTGGAATCAGGCACTCTGTCCCTACATCATGCTTCTCTTAGATTACATAAAACCCCTGCTAGCTTGATTGATATGCAATAAAAATATTTTTTCAGAAAATCCTTTAAATGCAATAATAAAACATTTGATGATGAGACACTGGTGTCAAACAACAGAGTGACTCTCAGATATGTGAATAAATAGCACAAAGATAAAAAGGCAGGTTCTAAAATAAACTCCTCGACATTGATATTGAATCACCAAAAAGGAAAAGCAGTGGAGTTATGAAAATCACAGGCTTGATAGACATGTTAATAATTTGCAAATGGAAAGAATATTTTCAAAACATCTCAATTTATTCAGTGTAGTGTATGAGTGCCATGTGCGGAGATCTCTGCATTTACACACTTTGGCTGCTAACAATAAAGTTATTAATGGTTGGGGAATGTTCTTCCACAATGAATAAGCTTGGGCAAACAAATTATCAAGATCTGCTGCTGGCAGCTTCCTTTGCAATTGCCAACCCACAACACTCCAGATGTGCACGATAGATGACAAGTCCGGAGACAATGTTGGCCATGATAGCATAGTGGTATGAGCAGCATCATGCAGTCTGGCAGTGCCGTATTGAAAAATAACTCCTTGGATATTTTGGAAACATCCTTGTACCACTGGTCCCACAACCAAGTCAATGTAACACGAACTGTTAGTGCGTCTGTAAAGAAGATTAGATGTGTCTGGCTACTGTACATTATGTGGCGCTTCATCATAATTTTAGGAGTAGGACGAGTGTGATGTTCCCTCAGGAAAGCTTCTACATGGTATTGCCCGTGACGTGTGCAGACCAATCTTTGAGTACCATTGCCCCCAAAACAAAAGCGAGACTTATCGCTGAATGTAATTAACCTTCATTCCAGCCTCCTTCACCATTACAGGCTTTGAGGGTGGTAGCTTAAGGTCAGTGGAACAACTATAAATAGGCATCTGGATTGTAGTCCAATGTCATGAAAATGCCTTCTGATGGTTTCTGTAGACACTGATGCTTTAGACTTTTTATGTGGTGTCTAATTTCACTTACAATACAGAATTAATCAGTCATGGAATCATTGGTACAGTCTTCAAATCTGATAAGACCACATGTGCAACACCTTGAAGATGCATTCATAGGGAATGACACTATGGTCCTACTCACAAGATTATGGTACAGTAGGTAGACCACTCTAGTCTGCAACACAGCTTGGCGTTACATTGGTTTTGTTGTGGAACCAGTAGAACCAGTGAGCAGCCTGCATGGCCTAAACAAGCTACCGTGGCCTTCAGCTTTCTGGACTTGTCTCCTGTGGAACACATCAGGGATGTCATTGGTCGGCAATTGCATAGGATGCTGCCAGCAGTGGCTCATGATGACTTGCTTACACAATTGCATTCATCATGGTGAAACGTTCCTGTGACAACCAGTAATAACCTCATTGATAGCATGACAAGATGTGCAAAATAAACCCGTATATTTCTGCACGTCACGCTCAAACTCAATGCTGAATAAATCGAAATGTTTACAAAACGTTGTTTCCTTTTTTTCATCACTTATGTGTATCAATATTTTAATTTCCATAATTCCATGACTTTTTCTTGCACTTTCAATATTAAGGAGTATAAAAGGCACATACATACACCATAAAAAGTGTAAATTTATTTGAATGTACTTTTACATGTCTGAATTTTCATTGTAACAATGCTATTCCTGTCTATGAGGTGCATGTGCTATTACACCTCAACCCTCGTCCAACAAATGGGTCAGAGCTCCAATACTACCCACACAGACAAAAGCATTGCCGATTCTGGAAAAAAAAGCTCAGTTTTTTTTTATCTCATAAAGTACTTTTAAAGACAAACATATTTTGAGTAATGTCTCTTTAAAAGTTGATATTGGGACGAGGAGGACTGTATGCTTTTCATCAACCAAACACGAATTACACTTTTGTATAACAGCATTGTCTAAACATTAAGGAAGAGAGATGAAGAGCTAGGAGGCTGCGGCCAGATCTCATCCACATTATGCTTTCCATATGGTGACTGATAGATACACAGATCTTCCAAACCTGGGAAACACGTCAAAAGCAAACTAAAACATTTACATATAATGATATCAGCCATTGCTCAATTTTTCAATATTGTGATGATGGGTTAAATTAAATGTCTTATCGAGTAGGTTCCTAAAACTTTTCTTCACAAGACCTTCTTATCTTGTCCTCTTAATACAAGTGAGACACAGTAAGGAACAATTCCAACAGTGGTTAAAGGAACAGCTATACTCTTGAAGAATGAAAGAACATAGAAGACCATCTCCACATCAGATGGAAGTTCAAAGGAGTCAAAGATGTGAAGAACAACTAGAGAAGTCATGATGGAGCTGAGACGGAACATAAAGTCAGTTCCTTGTTTCTCCTTGCAACTGTCCTTGTACATCTGAGAGTCTAAGGCTAGTCCTAAGCCAAGGAAAACACCTAGATTCCTTATCAAGCCGGCAAATGGTGTGGAGTCGATATGAATCCACTCTGGCTTGGAACACCAATGTGATGCTTTGTCAAGGGTCCACAAAAGGTCAACATCAAAAATCTTGAGCAACAAGTAGAAGCCCAGTGCAAACGAGAAGAGGAAAAGAGTGGTATAACAGTAATTTTTCAAGTTGACGTTGTATATAATTTGTAGGTGATTAAATACTTTGGCCACCACAATTCCTGGAAATAAAACCAACAAACAATATTAATTAACGGATAAAGTCAATAACTTGAATACCAATAACACGATCCAAAAAATGCTTGGTATGTGAGTAAACACTGAAAAAAAATACTCTTGCACATCATCAAATTGTAATTGTTATACATCCCATTCATACATACTTTATGTTGGGTCCAAAATGTAATCGTTTTCAAACAAATTTATAAATTCATAAATTTAAAACATGTTTTCTAATAAAAAAAAAAGTCTTTACATACCTGAAATAACACCTGCAATGACCTGATGGGGAAAATGTGCAGCCACAAACACTCTAGATAGGCAAACATTGACTTGGACTATCCAAAAGAAAGCCCACAAGGCCCAACGTTGACACCTAATATGGAGTTGAAGCAAGATTATCAGTGTATATGCCTATAGACCACAAAACCAATCACATCTGAGAGTACTAGACAGATTTCTGATCCACCACAAAATTTGGCCAACACTGTTGAGGATAAAGAGTAGGTTCATTATTTTGCTTAGGTAAGTCTGAGTGTAAATAGTAAAGCAGACCAAAATTGAAGCATATGGCAAGCTGCTACTCGGAACATGGCCCAACCCATTTACAAGGTTATCTCACTTAGAAGAATTATTTTAAAAAAGTGAAGAGTAAAAGGGTATTTCTGTCTTTAGGCTCTGATCTAGTTGCCAGGGTAGGTGATAGTTACAAAGAATGTTTGTTGAGTAGAGTTTGTCAGAACAAATTCGCACATCCTGGTCCATCGGCCACAACAGTGAACTCTGTCTGTTGGACGGGAGACATGAGTACTACCTCTTAACATCTGCGACTCTTCATTTGAATATCTAATCTGGTGAGACATCACATGTATTCTTCATGCTGTCATGCCAGGCTGGCTAGTCAAAAGAAGAACTAGGCGTGTTGCCACGTAAGAGGTGGTTCTCATGTCATGGCACCTGTCTAGAGGTCAGAGATTACTGTTGTGGCCAATGGACTGAGTCGCACAAATCGATTCTCACCAGTTGAGTAATACTTCAATTCCCCTGTAGTAAACAACACTTGCCCAAAGATAAGCTGAGCATTGAGGGTACAACAAAATGGTCCACATTCTGAATTGTGGGTCTAAACCAAACCTAAAAATTGGCTCTAATTAAATAGGTTTGTTTACGAGTAGTTCACATGATAATTTAATGATGTTAATGTTACTCCTGGAAAGTTCTCTCCTACCACAGTGTTTGAAGAAAGACTTATGTTGTGAGCCTGCAATGTGAGGAAGACATTTATTAGGTGAGTTGGAGAACTGTTTACATCTCGCAAAGCGATAGGTTCAGCCAAAGTTTTCTCATTACTCACCGTTTTTTGAAGGTGGCGTGATTTTGCAGAAGAGAGAGCGCGGCACATGTCATTACATAGTACACTGACGAGGAGCCCATAGCATGCCCTGATGGACTTCCTGCGAGTAGAAAGAAAGCAGGAAATGCTTAGGATGGGAGGTTGTATGCCATTCTATTCCAAACAAAGGGCTTATATCTGAAGACGCTGGCGGATTCTCACAAAGCGTTCTTATAAATACACGTATGAGAATGCTTTGTGTAGAGCTTCTACTTCGATCATTATGGACAGGGAGATGTGTGTGAACAGGAAACAAAAAGTTTTCGAGGCTCGATAAATATTGCAATCATTTTGTGTTAGTTCTCTGGTAAAACATACTTAGCTAAAGTACTGGTTCTCCTTGAAAAGACCAGATGAGTATGGAGTCATATTGTCAATAATCCATTGGATAAACTTATGCAAATTATCTTTCTCACAGAACAAAGGATTTATCTTAACGATTAACACCTAGGAGGAGACGAAGCATAATTCAATGTCCAACCCTTGAAAGGTAATATATCACTAACTTTTTGCTACTCCATTTCAGAGTAGCATGATGAAAGGGCAGAAACCTTGATTCCAGCAATATGTCACTTACTGGGCTGCTTGCTGCAGTTTTGATAAAATCACTATTTTAGGTGCTTTGCAGAGCTAGCAGTTCTCTAAATGCTGAGCTCTATATAACTCCGCCCACAGCACTGATTGGCAGCTGTCTGGCTGCTTTCTGTCTATGCACAGTACACAATCAGTGGTGGATGCAGTATTTTACAGAGCTTAGGAATATGGAGGACTACATGGCAGTAGGATTACTTGTCCACTTGTGACAATCTACTGATGATAAAACAGCAAGAAGCTGGGTAAGTGATATATCACTGGAATCAGGCCCTCTTTCTCTACAAATTCACTTTAAAAAGCCTTTGTCAAGTTTTATCTTCTAGGTGGTACTTGTGATATGTTTTTTTTGGTCTACAAGAGAGATCATTTGCATTTGGCATAACAGTGTTAAGCTGCCATTCAACTTAGCTGGCTGTTGGCTGAACAGTACTTTGGTCTATAGTTTGGCTGACAGCCATCTCAGCCGACACTCCCACATAGGAGCTCTTGTTTGGACGAGTGCTCTTGTGTTCTATATGAGAAAGCCGCTGAGATATCAGTCGGTGGCTTATATCTGAGAAACAAATGACATCAGCAGTCCAAAATCAAACATGTATGATTGATTTCTTTCCCATTCATCAATCGACTAACATCCCTATGCACATTAGACCGTTGGCCGAACCCATCAATATTTCCGGGTTTGGCCAACATTAGTCTAATGCAGACCTGGGCAAAGTGTGGCCCGCAGGCCACATCTGGCCTCTGGCTGTCTGTCTGACCCGCGGACCAAGACAGCCGTGGGGCTGGAACCAGAGGTCCGCGGGCCACACCGTGCCCACCCGCTGGTTGTCTCCGTTGTCTCCCTAGGCGCAGTCAGCATTGGTGGAGGAGGGGCCTCTGGCCACTTCCTCCGCCAATCAGCAAGTGAAACAGCTGACGCGATGACATAATTTAATCGCGTCAGCTGTGTACCTCCGGAGAGTCAGCACACCGGAGGCAGAGAGAGAAGCAGAGCGCAAGGGAATGGGACTGAGGTGAGTATATGGTGGTCTTTTTTTTTCATGTGTATGAACATGGGGATTTTATGGGAGTGACAGACAGCACATGGGGATTCTGTAGGGGTGACAGACAGCACATGGGGATTCTATGGGTGTGACATGCTGCACATGGGGAGACTATGGAGGTGACATGCTGTACATGGGGAGGCTATGGGGGTGACATGCTGCACATGGGGAGACTATGGGTGTGACATGCTGCACATGGGGATTCTATAGAGGGTGACAGACAGCACATGGGGATTCTATGGGTGTGACATGCTGCACATGGGGAGACTATGGAGGTGACATGCTGTACATGGGGAGGCTATGGGGGTGACATGCTGCACATGGGGAGACTATGGGTGTGACATGCTGCACATGGGGAGACTATGGGGAGACTATGGAGGTGACATGCTGCACATGGGGAGACTATGGGTGTGACATGCTGCACATGGGGAGACTATGGAGGTGACATGCTGCACATGGGGAGACTATGGGGGTGACATGCTGCATACGGGGGGGGGCTAGGGGGTGACATACAGCACATGGGGAGGCTATAAAGGTGACATGCAGCACTTGGGGATTCTATGGGGCTGTTGTGCAGAATATGGGAAGGTGACATGTAGCACATGGGGATGCTATTGGGTTACATGCTGCACATGGGGAGGCTATAGGGTGAAATGCTGCACATGGTGAGGCTATGGGGGCCTCATGCAGTATATGGGAAGGCTGTGTGGGGCTCATGCAATATATAGGGAGGCTGTGTGGGGCTCATGCAGTATATGGGGAGGCTGTGGGGGCCTCATGCAGTATATAGGGAGGCTGTGTGGGGCTCATTCAGTATGTGGAGAGACTGTGGGGCAAATGCCATACATGGGAAGGCTGTGTCATGTCGGACGCTGTTCACACCACAGTGTCCGGCAGGCAGAGGTAGTTCCACCTTCAGCCACTATAGCCTCAGTGGCGCCGGCCTGATCTTCAGGCTCTCGGGGGGTTAATCCTGCTGGAGACCAGGTTGGATGGTTAGTCACGCCCACGGTCTTTAAATAGTCATGCTGGCCTATGGGCGTCGCCGATTATAGCTTGTGTTTCATTGCCCAATGCTAAGACGTTGGCTCAGGTATTTGTGAAGGAGGTGGTCAGACTCCACGGAGTACCGTCGGACATAGTATCTGATAGGGGTACGCAATTTGTGGCGAGGTTTTGGAAAGCTTTTTGCTCACGTTTGGGATCAAGTTGTCACATTCATCGGTGTTTCATCCACAGTCTAATGGACAAACTGAGCGCATGAACCAAAATCTAGAACAATATTTACGATGCTTTGTGTCCGACAACCAGGAGGAGTGGTCTACTTTCCTTCCTCTGGCCGAATTCGCGTTAAATAATCACCGCCAAGAGTCATCGGGAGAGTCTCCATTCTTTTGTGTGTATGGTCAACATCCTCAGTTTTGTACCTTACGTCAGGGTGACTCGGGGGGTGTCCCGGAGGAGGATCAGCTAGGAGCCCAATTGTCATCAGTCTGGAGGCGGGTGAAACAGCGTTTGTTGAGCATGAGTGCCAGGTACAAACGGGTGGCTGACAGTAGACGTGTGCCAGGTCCGGACCTGTGTGTGGGTGAATGGGTGTGGTTAGCTACGAAGAACATAAGACTCAAAATTCCATCTTTAAAACTGGGTCCAAGGTTTATTGGGCCTTTTAGGATTTCTGCCATCATTAACCCAGTGGCGTATCGGTTGGAACTTCCTGCGGTGTACAAGATACACAACGTGTTTCACAGAGCTTTATTGAAAAAGGTGGTAGGCTCTGTGGACGTGACGCCGATGCCACCTCCAGTCATGGTGGATGGCGATTTAGAGTTTGAGGTCGCCAAGGTAGTGGACTCTCGAGTAGAATGCCGTACTCTTCAGTATTTGGTGCACTGGCGGGGGTATGGTCCGGAGGAGAGGTCTTGGGTTCCAGCCTCAGACATACATGCGGATCGGCTGGTCAGTTCTTTTCACCTTCGTCATCCGGACAAGCCGGGTCCTATGAGTCTTGAGGGTCCGGAGGTCCCTCGTAGAAGACGGGGTAATGTCATGTCGGACGCTGTTCACACCACAGCGTCCGGCAGGCAGAGGTAGTTCCACCTCCAGCCACTATAGCCTCAGTGGCGCCGGCCTGATCTTCAGGCTCTCGGGGGTTAATCCTGCTGGAGACCAGGTTGGATGGTTAGTCACGCCCATGGTCTTTAAATAGTCATGCTGGCCTATGGGCGTCGCCGATTATAGCTTGTGTTTCATACCAAGTGGTTCCGGTCTGGAGTGGAGGTGTTGCAGAGAGAGAGATTCGTATCTGGTGTCGTATGATCCGTTGTTATCCTTTCTCCTTCCCATATTTGTGTTTAGTTGTGCCCTGTTCACATTACTGTATAGTCCTGTGTGTATGCGGCGCGGTGCAGTTTAAGTTCTCCCTGTCTGTCATTATTTGTGTGGGGGCTTTGGTGGTGTGTCTCCTCACTGGGTGGAGGGTGGAGGGTTAAGTGCAGGGCTGAGCAGGAGACAAGGAAAGGGTGGAGGCTCAGGCATTTGCACCATCAGCAAAAACCCTGGGTTGAGGGTCAGACAGGGTTTCCCCTAGTTATAGGGACATCACAGGGCCCCCGGGTATTACAGCCTTAGTGGGACTAAGCCCCACGTGACATTATAATCGGCCCACATTTTTTCAGGAGTCCATGGATCCATTAGATTCCATAACCCGCCAGTTGGCGGCGCTGTCCTTACAGGTCTCCGAGTTGAAAGGGGCAGTTCAGCAGCAGGGCCTGGTAGTAGCGAAAGTGCAAACGGCATCTGCAGGTATCGATGCAGAGCCGAAGTTTCCGCTGCCAGAACGTTTTTCAGGGGATCGCAGCAAATTTGTCGTATTTCGGGAGGCCTGCAAGTTATACTTCCACATGCGGCCATTCTCCTCAGGTAATGAGGCCCAGCGGGTAGGGCTGGTGTTGTCATTACTGAGTGGTGACCCCCAAGCATGGGCATTTTCCTTACCAGCTGACTCTGCTACATTTCTTTCTGTTGATAATGTTTTTTTTGCCCTCGGACTCATTTACGATGATCCTAACCGACTGGCTCTAGCGGAATCTAAAATCCGCGCCCTCCGCCAGGGGGAGCGCTTGGCAGAGGACTATTGTTCGGAATTTCGCCGCTGGGCCGTAGACACACAGTGGAATGACCCAGCGCTGCGGAGCCAGTTTATGCATGGGGTGTCAGGGAGGGTTAAACAAGCCCTCCTGATGTATGAGTCTCCGGCATCGTTGGAGTCTGCCATGAGTTTGGTGATACGTATTGATCGCCGTTTTCGTCAGGGGGCACAGGAGACGCTACCTCTGGGGGAAAGCAGAGGTGCAAGTGTGGTTGAAGTAGATGAGTCCCCTGAACTTATGCAGATTGCTGGCGTGGCACAGGTTAAGCGTCGCGCTCCGGGATTCCGGAAGCCCGGAGCATGTTTCTACTGTGGTAAAAGAGGTCATGATATTAACGTTTGCCCGGTACTACCTAAGAGGGTCACTTCGGCGGAAAACTGTTAAGCTCAGAGGGTATGGAGGAGACCCAACTGAGCGTATGCATATCCTCCATGATGGTATCTCAATGTATGCTCCCTGCCAAGGTTATTATCGCAGGCAGAGAGCTACCAATATCAGTGTTTGTTTGATGATAGCGGTTCCGCCACCAATCTCATAGATGAGGAGTTTGCACACACCGCCGGGTTTAAGATTGAAAAACTTCCTCACCCCATACAGGTGGTGACCATTAATGCTGTTCCCCTCCCTCAAGGGGAGATTACGGAGTTTGTGGCAGAGGTGAAACTCCACATTGGGGTCCTACATTCTGAGTCGGTTACATGTAGGGTCCTCCGTAATCTCCCAGCACAAATGGTCCTGGGTTTTCCATGGTTGTCCAGACACAACCCGGTAATTGATTGGAAAACTCAGGACATAGTACAATGGAGTGGTTTTTGCCAAGACAATTGCTTGGCCACATGTGTGTCCGCCGTGACGCCCAGCCTGCCGGAGGCTTTGCAGGATTACGCAGATGTTTTCTCTGAGAAGGGTTGCTCAGAACTGCCTCCACATAGAGCCTATGACTGTGCGATCAGGTTAAAACCCGGGGCCAAATTACCTAAGGCCAGGATGTTTAATATTTCTGGTCCTGAGAGACAAGCTCTGAAAGACTACATCGCGGAGAGTCTGAGCAAAGGACACATCCGGCCTTCGTCCTCGCCTGTAGCCGCGGGGTTTTTCTTCATTAAGAAGAAAGATGGGGGGTTACGCCCGTGTCTGGATTTCCGAGAGTTAAACCAGATTACTATCCGTGATCCTTACCCTATGCCGTTAATCCCGGATTTGTTCAACCAGGTAGCGGGGGCGAAATGGTTTTCCAAGCTGGGCCTCAGGGGGGCGTATAACCTCATAAGGGTCCGTCAGGGGGATGAGTGGAAGACGGCGTTTAACACTCCTGAGGGTCATTTTGAGAGTCTGGTTATGCCGTTTGGGTTGACCACCGCGCCTGCCGTTTTCCAACATTTTATTAATGATGTATTTGCTCATGTCCTGGGGAGATGGATCCAGCGAGCCAGGTTTGAAGTACATAAAAAATCTTTTTCTTTATTTCAAACGTAGATTAAAAATATTTATCCAAAGCAGCATATTATAAATATAGGCAAAGACGGAGATTGCCGAGGCCCAAGAGGAGGTACCACCAGGACTTCCCGCCAACAAATCATTTGTACCCCTGAATCTTCAGCTTAAGGTGTTGAAGGAACACCACGACTCGGTACTGGCTGGTCATCCAGGGGTGAGGGGCACCTTAGAGCTGGTATCGCGTCGTTTCTGGTGGCCCAAAATCCGGCAGGACGTGGTCTCATACGTGGCAGCTTGCATCACGTGCGCTAGGGCTAAGTCACCCCGTACCCGTCCTGCTGGCACGCTACAGCCTCTGGGGTACCCAATAGGCCATGGACAGAAATCTCCATGGATTTCATCACTGACTTGCCAGCCTCGGCGGGGAACACGGTCATCCTGGTGGTGGTTGACCGTTTTTCAAAGATGGCGCATTTTGTGGCGTTGTCTTCATTGCCCAATGCTAAGACGTTGGCTCAGGTATTTGTGAAGGAGGTGGTCAGACTCAACGGAGTACCGTCGGACATAGTATCTGATAGGGGTACGCAATTTGTGGCGAGGTTTTGGAAAGCTTTTTGCTCACGTTTGGGGATCAAGTTGTCACATTCATCGGCGTTTCATCCACAGTCTAATGTTTAAACTGAGCTCATGAACCAAAATCTAGAACAATATTTACGATGCTTTGTGTCCGACAACCAGGAGGAGTGGTCTACTTTCCTTCCTCTAGCCGAATTCGCGTTAAATAATCACCGCCAAGAGTCATCGGGAGAGTCTCCATTCTTTTGTGTGTACGGTCAACATCCTCAGTTTTGTACCTTACGTCAGGGTGACTCGGGGGGTGTCCCGGAGGAGGATCAGCTAGGAGCCCAATGGTCATCAGTCTGGAGGCGGGTGAAACAGCGTTTGTTGAGCATGAGTGCCAGGTACAAACGGGTGGCTGACAGTAGACGTGTGCCAGGTCCGGACCTGTGTGTGGGTGAATGGGTGTGGTTAGCTACGAAGAACATAAGACTCAAAATTCCATCTTTAAAACTGGGTCCAAGGTTTATTGGGCCTTTTAGGATTTCTGCCATCATTAACCCAGTGGCGTATCAGTTGGAACTTCCTGCGGTGTACAAGATACACAACGTGTTTCACAGAGCTTTATTGAAAAAGGTGGTAGGCTCTGTGGACGTGACGCCGATGCCACCTCCAGTCATGGTGGATGGCGATTTAGAGTTTGAGGTCGCCAAGGTAGTGGACTCTAGAGTAGTACGCCGTACTCTTCAGTATTTGGTGCACTGGCAGGGGTATGGTCCGGAGGAGAGGTCTTGGGTTCCAGCCTCAGACATACATGCGGATCGGCTGGTCAGTTCTTTTCACCGTCGTCATCCGGACAAGCCGGGTCCTATGAATCTTGAGGGTCCGGAGGTCCCTCGTAGAAGACGGGGTAATGTCATGTCGGACGCTGTTCACACCACAGCGTCCGGCAGGCAGAGGTAGTTCCACCTCCAGCCACTATAGCCTCAGTGGCGCCGGCCTGATCTTCAGGCTCTCGGGGGTTAATCCTGCTGGAGACCAGGTTGGATGGTTAGTCACGCCCATGGTCTTTAAATAGTCATGCTGGCCTATGGGCGTCGCCGATTATAGCTTGTGTTTCATACCAAGTGGTTCCGGTCTGGAGTGGAGGTGTTGCAGAGAGAGAGATTCGTATCTGGTGTCGTATGATCCGTTGTTATCCTTTCTCCTTCCCATATTTGTGTTTAGTTGTGCCCTGTTCACATTACTGTATAGTCCAGTGTGTATGCGGTGCGGTGCAGTTTAAGTTCTCCCTGTCTGTCATTATTTGTGTGGGGGCTTTGGTGGTGTGTCTCCTCACTGGGTGGAGGGTTAAGTGCAGGGCTGAGCAGGAGACAAGGAAAGGGTGGAGGCTCAGGCATTTGCACCATCAGCAAAAACCCTGGGTTGAGGGTCAGACAGGGTTTCCCCTAGTTATAGGGACATCACAGGGCCCCCGGGTATTACAGCCTTAGTGGGACTAAGCCCCACGTGACAGGCTGTGTGTGGCTCATGGAGTATATATAGGGAGGCTGTGTGTGGCTCATGCAGTATATATAGCGAGGCTGTGTGGGGCTCATGCAGTATATATGGATGCTGTGTGGGACTCATGCAGTAAATAGGAAGGCTGTGTGGGTCTCATGCAGTATATAGGGAGGCTGTGTTGGGCTTGTGCTGTATATAGGGAGGCTATGTGGGGCTCATGCAATATATGGAGAGACTGCAGGCCTTATGCAGTATATATAGGGGGGCTGTGTGGGCCTCATGCTGTATATGGGAAGGCTGTGTGGGGCTCATGCAATATATAGCGACGCTGTGTGGGGTTCATGCAGTTTATGGGGAGGCTGTGTGGGACTCATGCAATATATAGCGACGCTGTGGAGGCCTCATGCAGTATATGGGGAGGCTGTAGGCACCTCATGCAGTATATGGGGAGGTTGTGTGAAGTCTCATGCAGTATATGGGGAGATGTGGGGCTCATGCAGTATATATGGAGGCTTTGTGGGGCTCATGCAGTATATATAGGGAGGCTGTGTGGGGCTCATTCAGTATATTCGGAGGTTGTGTGGGGCTCATGCAGTATATGGAGAGGCTGTGTGGGGTCTCATGCAGTATATGGGGAAACTGTGGGGCTCATTCATTATATGGGAAGGCTGTGTGGGGCTCATGCTGTATATGGGGAGGCTGTGTGGGGTTTGTGCTGTACATAGGGAGGCTGTGTGGGGCTCATGCTGCATATAGGGAGGCTGTGTGGGGCTCATGCTGCATATGGGGAGGCTGTGTGAGGCTCATGCTGTATATGGTGAGGCTGTGTGAGGCTCATGCAGTATATGGGGAGACTGTGTGAGGCTCATGCTGTATATGGGGAGGCTGTGTGAGGCTTATGCTGTATATAGGGAGGCTGTGTGAGGCTCATGCTGCATATGGGGAGACTGTGTGAGGCTCATGCTGTATATGGGGAGGCTGTGTGAGGCTTATGCTGTATATAGGGAGGCTGTGTGAGGCTCATGCTGTATATGGGGTGGCTGTGTAAGGCTCATGCCGCATATGGGGGAGGCTGTGTGAGGCTCATGCCGCATATGGGGGAGGCTGTGTGAGGCTCATGCTGTATATGGGGAGGCTGTGTGAGGCTCATGCTGTATATAAGGGGCTGTAGGGGGGTTCATACGATGTACAGAAAGGGCTGTACTTGGGTTCAAAGATATAAAGGGGGTGTCAGCATACTTATTTATGCTCAATATTAAATGATACAATTAATATTAATAAATTAATATTGAGTAGAATTAATTTCAAGCTATTGGTCCGGACCTCCACAACAGTCATGGTTTCTCAGGTGGCCCCTCGGGGAAAATTAATTGCCCACCCCTGGTCTAATGTGTATTGTGGAAGAACGGCACTCCTGCATTGTTTATAGGTGCACAGATAGGGTCTCAACCTGTCACATATAGAAAGACCAAGAAACCGGCATTCAATTTGGTGAATTTATTTACAATTCAAGGAAAGTGCACAAAATGTTTTGATCCTTAGACCTTCATCAGTGTTAAACTAATTGGTTAAGCTTGTGCCTTGAGAAAAAGTGAGGCTATGACCGTCTTGTCTCTGTAGTGACAGGAGTCGCCACCCTGACGTCTGCCATAGCCTCACTTTTTCTCCAGGTACTAGCTTATGCTTGAAACAAAAAGAGCCTGATATGCATATGCAATTTGTTTTGAAACTTTCTGAATCTTATTGAACCAATTAGGGTATATCTGATGAAGGTCTAAGGACTGAAACATTTTGTAAACTTTTCTTACGTTGTAAATAATTTCAAATTGAGTGCTGTATTCATTGATCTTCTATTAGTCTAATGTGTATGGGTGTATTTATTAACATTGAGTTTGATGCTGATTGTGCTAGTATTTTTAAGTAGTAGGAGCTCAGGGCACTTGTTTGAGGAATATCTGAATTAGGGCTTAATTAATAAGCAGACAACCTCTAGTTTTGACAAACTATCCATATGCCCTCTTAGGATTCATCTGGGCAAACCTGGCACAATAAAAACTGGAAAACTCCTATCATTTCAAGATACAGTTCTTACCTGGTCCAGTTTCGCAGGTTACAGGGAACTGCATAATTTCTGGAGACGAGGCATTGCCATAATAGGATGTCTCATGTACCCACCAGTAAGGTCTTTGTCCGAAAAGGATCCTGTAGTGAAATATTTCAGACATTTTATTAATCACTCTACTTTCCTCAGTCATAGCTGATGGACATTATGCCAGCGTGTGCCAGCATTGACTATGGCTACATTTTTTTTCTTAAAAGATAAATTAAAAAAAAAAATGAGTGTTTTTAGCTGTTTCTAATATTGAAGCTTATTTCTATTCTACTCTATACACTTGATAGAACCTATAAGAGATCCATCATTATCAGGTATTGAACATACTGAAAGGCAGAGAAAATTAGTCTCAGAAAACATTAGTGAAAATCTTAATCTGTAAAATTAAAGTTTACACCACAAGTACATTCCAGTAAAGTCTAATAAATGTTCTGTAGTTGTACAGAAATACATTTATTATGATATATCTGTCAATCCAAAAAAATAAGAAAAAAAGCAGCACACTCCGTTTACCGTATCATAAAAAACCTAAGTCCTTTATTTTAGAAAAGTATACATGGACAAGGTTTTTGAGGGCAGGATAAGTGCAGGCATGCAGGCAAGAAACAGGACTATGGCCGTTTTGCGCTAAACACGTTTCCACGGGTCTTTTTTTGATATATATATGTGTATTTACTGTATATGTGAAACACTGCATGAGCCAAGAGATTTTGATGATGAGGTGGAAAATGAGGGTGTTCATATCTATTCCTGGAACTAAATAACAATATTATGTTTGCTCCATTAATTCTGTTTAGTAGCTATTTATGGATCCCCTTTGTCAGCAGACTTTGGAAGCATGCTTAGCGTATTCCTTAAGTACATGAACGTGGGAAGTCACCATATGTTCCCTCCAGGTAGCACCTGGACAGGTCCAGGTATGATCAAGTTCATTGTCAATGGCTGATGTCATAAAGTTAAGCAGGATTACAAAGCAATTTATGAAGAGGATGCGGAGCACCAGAGCTGTTTCATTGGTAGCCCTGGAGAGCACCTTTAGCATGCATAACATCTATCACATATAAATCTACTGATCTAACCAGTAATGACAGTGCTAAGATAAAGCTAACAAACTAATAACATATCTAGTTTATAGTATGTTGGGGATATTCTAGAATGGAAGTGTTGATGCAGTTGAGTACTTACCATTTGAAGACAAGGTTGAGCCAGTCGCCAACCACAGCCACCCATACAAGTTTGACACCCACAGATTCACACAGATGGAACCATATAGGAAAGAAGATATGGAAGGTAGTCCTAAGATCAGCCGCATGTGAGACAAATACAAACCACTCTTGGAAAGTCATGAGATTCTCCTGCAGATACCTAACTATGGAGATTCCTGTAGCATGAAGTAAGTCCATGCTCACCTCCATCCTACAGACTTCTCCCTAGCACACTGTGTTTTTATCTGGGACAAACCAAAGTACATCCTTGTCACCAGGCTTATATAACCTTTTTCCAATGCCTCCCTCCCAACCAACTCTTCAAACAAGAGACCTCAAACAAATATTTCATCACTCCATTTTCCAACATATCTTCTCATTTTGACCATTCACTGCCTTTTTCCTAATCAATGATTAGCATGCTGTTCCTCTCTGCTTAGATATGGCCCTGTTGTTCTAAACCTGCTTATGTGCTATGGCATCCTTAGTATTTATCAGGTGAACCATTCAGAGGATGGGACTTTGAGATTATCTAGCAAACAATTGCTTATCGAAGGAATTCACTACTTGTAATTGTCCCGCTTGTTTGCTGACACACCTAAATTTCTGATATTGCTGTACCCATAATGGTATTGCCTCCATGTCCTTAGATTTTAAAGCATATTCACTTTTTCTGGCTCTACGTAAAAGAGGGTGTCCGGTGGGCTATCTCTAGTGTATTGTAAGCTAGATGGTCCATTATAATAAAAAAAATAATAAATAAAACAAAGTTACACATACACAGTAATCGTGAATCTTTAGACTACAAATGCACAACATTGTATTAAACTTGCAGTTTATACAACTGTTCTCCATAACTGTTTTCATAGGTTGTATCAGGAAAAAATAGAACTTTTTATTTGCTTGATTACCGTACTTAACAGATTTGTACTGGGCAATGAACAGGAACAACCTTTTGTATGAATGATCATTTTGCTGATCATTTCTCCAAGGAAAAATTCCTTCAGTCTTTAATTAGCCTCAATCTCATTATAATCATTCCATCCCAATTATAAAGAACAAATAAACATGTCTCCCACTGTTTGTGAGATTTAGTGACGTTATCACCTCTCAACAACATAGACAAGTTTGAGATGGACAGGAATCCGTGGAAAACCTTAGCCATTTCATCACGTTGACTTGTTCACTCATTTTTTTTTACTAGTTTGTGTTTCATATACTGTAGTCATGTGTTTTTCTAGGGTTACATCAGAGGGCTGGAGGACAACATCTAGGGGCTGGAGAACATGTGCCCTAGGTGCAGGCTGTCAGAAAAAGTGATGATAACAAGCCCATCTGTATTTAAGGTTCACTCAACTTTGATAGATTTTTTTGAATGTGTTCTAAAGATGGCTGTACATTTTACAGAGCTATTGGTAGAATGTTCAATCAAATGAAATGAAAAGAGGTGGCACTCACCGGAGTGAAGTCCAAACTTTATTGGTTCATAAAAAATGTTTAAAACATCTCATGCAGGTGGGGGGCTAGAGAGTGCAAAGACGACGGGCGTTTTGCGCTGTGTTGGGCTTCTACGAGTCTATGAAGTGAAGGGGGAGGAGGGAGATTAAATACCCCAGGGGAGGGTATAACCCACCCACCAAGCCTCACTTAAAATATGACAAAATGCAACAAACACTTAGTGCATGACATAAAATATAAAAGACAATAAGCACCAGAAAAAAATGACACATTAAATCCATCTGTACAAAATACAAATAATACCAGCAGAAAATCAGAGGAACACTGACATATCAATGCGATCAATAAAACCTGTGGGACCCAGCAGGACTTCGAGTGGTTAAAGAATTATCTTATTTTAAAGATGACCTTTCGTTCATGATTGAATTGGAAAAAATTCTATTTTCCTGTTCTCATGAGATTTTGCAATTAGTCTTGAAACAGAATATAAAGAGCTATGAGCGTGTGAACAGTGATTTAAAGAAAATGAACGATGAATTGAAATCCAGGCTCACTGAAAACCAATGGGCATCATATAATAAAATATTGGACAGTATATTGATTCCGTTACAAGCTGACATAAAGCAAAGAAAACGTGATAAGTTTTTACGTGACAAAAATGATTTTGAGACTGGGCATATTTTCACTTAGAATAAGGCTAAACAAAACCCAAATAATAGTAAAGGTTTCAAGACTAAATACATGAGAAAGAAAAACAGAAAAAATAAGAAGGATTATGTCACCTCTGATTCAGACACCAGTGTGAACGAGGACTTACCCACAACCTCCTTTTTGTCTGGAACGGCTGGGTCCAGTATGGATGATTCTGTTTCATCACCGCTCCCTTTAGGCGCCGCCTATGGAGAGGCTGCAAAAGGAGAAAACGCTTCCAAACAACAGAAGAAGAAACATGTTTCATGGAGATCGGGTCCACGGTAGCTGTACTGCAGGATATGATTGTCAACCTCACAGATTACATTTTGGACACGGCGCATTTATCAGTATTATCTAAGGGCTTGGGGTTTTTGTTTTCCCAATGAATTTAATTTTGTTAACTTTAAAATTGATCTTTTTAAAGCGGTTAGAAAGATACATCTGCACAAATCATTTCTTTTAGCTGGCACCTCTGAGTCTCCCCTGGAGGGAGAGGTTCCCTGTCAGGTAGGTCCTTTGGGCTTTATGGCTACTGCAACTTCTGCAAGTGCTTTTGCTGATGTACGACAGGATGCAACTCTTGTAAGTTTAACTGATCCTAATGTTTTGATAATGATAATTCATCTAGGATAGACACTTGTGTCCCCTTCACAGGAGGTGTTAAGTCATCTTATATTCCAACAAAGTTCCCAGGTAATGTCATTGATCTCTTTGAGTCCCAGGTCATCATGGACATGGAGGCATTGATTTATAAAAAAAAAACCCTCTAATTTGTCAATTTCTGAACAACGTGCCTTACTCGATCTTAAACGCTGGGATGACACAATAATAAGAAGTGCAGATAAAGGTAGGAATACGGTATTATTATCTAAATCACAATATTTAGCTGAAGCTGATCGACAATTCACTGATTCTACTACGTATTGTAGTCTGCGACATGATCCAACCTTTAAATTCAAAAATGAATTTCGTTTTTTTCTCAGAAAGTACACAGAAATGGGTGTTATTGCCAGAAAGAAAGTAGAAAAATTACTGCCGGAGTTCCCATTAAAGCCTTATTGGTATTGTATCCCTAAGATACAGAAATCAAGAACTTCTCCCCTTGGCTGCCCCATAGTGTCGGGAATAGGCTCAGTTACAGAACCCTTATCTCAATACATCAATTGGTTGTTGCATCCCCTTTTGCAAGATATCCCTTCCTTTGTCAGAGACACTAAAGATTTTCTGAATTCTATACGTGATTTTCCATGGCAGGATGGCTTTTCCCTAGTTTCCATTGATGTGGAAAGCCTTTATACTAGGATTCCACAATCATTGGGTGTAGACACTATCAGGGAGATTTTTAGCCTCACAGAAAAACAACCTGAGTTTATTAATTTTGTTTGTGAAGGGCTAAGTTTCATATTGGGTCATAATGCTTTTATGTTTGGAGACAAGTGGTTCATTCAAATCATGGGGACCGCAATGGGAACTCCGGTCGCTTGTACTTTTGCAAATTTATTTCTAGCAATTTTTGAGGAGAAATATATTTATGCTTCCAGCAATAAATATTCAAAACACATCAAATTGTACAGGAGTTATGAGGATGACATCTTCATGGTGTGGGATGGTTCTCAGGAGTCCTTCCATTCTTTTGTGGAGGATCTGAGCCATTCCAACTCCATGAACATGCGGTTCACATCTCAGTTTAGTGGATCCATGCTTGAATTTTTGAGCATTAAGGTTTGGATTGCAGATTGTCGTATGAATACAGAGGTTTTCAGGAAACCCACATCCACCAATGCACTTCCTCATTATAAAAGCTCGCATCCAGCCTATATTAAAGAATCTATCCCTTTTAGTCAATTCTTGCTATCAAAAAGGTGCAATAGTTCATTGGAGGGCTTTGAGAGGCAATCTAAGGAGCTACTGTATATGATAAATTCAGGGAAAGGGGCTATCCTCTACGCCTCCTGGATAAGGCTTTGATCAAGGACAAACAGGAGTCATTTGTTCCAAGAATTAAGAAAATGGATGATAAAAAAAATTTGCTTTTGCTCTGATTATGGCCCTGTGGACAGTTTCATTAGGTCCACTATCAGAAAAAATTGGCACGGTGTTTCGTTTCTGAAAATTGAGATTCTGATTTGACTTTTATCCTAAGTCATATTACAAGACTCAGTAAAGGGTTGATAGTGACTTGTACGCTCTTAGAGAACATAATGATCAACAGTCCAACAATGGACACAGGGCTGCCTCTAGGAATTTCGGGGCCACATACTGGCAAAATTTTCCCCAGCCCCGCCTCCACCCCTCGAACTGTTCCACCGCTCTTTCTTGGGAAAACTCAACTTCTCACCAGTCACACATTAGCAGTTCCTGTGGAAGACACAACACAGGACCCGTTCCTCCCACGTCACCAATGTGACGTAACTACACAGGCACAGCTCTCCGGTGCCCCCTAGTTCTCTCAGATCAGTAAGGGAACTGCACCTAGAGCAAATGGCCGCTGGGGAGGATGTCCTGTTACCCGCTGGGTATTCTAAGATTCGTGATCAGAGTAAAAGAATCAGCCCAAGATTAATTTTATAGTTTAATTGCCTTAAGGGCGCACTTGATAATTACAGAAATATACAGAAAGCTATACAATGGAATTACAGTGGATTTGCAGTCAGAGTAAAATATAATAATAAGGGTACAAGACTTAGAGATATTAAGCTGGAGGTCAATTTACCAGATTGTAGGGTGCATGTAGGTGCCGGGAGCTCTGCAGTCCCCAGGTACAAGAATCTTAGTTGCCGGACAGACCCCCAAAGCACGAGCCGCTGCTCCCCTTGGCAGGTCTGTCCCCAGTTCCTTCTTAGATAACCATCGTCTGGTGCTAGTTCTTGAACACGCTAGGTTCCTCCCCCTGTGTCAGAGGGTGGGCTAATAATCTCTACCCTTTAGCTCTCTGCAGAACTTATTCCCAATATCTAAGAAAGGGAGTAACTTTCAACAGCATGATCGGATAAGGACGTGAGAGGTACCAGTGAATGCGGTTTGTTTTGCCTGTCATGTGGCGAGCAAACATGGCCCCATTGGGTTGCTGTGGAGGGCCAATCTATGTATCTCAGGTCCCAGAACCCTCACCGACTCAGGAGTCACACTGCCAGATGCACGATTTCCTCAGGGTCGCTCGGATATTTTTCATGAGTCCATAACTCGAAAGATGTGCTCATAATCCATGATCCTAGGATGGAGCCGGAGAGGCTGGGAGAGACAAATGGATGTGCATTTCTGTGTCTAGCTGTCAGGTACCTTCTAATTGAAGCCCTCAGGCATCTTCCTGCCCCATGCTGGCATGGCTCCTTACCTAAGCTTTGAAGTTCTGTTTTGGGCCTTATCTCATTATCATACTAAAAGGCCTTGCTATTCAGCATTGGAACACTATATCCTGCTTTCTTCAATATGCTTACAGGCCCTGGGGGGTAGGAGCAGTTAACTCCTTCATTACACCTCCCTGCTTTAGAGGGCGCTAGGGGGTATCACATTCCTGTGTTCCCCCATGCGCCCTTCCGCACCCCCTCCTTGCCGGGACAACCCATCAACGTTACCATGGTCCCTGCCTCTTTTGTGGTGAATGGTAAAGTGATACTGTTGGAGAGCGAGGCTCCAGCGTAGCAACCTCCCATTCGTCCCAGAGACCGTGTGTAGCCAGCTGAGGGGGTTGTGGTCTGTTCCCACAGTGAATTGGCGTCCGTACAAGTATGGCTGCAGACGCTGCAGGGCCCACACAATTGCCAGACATTCCTTCTCCATCGTGGAATTGGCCACTTCCCTCGGCAGGAGCTTCTGGCTCAGGTACAGAACGGGGTGTTCATGGCCCGTAGTGTCGACCTGGCTGAGCACAGCACCGAGGCCGAAGTCGCTGGCGTTGGTCTGCACTACGAACGGCCGTGTGAAGTCGGCTGCCTGTAGTACAGGAGAGCTAGAAAGGGCGGTCTTGAGCGCCTGGAAAGCTGTCTCACATGCGACGGTCCAGTCGACTGCGACGTGCAGCCTCTTCTTGGTGAGGTCCGTCAGGGGCTTGGCCAGGGCACTATAGTGTGGAACAAACCTCCTATAGTACCCGGCAGTCCCCAAGAAGGACATCACCTGCTTCTTGGTCCTGGGGGTGGGCCAGGATGTGATGGCATCCACCTTCCCGGTCTCTGGCTTCAGAGCTCCCCCACCTACCCGGTGTCCCAGGTAGTGAACCTCACTCATACCCAGCTGGCATTTTTCCGGCTTAATGGTCAAGCCTGCTCGCTGGATCTGCCCAAGTACCTGCGCCAGGTGCTGTAGGTGATCTTCCCAGGTGGGACTGAAGATGGCAATGTCGTCTAGGTATGCGGTTGCATACCCTTCCAGTCCCTCGAGCAGCATGTTGACCATCCTCTGAAAAGTGGCAGGGGCATTCTTCATGCCGAATGGCATCACCGTGGACTCATACAATCCGAATGGGGTGATAAAGGCAGAGCATTCCCATGCCCCAGGGGTCAGGGGAATCTGCCAATACCCCCTGCTCAGATCCATGATGGTCAGGTACTTGGCTGTTATGAATGAGTCACCGTAGGAGGCAAAAACAGAAATACTAGCTAAGTCCAGAAAACCAGAGAAGTTGGCAGCTATCGGATTGCAGACCCCTGAACCTATCAACAACTAGCAGTAGCTGTGGGGGGTTCCTACGGTGCCCTAGACCCCTCGATCACAGCCAGAGAGCTAAATAGCCTAAAGACAGAAAGGGAAATCTAAACTGCCCCAGAGCAGACCCCAAAGCAATAGGCAGCCCCCAACATATAATGACTGTGAAGCAAGATGAAAAAACACTAACACAGATAGAAAGATAGGCTGAGCAAATGATGGGGCCCAAGCTAACTAAATAGGATAGGATAGAAAAGCTGCTGTTTGCAATCCGCACAAAAACCCTATCAAAACATGAGCCAACAGACTGATAGGGAAAAAAAGCCCTGAAGACGCTAGGCTTCAAAAAGACTATATCAGTACTCAGGTATTTTCTGAAGACAGAGCAAAAAGGCAAAAAGGAATTCAGCTCACCCCAGCAGGGAATGGCAGAAATCCAGAAAAACAATGCAAAACAAAACCAAAACACAAATGCAAAAAGCAGAGCAGAAAACTTAGCTTTTGAGGAGCAGGAATCAGACTGGTCTCCTAGAATCCCTAAGAGAAATCACCAGCCAGGCAGAAGGGCATTGGCTGCCTTATATCCAGTCAGCAATTCCCGTCACCCAGTCATCATCATCCAGCTCAGGTGCTTGGTAATCAGCCTCACTACCTTCCTTCACCAGAAGAGGGAATTCATCAGACCTCAATGGTGAAGGGGAAAATGAACTCACAACACTTGGCCCCGGCCAGCTAATCGAGCAGGTCATCGATGCGCAGCATTGGGTACACATCGGTGACCGCCACAGCGTTGAGCTCCCAGTAGACCACGCAGAACCACGTAGTTCGGTCCTTTTTAGGGACGAGGACTACAGGCGAAGCCCATGCGCTGTTGGACATTTGGATCACCCCCAGCTTCAGCATCTTGTCTACCTCTTGGAGCATGTGCTGCTGCACCTCAAGAGAGACCTGATATGCTGAACGCCAGATCGGGGGGTGATTGCCGGTGTCCACGTCATGGACGGCTGTCTCAGTCCTTCCGGGCAGGCTGCTGAACAGCTCCCGAAAGGGGTGTAGGGTGACCCCCAGCTGGCAACGTTGGTCCTCCGAGAGCTGGTGGCCAACCCCCACATCCTCGATGGATCCACCCGCCTTGGCTTGGGTGAGCAGATCCAGGAGGGTTTCTACCTCTCCTTCCTCGGGAAGCTTGCACACTGGGTGGGCACAAGCCTCCCGCTCATGATGGGCCTTCCACGGGCGTGATCCAGGGTGACCAGATAGGTGACAGCGTTGAGCCGCTGGTGCATGAGGTATGGACCCTCCCAGGCCGCCTGAAGCTTGTTTTGAGGTATGAGGACCAGTACCCACACCTTTTGACCCACCTCGAAGGTCCGCTCACAAGCATTCTGGTCGTACCACCGCTTCTGGTCAGCCTGGGCTTGGGCCATATGGTCATGCACCAGCCGTGTCAAGGCCATCATTCTGTCCCTGAAGCGCACGACATACTCAATGACCGACACTCCAGGGGTGGACAAATCCCCTTCCCATGCTTCCTTCACCAGAGCAAGGGGCCCCCGTACAGGAGCTCAAAGGGGGAGAACCCCATTGAGGCCTGTGGGACCTCCCAGTAGGCAAACAGCAGGTGTGGGAGCTACCACTCCCAGTCTCTCCCGTGGGAGTCGACCAACATCTTCAGCATCTGCTTTAACGTGCCATTGAACCGCTCACACAGGCCATTGGTCTGTGGGTGGTACAGGCTGGCTACCAGATGTTGCACCTGTACCTGCTTACAGAGAGACTCCATCAGCTGCGACATGAACTGGGTCCCTCGGTCGGTGAGCATTTCCTGGGGAAACCCCACTCTGGAGAAAATCTCCAGTAAGGCAGTGGCCACTTTGTCGGCCTGAATGGACGACAAAGCTACAGCCTCCGGGTACCGGGTGGCATAATCCACTACCGTTAGTATAAAGCATTTCCTGGAGTGGCTGGGAGTGGACAGAGGTCCAATGAGATCCACAGCCACCCTCGAAAAAGGCTCTTCGATGATGGGCAGAGTTACCAGTGGGGCTTTGGGGCGCCGCCCCGCCTTCCCACCCTCTGACAGGTGTCACACGAACGGCAGTAGGCAATCACCTCGGTCCTCATTCCCGGCCAGTAGAAATGCTGAGCTAGCCTGGCCCTGGTTTTTGTGATCCCTAGGTGTCCGGCTATGGGAATCTCATGTGCGATCCGCAACAATTCTGCCCTGAACGGATAGGGTACCACTAACTGTCGGTCCCTGGGCCACGCCTCCGGTGAACCCGGCTGGACCATTACCCGGTACAGCCGTCCCTGGTCCCTGACCACTCGCTCGCGGTCGGACTCCAGGGGAGGCTGTGCTGCCGGCTCCTTGAGAGCTTTCAGGTTAGCATCAGCTTCCATCGCTGCCTGAAATCCCTGACTTGATGTGGCAAGAATTGATGAAACGGCCACATCCTCTGTCAGCTCCCCGGGATCTGTCTCCTGGCCGCTGTCTGACTCGGCAGCCACTTGGTCGGAGAGGGGGAAACCGTCGGACCTCCGCGAGGCTCATTGGACTCCAGCGCTCCTACTCCTGGTAACAGCGACCATGCCCGCTGAGACCACAGGTAGCGCCTGCTTCCCCTCGGCCCCCGACAAAGTCGCCGGGTCAGGCAGACTTCCCTGGCCTCCTGACATCCCGGATGCGGGGAACTCCTGCCCTGGGGTCTTACCTGGTGGCTCCTCTCCCGGGACGCCCCCTCCCCCCATGGCCTGTTCCTCTTTCTGCAGAGGCCCTAGACTCAGCAGGCTGGATTCACTTAGGGGCCCTACACTGTCCATAGCAGCCCCTCCCTCCACCTCTGAGCTCTCCCCTGCAGTCTTCTCACCTGTCTTCACTGTGAGCCCTGTGTGTAGTGTCAGTGCATGGCTTACCATCAGGTTTCACTCCCTCCTCCACTGTTGGAGGCACATTCAACACATTAACATTAGCAATCACAGTGACCTTTAATACCACATACAAGGAACAAATACTGCCACACCAAGTTCAGACCACATATTGCCACCACAGTGACCAAATAATACCACATACAAGGAACAAATGCCAACACAACATGACCAGACCACATATTACCACTACACAGTGACTGAATGATAGCACATACAAGGGACAAATACCACCACACATGACCAGACCACATATTACCACCACATAGTGACCAAATAATAGCACATACAAGGAACAAATACTGCCACACCATGGCTGGACAGCATATTACCACCACACAATGACTGAATACTATAATACTGATCATTAATAAAAAAACACAATACTATCACCATAAGTACGTTTATACACAGTAGATCTGAACTTAGTATGCAGTGTCTGTGTACAGGTAATACAGTGATCACCAGTGACATTATACACAGGAGCTCTGTATATACTGTCAGTGTAAAGGTAATACAGTGATCACCAGTGAAATTATACACAGAAGCTCTGTATATAGTGTATACTGTACAGGTAATACAGGGATCACGAGTGACATTATACACAGGAGCTCTGTATATACTGTCAGTGTAAAGGTAATACAGTGATCATCAGTGAAATTATACACAGGAGCACTGTATATAGCGTATAGTGTTCAGGTAATACAGTGATCACCAGTGACATTATACACAGAAGCTCTGTATATTGTGTCAGTGTACAGGTAATACAGTGATCATGATCACTGGTGGCATTGTGCACAGGGTCTCTGTATATAGTATACAGTGTATAGTGTCAGTGTATAGGTAACACACTGACTCACCAGTGATGTCTCTAGGCGAAGTCCTTCATCTTCGCTTTTCATCTTCATCCAGCACAGACCGCCATCACTTCTTCTAGTCAGGTTCGTCTCTGCAGGAAATAGCACAGTTATCTAGAGCTCCACTTGCAGAACACATTACATTACAGACTCGCCGGTGAATGACATTGTTGTCATACGCTGACGACGTGTGCGTTGACGTCAGGTGCCAGCCTCCGATTGGCTGGTGGCTTTTAACTATTACCATGTGGGGCCGCATGGCAATAAAGTTTAACTGAACCGGTGTCTTGGACATAGGTTCAGTTTCTGCACCAGCAGAATCCTGCCACTGGGGCTTGATGAGCAGAAGAGATGGGGCCCGATGTGGGCCCCCTCTGCTCATCAGGCCCCATACGCCAGTCAGGGCAGTCAAGGATTCATCTTTTCCATTCAGGACGGCCATCACTTCTTCTAGCCAGGTTCGTCTCTGGAGGAAATAACACAGTTATCTAGAGCTGCACTTGCAGAACACATTACATTACAGACTCGCCGGTGAATGACATTGACGTTATACGCCGACGACGTGTGCGCTGATGTCAGGTGCCAGCCTCCGATTGGCTGGTGGCTTTTAACTATTACCTTGCAGGTCCGCATGGCAATAGAGTTTAACTGAACCGGTGTCTCGGACATAGGTTCAATTTCTGCACCAGCAGAATCCTGCCACTGGGGCTCGATGAGCAGAAGAGATGGGGCCCGATGCGGGCCCCCTCTGCTCATCAGGCCCCATACACCAGTCAGGGCAGTCAAGGATTCATCATGTCCATTCAGAACCGCCATCAGGGAATTACTGCCCTGACTGGCGTATGGGGCAATCATCTGTTGGGCGCCACCATACACATTACACATTGGTCTGTCGGCCAATTAGTCACTATCAGTGGAAGGCGGCTGGCGATAGTCTAATGTGTATGGGAGCCTTAATGGTGGCACTGTAGAGAAGCACCCCATGGTGGAACACACACCCACAGGGTTAGATCTGTAGTTAGTTCTTTAAGATGTTTGGAATAACCTCTCTGCTGAGTTCCTTCAAAACCTGTGTGAAAGTGTACCCAGAAGAATTTTTGCTGGTTTGAAGGCAAAGGACGGTCACAGCAAATGTTTATTTGATTTAGTTTTCTCTTATGTTCATTCACTTTGTATTTTAACAATTGATAAATATAACCTATCGCTTCTATTTCAGACATTCTTACTTTGCAGTAATTTTTTACTCCAGCCTAAAATGTTTGCACACTGCCTTCTTTCCCATATAACAAACAAAAACACAAAATAATTTGTGCATTTTCCTTTTTTTTATTAAAAAATATCACATTTAAAAAAAGTTTAGTGAAACTTTACACAATTAACAATTTCTGTCATGGTCAAAACAACCAAATAACAGCAGGTGCTAAATGTGTGAATAAATATATATATATATATTAATAAAGAAGCTAAACATAAAAAATATAAAAAAAACACATGGAGATTGTACCCATTCAGAGTATTACATCCTGTTCAATTTAGATAGGGCTACACGGTTCCCAGCTTGCTCATTATCTTCAGACCAAATGTCCCAATGCAATTGTGGACTACAGTTAGCAGGAAGCAAGGATCTCAGTTGTACAATATACTAAGAACAGCTTGAATCCGCCAATATCTTCTGCATAAAGATGATATGATGGTGCCATGGAAAAGGATTGTGGGACTATATGACAAAACTTGTAGAAGAATTAAAAATGTCTTTGCTAGTGGAGAAAAAAAAATATCTGGAGGAGGGCATTCTCCTTCTGGAAATTGAAAAAAAATATCTAGAAGTAGTTTCTGAAATCTTCAATGAATTCTATACTCTTTATCATTATTTGAGTTTGATGTGCCAAAGGATCTTTAACAAGTCTATGCCAGTTTTGGGGCAACTTTAAAATCCATTAATGACATCTGTTCGGATGAAGACGGTCACAATAGAGTGTCTGCATTTTCATAGAATGACATTCGTTCCAAACTGTAGATTTTCATATTGGAAGATGTCGAAAAAAATCTCTATGGACATGCCACGATCTATAAGGCCCAAAGAAACAATTAAAAAATAAAACATCCTAGAGAAATTTTTTACTATTTTGGTGCAGAAGCTGAGATACACAATAAGGAATAATTCCTACAGCAGCCAGTGGTACGGCAGCACTTTTGCAGAATGACAGGGCATAGAAGAGCATCTCCACTTTAGTGGGAGGCTTGAAAGAGTCAAAAAGATGCAGAACAAAAAGGGAGGCTATAATACAGCAAATTCGAAACATGAACTGGCTTCCATGTTTGCCACCACAGCTATCTTGGTAAAGTTTGGAGTTAAGAGCCAATCCTAAGCCAAAGAAGATGCCCAGGTTTCTAAGGAGCCCAGCAAAAGGTGTGGTGTCGATATGGATCCATTCAGGTCTTTCACACCATTTCTTAGCTTTCTCCAGTGTCCATAGGAGGTCCACACCCATAGCTTTAAGAATAAGGTAGAATCCCAAGGCGAAGCAAAACAGGAAAAGGGTGGTAAGGATGTACTTCTTGAGACTGGCTTTGTAGATAGATTGCGTGTGATGGAATGCTTCGGCCACTACAATGCCTGTGAAGAAGAAGGAACAGGGTCATGATTAGATCTCATTATTAATTCTCATCCAAAAAATAACAGGAAACACCTTACTAGAGAGGAAAATAGTTTCATATTTCTTTCACAGCTATATGATGCCTCTTACTGAAACATTTACACAACGTACTGTAGTGGAGGCCTGTTGTCATATTACAGTAGATGCAAGATTTCAGGAGCAAGGCAGACAGATGTTTTTTGATTGGACCTGATTTATCGCAAAGGTAAATCCAAAGTGTTGCAACCAAACCCTACACATAAAATATGGCCAGCTCATAAATTACTTTTTTTGCTATAGCCCAACTATATTAAGAAACTTGGGGTATGATTCATTGATTCATTGTTTCATTTGTGACTTTTTTTTGTCTAGTTTTTGGTGTATTACACTTGTGCTTCATTTATCCCTAATTCTTCTTTCCATTTGCACTTTTTTAAAATGTACTTTATGTGTTCATCATGTGTTATGTGTAGCGTTTAAAGTTTCCAGATGTTTTCATCTTATTCATAATTTGCGACTTTTCAAAAATTCTCGCAAATGGACTCCATTTTCCTTGGAGTGGTTATTGTGTCATTTTTGGGACATTTTTGCCCAACATGCGTTAAAAGGTTATAAAAAGTTGAAAGATGAATGCAAAGACAATTTTCAACTTTGGGAAATATTCATGAACCGCGTGTGCCATTTTGATGAGTTTGTTGCAAAAAAATGGGAACAAATACCGTAAGAGAAAAAGAAAAGTGATTTGAAAAAAACACGCAAATGAAGAATCGGGACCATAGTATGAGAGGGGGGTTCACTGAATTATCTAGAGCAGCAAGAACTCAATAACTCCGAGATCTCAAGCTTATGTTGTATGACCTTGAATTAATTAATCAAGTAGGATTTAGTAAAATATTCAAAATTGAGAACCCTCAGTCATCAATACCCTTTAATGGCTAAATGAAAAGATGATAGCACGTGCCAAACTTTCCAGGCTACTCAGGTTTCTTCATCAGGCGTTGGCATAATTTGTGCCTGATAAAGTGACCAGAGTAGTCTAGAAAGCTTGCGAAGGTATTAACCACTGAAGACTCTAAATGCACCATCCAAAGATATATTTTTCCTGTAGCATTTTCTATCAGTAAAGTGATTAATCTACTGGGAATTTCTCTGCCCATTACTCTTTTTAGTCATAGTAAAATGTTGTTTTCAGTTTATGTAGGTCTTTGAAAGGATTGAAAAGATGCAGGAATCATTTTTGCAAGAAAGAAACGGATAGTTTCCCTTTTTTGGTCCAACTGGAGAAACAACTACAGTTGGATGGAGTCATTTTCATAGGTCAAAAGAATACATGGAGGGTCAAATACAAGGCTTCATTAATGTCCTCTCCTAATGCCTACTCCTAAATTATTTTACATTAATGAAGATATTCAGGCATGAAATAGGCATGAAGATATTCAAATTACACACCTGAAATGACTCCAGCCACAACCTGGTGAGGGAAATGGGCAGCCAAGAAGATTCTGGATAAGCAGACGCAGACTTGGACAGCCCCAAACACAGTCCACAGTGCTCCACGTAGGCACCTGAAATTCAAGAGGAGTTCAAATATAGTGATCACTTCACAACTAATTTGATTAAGCTATGAGCTTTTACATAATTGATGCAGAGTAGTAGACTTTTGGAGTAAAGGTAAATTTATATATTTGATATTTACTGGGCAAGAATCATAGGAAATTTGGGAAATAGAAATGGTAGAGAAATTTTTTTTAAAGTTAATGGGGAATTTTCTAAGGCTTTACTGGGTGAACTTGGCATGTTATTGGCATCAGTATAACAATGCCACTGTCAGCCATGGTAGTATCATATGTGAGATTATGATTTTAAAGGGCTATTCAATTTGTGTTATTATATTAATTATTTAAGATGGTATTAGGAGTGTCTCTACTTACCAGCTAGAAAACATGGATTCCTTCTTCTTTAACATGATTGTAAGGATGGCTGTGATCATGACGTAATAAATTCCAGCAGATCCCATCGCATGTCCTGAAGGACTTCCTGAAAAGTTGGAAGTGGAAAGAAATGTGAAGGCAGGTAAGATATTCAGTGTATAATCTTCATTTAGTTGAATAAGTATGTCTAATTATACATTGTAGTAGGAGAGCACATGAGGAAAAGGTAGAAAAAAGCCTGAACATAGGGAACCTTATCTAGACTTTCTCAGAATCTATGCATTTTTTTTCTAAGTTATTAGATTCCTCAAGTTAGAAGCCTAATGTCTCAGTTCTAGCATAATATGATCTGAGTGCTGATTCAATTTATACTATCTAATGAGACAATAGAGAAGATGGATCAAGATATCACTTAGTGTGTCACATATAGTTTGTTTTTTTTTTTTTTTTACCTGGGCCGGTCTCGCATGTCATAGGAAACTGTTCAATGACTGGAGCTGTTGTATTTCCATAGTAGTCTGTGTCATGGACCCACCAATATGGTCTTTGTCCAAAAAGAATCCTAGGAAATGAAAAATAGCAAGTAAGAAAAAAGTAACTATAATTTGATAGCAAATGTTTTATGTAAAAATATTACAGTAAATTAGTTGTGATGGGACTAACATTGGCTCTTTACAAGTAGGATTATCATACTTGGCTATATGGTTAAAGTATGAAAATTAGAATCTGTGTATTACTGGGCAGAATAAACGTTTTGAGTTTCAAAATAAGTTTCAATTCACATAAAGCTAAATTTAATGTCCTGTGGTTAATAAAGGATGAGAAGTAAAAATAGCCAAAAGGTCCAGAGGTGCCAAGGGTTATATGTGACATATGATATTTTTTAGGGTCCAATAATGTGATGGCCTTTGCTTTTCCACTATTATGTACTTTGGTTTATTCCACATATTATTCGATTACATGTTAAATAATTATACCTATTAATCTACATGTAAACCAAATTGTAAGCAAACTGTTATTTGTATTGGTTGTAAAGAAACCTCGACTAACCACTGTAAGCATCGGTATGATACTAATTAGTAGGGTGAGCACAACCACTCAATATTATCCCCTTTACCCAGAAAATGACATATAACAATACAACCTAATGTGTTACTATTCATTACAGTATTACTTTTTTTTTTAATATACTCACCATTTAAAGACAAGGTTGAGCCAGTCCCCGATCACTGCCACCCAGATGAGTTTGATGCCCACTGACTCACAAAGATGGAACCAGATGGGGAAGAAAATGAAGAAAGTATTTCTTAGATCAGCAGCAAAGGAGACAAACATGAACCAGTCTTGAGAACTCTTGTAGTTCATCTGGAGGTATTGGACCATTTGGACTCCAGAGTGGTGAAGACCATCCATTCCGCTCTCCATTATTGAGTTCATTGAATCTCTATACTATTGCTATGTGAAGCTGTTGGTATCCCGATGTGAACTGTGTGTCACTGTGCGCCTTCAGCAATATTTATACCATCCCGGGCCTCCTGTTTGCCACTGAAAAACCTGCTTTCTGACCTTTGGACCTGTAGAAAAAAATTACTTTAGTCAAAAGCAAAAAAAAAAAACTCCTGTCGATCAAAGGTAATGTCACAAACATGTTTGGTACAATGTAACTGAAAAACAGCTCAATAAGTCAGCGTTGTATTCCAGAAACTCATTGATTAACCCTGACCCTCTGGAACCTTTTAGGATATGATGAGGGTTTTGACGATATTGCTAGTCAATTAGACCTCAGAGGTACAAGTCTCTCCTGATAATCATTACTATTCTGAGAATGTACTACTACGCTGTAGAACATTTTATTATTTGTTAAATTCACCTTTTTTTTCATTTGTGTAAATGAGAGGAATTTTATTAATAAAGCTATGCCACCAGTTTACTGTTTCGTATGACTTTTATTTGTCTTATTTTACATTATAAAATGTACACATTTGCTCTTTGTTGGAGGTATTATTACTTTTCATGACTAGACTAGTACACCATTTTGCCAAATGGTGGAAAGTTCCATGGATTCCCAACAGACCCTATTATAAGTTAAAGTGATCATTCACTCACCAATTGGATCTGATGTACAACAAATTCAGCACAGTGTCATGGCCTCTGTTATGCATAGAAGTAATCAGCAATGTCTTTCTAAAATAAGGTAGCTTAAATAATTAATAGAGAGAACAGGGGCGTACTGGGCAAGATGGCAAAAGTGCATAAGTCACCAGCCAGTCCACCATTACATTTCTAGGGCCTAAATGATAAAACACAATGTAAAAGAACATTGGTACAACATTCTGACTCAATCGTGCCAACTATAAAGTTGGGTGTAGGTGAAATAATATGAGGTTGTTTTCAAGGGTTTGCCTTGACCTATCAGTTCCACTGAAGGAAACCCTTAATGATTCAGCATACCCAGACTTTTTGGGCAATTGTATCCCTCCAACATTGTGAGAACAGTTTGGAGATGGCCCTTTCTATTCCAACATGACTGTGTTCCAGTGAGTAAGGTCCATATAGATGTGTTTGGTGAAGAAGTGCTTGACTGGCCACACAGAGCCCTGACATCAACCCCATTAAACACCTTTAGTATGAATTACTGTAGATTGAAACTTGTGAGTCAGACCCTCTCATCCAACCTCATTATTAGATACTATTTATATACTGCCATGGAACAAAAAGAGATCCTATGTCATATAGTAAATGTAATTATTACATCCAGACTATGGTTTCAACCAATATATCACAGAATACAATGCAACATCTCAAAATATTGTATAACAAGATCCTTAATTAAAATGTGGGAGCAGTAAGCTCTTTTGTAGCAGAAATGTAAGCGAAATATAAATATTATTAGTGAGAGTCATTTTAAATAAATGCAATATAAGAAAACCAAGTGGTATAATCAATGTATTAAACTGACATGTGCGACTGAATAACCTGTGCAAAAGCCTATATAGACCAGAAAGGTCTCTATTCAAAAACAAGAATAATAAATAATTACTAAATAAAGTGAGCTAGATAGTATAGCAGCATAGTATACAAAGGTTGGCAATATGCTGGTGGATACTGACCCCACAATAATTTCACATGCACGTTTTGCCTATAACTTTTTCCCTCATCAAAACTCAATCTGCTCTACTTCGCAGGTGTTTCCCCAGGTGCCTCCCAGCCTTAATAATTTTGGATGTAATTAGCTGGCTGTCAGTAGTCAGTTTCAGTTGTAGCTTTGCTTAACTTAGGAGTGTTTGCTTAGCCCCTTGTCTCTTTCCTCTGACCTTGATGCTGGATCTAGGATTTGTCTTGACTATTTGTCTTGACTATTCTTGTAGATTATCCCTCCAGCTCTTAAAGCTTTCTGACTTCAGTTATCTGACCTCGGACTTCACCTCTGACAATTCATTTGCTTTACTCTCCTGTCTTGATGTATCCTTCTGGCTTTTGATCCTGGACTGTTACTTGACCATGGCTTTGTCTGACTCCTCTGTACTATCAGCCTGCTTGGTATTTGACCTCGGACCTACTGACTACCCTGTCTCACGGTTTGTCTGTGACTAGTGACTTACGCCACATAGCTGATGTCTATAAAGTTGTTGCTTACATTGGACAACTTCTAGTAATCAATTCTAATCTAGGGGGAAATCCAGCACAAAGTGCTCAATTTGTCTGCAGCCCCACATCATTGAATATAAGGCATTACTCAGTTCTTATTGTAATTATTGGGATGTCAACATAATTGTATTGCTCTGACCTTCCTGTTGCCAACCCGGTTTATTCTCTCATTTTGTTTGACCTCTGTGCCTGACTCTGTCTCCTGAACCTGTGCTGCCTACCCTGACCTCAGACTTCCTGACTACTTCTCAGTTTACACCCTCAGTATCTCGTATCCCTGCCTTGACCCATTGGTCAGATGCTACAGGTCCAGACACTACCCTGGAGCAGCATCTGGTTGGCACCCTAATGGCCCAAGCCTAACCTCACCATCAGAGGCTCTAGTGAAGATAGAGTTTTGGCTGTAATTTTACACTGTTGTGTTGTATGAAGTGAACTCTTTGACATTATATTTGTTGTGATTAGAATAGAAAAATACTGCAAAAAACAATGTAGATGAAGATCTAGGATATGAAAAATTTGACCATAATTAGAGGGGCTTATCAAAATGAGTTTAAGAGTTCAGAGGTTGTCCAATGCAACTGGTTGAGAACTTGTGTTTGTTTTATCTGCTTGCCCTTTCCAAGATCCTTAGAAAATTTCTTTACCCTGGGATTGTTAAGTTTTGCACATATTCCTGCCACTAAGTAGCAAAAGTGATGAGTAGTAGATATTAGACCAGTATCATGTGCAGCCATGGTGGACGAGATATGGAGGTGCAAGAACATCTCAGTCACTGTTAAACAAAGACTGATGACAGACAGAAGAAAACTTGATGCCTTTGAGCTGTGGTGTTGGAGAAGACTTCTACGAATTCCATGATTAGCAATGATCACCAGCAAATATGTTCTTGATCCTATAAACACAGTATTGTTCCTGAAAATCAAGATCACCATGAGAAACTGATTTATTTTGGATAAGTGATAAGGTAGATATAATTGAGAAAGGTCACTGGTAAAAAGAAACAGGGAAGACACAGGGGTGACATATCATTGGTGCTACCTGTGTGGCTGCACAGGGGCCCGAGAGATAAAGGGGCCCATTTCCACCTCCAAAATGGGTGGAATTGTGCAATTATGATGAGCTATTGAGCTACAAAGATCCCACATATTGTTCTAGCACGGGGTCCTTTTCTGTCTGTGTCTGCGAGCAAGAAGACAAAAGGTTCATTGGCTGGTTACCATCAGTGGCATAATGACTGCTGGCCAATCAGAGGCCAGCAGCTGACATTGGCATACACGTAACGTCATGTGCTCCCGTCACACGGTGAAGTATGCCGCTGGCTTCACAATCGGAAGCCGAGTTGCGAGGGAGCGCAAGGCAGGTATTTTTTTTAATTAATGGCTATATTACTACATAGTTGACTATGGGCTGTGCATTATACTACATGGATGACTGTGGACTATGCATTATATACTGCTCAAAAAAACAAAGGGAACACAAACAGCCTGTTGCAAATGGAATATTGTTCCCTTTATTTTTTGAGCAGTATACTAAAAGGAGGACTATAGGCTGTGTATTAGTTATGCCACTGGTTACCATCAAAAATGATACTTTAGTGAACATCAAAGAATTGAAAGAAGCTGAGTAAAACAGGGCAGCATGGTGAGAATTGGCCTACAGGGAATCCACTGATCGGACATGACTTAATGGAGAGAATCAAAATCTAAGAAAGTGTAGAGCAAGAGGCAGAGTTAAATTCTCATGTATAGTTCTGCTACTTCCTATACAATATTCTCCACTAAAAGGTATTTGTCAGATGCCCCGTACCCCAAGGAACAGATGATTATTTGGCTGTAAAAAATCTACATTTTGCAGGGGGGAGGGGGTAGATAAATTACTTTTTTTATTGGCCTGTAATGTAGCCTCCTTTATACTTGGGTATAAAATACCAGATGTTTTCATACTTCATAGCCTTCTTTAGTTGGAAGTTACTTGGATCAGCTGGAATACTTTTAATGCTTAGCATGTTAGATAACAGCCAGATGCCCATTTTCCATAAAAAGGGATCACCTATTCCTGCAAAGGTACACATACCGAGATTATATGCTTATAATCTGTTATGTAATTTATCTGTAAAATATTTTTGCAAAGTCTTAATTAGAATTATACATTAATGATTCATGTTTGACTTATTTATCTTCCAGTTAGACTTCAGCACTGGGATCAGCACATTTCGACATATCAAAGCCTTTTATTGACGATATTCACCACTCTGATTGGCCAAAAACCTCATGGACAAAGGCCCAACAACTGACATAGCATCGATGATATATGATGTAAAACAGACACTTATCTTTTTAGAACAGCACATTTTAATCTACAAACTGTTCTGCCAATTGTAGCATTTGTAATCTGGAAGACATTCATTCAAACTACTGTCATCACCAAAATCTTTGACAAAATGTGGAACATTAAACTTTATTCGATAAAATGTGGAACATTAAACTTTATGCATTAGATTCTTACTTTTATCTTTCCAGAAATGTTTAGTTTCTTGGTTCCAATAACCTCTGTATCTGAACTCTGTAGGGACAACAGATGGAAGAAGTTCTAAACTATCAGAGATGGGAGATGTGAGATCCTAGGGGTGAAAGCAAAAGGCCAGTGTCCTCAATGTTACCTTACACTAATCGGTTTTCAAGTCAGAAAACCAGCTGAAATACTGGGTATTTTAGGCAAAAGTTATGACTGCTAAGAATGGAAAAAAACATGTGACCTTCAACAAGCCCCAGTAGATGTTACAGATGAGAACTGAAGAACTTTCATGGTCTCATTCAGTGCTACAAATGTTCTACTATGCAAGTATAGGACATAGCTATATTCTATTCTAACTTGTAGGAAATGTTGTTGCTTTATTATGACCTCTTGACTTTTCACATAAATGTATTCGATTGTAAGTACAGCACATCTTATAGACAACTATTTTCTGTTGCTTGTTGGAGTAAAGATGCAGATATTAGAGAATGACAGAGGTTGGGACTGGGAAAAACATCCTTTTTAGACAACTGTCTTTAGGCCACTTTTAAAGAGTTTCAGGGAATTTGATAGGAATTATTATCGTAAGAAGAGCCATAACTTTAGTTTTAAAATCCAATGGATTATTTAAGAGAAAACATTCTTTAGGTTCAAATGCAAATAATGTGGATGCAGGAATGTGGGCAGAGCACCCATTCTTTTTACCACTTTGTTTACTAAATTTGTCCACGGATACACTCATGACAGTCCTGAGGTTACTAGCAAAAGTGTGGTAGAAAGAGTACTGTGGATCATAAATTATGATTTCGCTAAAACTATGCATTAATTTTAAACTATGGCTATGTCTCCTCTTGGTGCAAGGTCCCCACAAGGAGCTGTTCTTATGAATTCAATAGCTGGCCGACTCCTTATAACACCGTTCCCCAACTCCAGTCCTCAAGATCCACCAGCAGATCATGTTTTCAGGATTTCCTTAGTATTGCCCAGGTGATAACTTCCATCACTTGTGCAACATTAAGCAAATCCTGAAAGCATGATTTGTTGGTGACTCTTGAGGACTGAAGTTGGGGAACACTGGTCTAGACATCTAATAACCTTCTTTTCTAAAATCCTTCAAAAAGTTATCTAATCGCATAAAATCAGCCATACAACGTTGACATATATCAATAATCTGACACCAACAGGACTAGATGAATGGACTATTAAACTTGGCTCTTAGAATTGGCCATACCCTTTGAACAGCTGTTGACCAAACACTTGACTTCCATTTTCCAATGAGAAGAAAGGATCAGGCATGTTGAAATTCAAAAAGACTGATCTTATTTTCCCTGGACACAAGTTGAGACAAAACTGGCTGACTAAAAAGAATAATGAATGTTTTCCAGACTCCAAATGTCAGACCAATAGTTCTAGCAACTTCTCTCCTTTTTTTCTTTTCGTGTTCAGTCTCCCCTAGCTTTACACCACATATTGTGCGGATCTTGATTCAAATGAGTTACCGGACCATAGACAGTAAATTTCTCAGAATATGTGCACAGATTTTTTTGAGGGTTCCCAAAACTGACGATTTCTAGTGGAAACTGCTTCAGGAGAGTACTCTTCTTTGGGTAGTTTTTGGAGCAGTTTTACATTTTCTTAAGTGGTTTTGATTTTAAAGAATTTTGGAAAAGTTTTTCTTCCAAAGCCTTTTTCTTCAGCCTTCTGATTGGACAATGTCTACCTTAGAGCTGATTCTATCAGGAGCCACCTTAAAGAAGTGAGATGCAATTTCATTTTTTTTCCACTAGGCAGTTTTCAAAACCAGAAGTGGAAACAATGCACAAAATACTGAACATATGAGCAGCAAAGTGGATTCTCAATAGAAATTGACAGGAAGTGTTTTAAAGTGATTTTCCAGGTGCTTTCTTGAGCTGAGAATAGTACGGAGGTCAAAGTGTATGAAGAGTCATACCTATTATATCTAAGCTCCTGTAGTAGCCTCAGGTACAAGCTCTATACACTGCCTGCATCTTCTGAATAAAAATGGTGATTTTACAATATTCATGTAAATGACTTCTCTATTCATAGCAGTAATCCCGGTTTGATATTCCTAATGTCACGAATCGAAATAGATCCGATTATGCTTGTTTTCATGGCACTATAGTTATGCCACCAGTCTACTTGTTTTGTCCATGTGTCAAACAGTGAAGTTCACAAGAACTCATTCTCCTCTGCCCCAGTGATGTAATTAATGATTGCGCTCCGAAACAATGTCATGTCCAGGTTCATCGACCCCCTGCTTTCTAAGCTTCACAAGGCAAAGTTAAACCTTCTGTTTCTGTTTTCGTTGTGTTGTAACCCTATGACTGTGGCACTGCTGACGGCTATGTAATGGTGATTGTTACACCACCTGACTTGCGGCGTTAAACGACCACCGATCATCTATTTATTACCTGAACGATGGTCGTTTAATAGCCTATTTAATCTGGATTTCCACTGGATGATTGTCAGGAATGAGCATTCTTAGGAACGCTTATTTGATGCTACTCGGGTATTTTAAGCAGTCTGTCAACCATGAAATGATTTTCAAGTGCATTTAAAAATCATAGTTTTTGGCAGCACATTGTTCAGTGTTAGTCTAAATTCACATTAGTGTTTTTTTTGCGCAGCGCATCGTGTGCAATAGAAGCGCATGCAAAAAACGCATCATGCGTTTTTGCATGCATTTGCGTTTTTTATGCACATTCATTCTCTAGGGGTTAAAACCAGTGTCTACACATTTTGTATGCTAAAAACGCATGCGCACGAAAATGCAGACGAACGCATGTCCATGCGCATGCCTGCGTTCCCATAGACTGTAATGCGTTATTTTGCTGCATTCCGTGCGCAAGCGTGCGCATGTGGTTTTTTGACGTCTTTCTGTGGACCAAAAAATGCAACAGGTTGCGTCTGGCGCGCCTAGGCGCACACCTTGAAAAAACGCATGCGCACGAAAACGCATACGAACGCGTGCAAACGCAAGACCATGCGCTGTGCAAAAAAACGCTGATGTGAAACCAGCCTTAAAAAGACGTATGGTGCTGAGAACAATCTGAGAACACTGACACTCTTTACTCACAGGACGTTCTATTACTGATTGTTTTGTGCACATAGGAAATGAGGTCAGCCAGTCTACCTGTATACACACACGACCATGAGCTGCCGAGAACGATGACTTTTAAGCCTGCTTATAATTCATTTCATTTGATGAATGAGCGTCTTGCTTGTTCCTCAAGTGATTGGCAGCCTGTTTACACTGCACACTCGTTCACGGTAATCGGCCAGTAAAAATCCAGACAACCTTTAATAACCTCATAGGTAGCAAACTAAAGGGAGTAAGTGTGTGTATTTCTGCACGTGGTGCTCACACTCAATACTTCTGAAAATTTACATCCATTTTTTCATCACTTGCATATCATTAGCATTTCTAGCAATCCTTTGATTTTCATAATTGCACAACTTTTCCTTCATGGTGTTGCCATTTCAATATTGAGATGTCTATCATCTATCTACCGTATTTATCTACAAAAAGCAAAAACCTGACCAGCACCTCCATATAGTGTGAACAGGTGCAAGCTGCAATGACTGTACAATATGCAAAGAAAGAGCACAGCAGCAGTGTCACCTTTCTGTGGTTGATGGGCACACATGAATTGGCCAATTTATAGCGTTAAAAACCTTAATTTTTGTAAGTACATTTAGCAATAATGCATTTCAGATTTCATGTATTCAGTGTTTGCATATGTTTTGGCCCTTACAAAGTGCTGCTGTACTCTTTTTTTCTCTATTTATCTATCAATCTATCGCTTATATCCTTTTAACTCTACATAGATATATCTCCACTGTTAATGAAATACTCCATAACATATACTTATGTTTTATCATTCCATTTTTTATTTTTTTTCATTTCAACTCCAATAATACATTTATGAGACCCTAAACTTGGCTTTGAACTTTGAGTGTTAGAGAAAAAATTAGATTTTGCAAAAGTGTTGCTAATTTGACTTATATTCTACTGTAATAAATTAGCCATGAGTCCTTAAAAGGAACCGGTTGCCAGTTTTTCTCATTATAAACTACGGCCGCCACCTTTAATGTCTCTTTTACAGCAGTCTAGCAAGCTGTATATAATCTCCAACCTCCTCTGCGTAGCGCAAAAAATGTATTTAGTAATCCCCCATATGGCGCAGTCTGGACCGATGTTCATCGCTGGTCTTGTTTCAGCAGCTCTTCTCTCCTTGGTACTGGAGTTGGGGACTTATATACATCTTTCTAGAATACTGTAAAAAAGGCATTGAAAGTGGTGGCCGTAGTTTACAGTTGTGCTCAAAAGTTTACATACCCCGGCAGAATTTTTGCTTTCTTGGCCTTTGTTCAGAGAATATGAATGATAACACCAAACCTTTTTCTCCACTCATGCTCAGTGGTTGGGTGAAGACATTTATTGGCAAACTACTGTGTTTTCTCTTTTTAAATCATAATGACAACCCAAAACATCCAAATGACCCTGATCAAAAGTTCACATACCTCATTTCATAAAACAGTGTATTGCCCCATCTAAAATCAATGACAGTTTGAATTTCTTTTTTGGTAGTTGTGGATGAGATTGTTTATTTTGTCAGATGTTCCGCTGCCTACTTTTCTTGGCAAAAAGTTCCTGTAATTTCATGGGCTGTCTAGCATGAACTGCGTGCTTGAGATCTACCCAGAGTGGCTCAATGATATTGAGGTCAAGAGACGGAGATGGCCACTCCAGAACCTTCACTTTGTTGTGCTGTAGCTGATGACAGGTCGACTTGGCCTTGTGTTTTGGATCGTTGTCATGTTGGATCATCCAAGTACGTCCCATGCGCAGCTTCTGGGCTGATGATTGCAAATTTGCCTACAGTATTTGCTGATAATGTGCTGCATTCATCTTTCCTTCATCTTTGACCAAGTTTCCTGTGCCTTTGTAGCTCACACATCCCCAAAACATCAGCGATCCACCTTGGTGCTTTACAGTAGGAATGGTGTTCCTTTCATCATAGGCTTTGTTGACCTCTCTCCAAATGTAACGTTTATGATTGTGGCCAAAAAGTTCAATTTTGGCCTCATCGCTCAAAATTACCTTGTTCTACAAGTTTTGAGGCTTGTCTCTGCTGTTTTGCGTATTGAAGGCGAGATACTTTGTGGCATTTGCGCAGTAATGGCTTTCTTCTGGCGATTCAACCATGCAGCCCATTTTTCTTTAAGTGCCTCCTTATTGTGCATCTTTAAATAGCCACACCGCTAGTTTTCAGAGAGTCTGGTATTTCAGCCTATGTTATTTGTGGGTTTTTCTTTGCAATTTTCCTGGCAGTTATGGATGAAATTTTTGTTGGTCTGCCTGACCGTGGTTTTGTTTTTACAGAACACCTGCTTTTCCATTTGTTAATCACAGTTTGAATGCTGCTGACTGGCATTATCAATTAGATATCTTTTTGTATCCCTTTCCTGTTTTATACTGTTCAACTACCTTTTCCCGTAGATCCGTTAACAATTCTTTTGCTTTCCCATGACTCAAAATCCAGAAACATCAGTGGCTGGATGAAAAATGCATGAGTCTATCTGGATCCCAGAAACAAACTCAACTTTCATGCACACACAATGATTACAAGCAAACAGGTCACAGGTGAGGATGTTACCTTTAGTAACTATTCAAACCCATTTGTGTCAACTTCTGTGCATATTATTAGGTCAAAATCACCAGGGTATGTGAACTTTTGATCAGGGTCATTTGGATGTTTTGGGTTGTCATTATGATTTAAAAAGAGAAAACACAGTAGTTTGACAATAAATGGCTTCACCCAACCACTAACCATGAGTGAAGAAAAAGTTTTTGGCCAAGAAAGCAAAAATTCTGCCAGGATATGCAAACTTTTGAGCACAAATGTATATTGGGAAAACTCGGTGACAGGTTCCCTTTAATATTGAGTATTACAATATACAATTCTATGTTTTATCCTACAACCTTTGTTGAAAATTGTTTGCTGATTGGCAAGTATTCAATGAACACATTCTAAAATCTCTTAGAAAAAATGAGCAGCTTCTTGTACGTAGTTACTAACAGTAACACATGCCACCTTTACAACTTATTTTTACATGTGATAGTCACTTACTGCTTTCCTGAGACACAACAATCATGTTGTTTTTTGCACTTGGAATGCTACTAGTTCTGTCTTGAGTCATCTACAAAGGAACATATTTAACCCTTCTTCGTCTTATTTACAAGAGATATGGTCTGTGTTTTCCTCCATGTTCATGCCATTTACTAGTCATCAGTTTGAATGACATTTCCCACTGAAGTCCACAGAAAAACAGCCGGATGGGTTAATAATTATCCATTGCTGAAAACACCTCCATCCAAAGACAAGGCTCTGGTTGAAGACCTTGAACAAGGGATCAGATGTGACGGAGTATTTGTGTCCTGCAGTGAATAACAAGCTGTTGTGTTGGTTGCTGAAGTTTCCAGGTACTAAGTTTAGTGAACCGAGGCTGCCTGTCGTAAAGGAATTTTATTTGTAAGCCCCGAAGATAAAGTTTGCTATGAATTCCTTTGTAGTTGTCAGCTTGAAGTTTGTATAGTCTCTCCCAATGTTTGCCTGAATTTCTTCTGGAATCTCTAATTTCCTCCCAATGTGCAAAGACCCAATACACATAGGGTAACTGATGGACAAATGCTCCTTTCATCAAAAGCTATTTATCATTCGTTTTATTAATTCTTAATAATTCTGCATAAAACCATCTCATCCACTACAAGTATAATTCAAAATGACTTTTATTATACACACTGGATAAAACAATTAAAGTGGGGAAAGTCAATCAGAATCATAAAAGCGGGTACATGTGAAGAGCAGCGGTCTCAGAAACTCATGGATTCAATAATATCTCATTTCAGTAAAGTGCATAGTGCAAAGTAAATAATAAAAATATGAAATTTGTGATGACATAGCCATCTCATTACTTTTAGTTTTAAAGTATGATGATGTACTCCTCATTAATATATATAAAGCCATTGAGCTTAGTGCAACAAATAAATATCCTAAGGCCGGGGTCAGACTTGCGAGAAACTCGGACGAGTCTCGCATCTCAATACCTTGCACTTACACCGGCACTCAGACCAGTGTGTGCGGCTGCATGTATTTCTATGCGGCTGAGCGCTCCAGTCCTGAGTGCCGGCGCCAGTGTAGGGTATTGAGATGAGAGACTTGTGCGAGTTTCTCGCAAGTCTGACCCATGCCTAAAGGTTACTATAGTTAGTTCATCATTGTATCCAGTACATAGCGAGATCAATTAATATTACCCTCTATTATGATTCTGATTGGCTTTATCTTTTCTATATTTTCATTGTTTTTGTCTAATGTATATAATAAACATTATTTTGCATTATGCAGTATTTGTAGAGGGAATGTGGTTTTATGTAGAATTAATGACACCAAATAAAATTAACATTTGTTATCAAAGCTCTCTGGCTGTTGAGGTATATTCTATTTTATTATTTCTTAAAGCGAACCTGTCATATAAAAAAACGCTATTCACCTGCAGATATAGGGCACTGAGAGCCCTGCTGCCGGGAGGAAATTAGCATTATTCCTCCTGGCAGCCTCCGACTTTCAGTCATAGAGATGCGGCTGGCACGGATTCAGTCACCGCTCAGTACATAGCGAGCAGCGGCTGTAACCACGACCCGACACTGACTGGCAGCACGAATGGAGATGTTGGGGAGGGCTAAATTAACCATTCACGGTTGACCAAGTGATTTCCAAATTAATCCACAAGATGTTGCTAGCAACTGAGAATGACCAGACGGAGACATGTGCCTCTGTATGGGAGGATCAAGGCAGATCACTAACCCCGTTTATTATGTCACCTTTTTTATATTATTTTCCTTAATTATGCAAAGTACTCAGCTACCAATAGCATCGTCGTGACACATTTACTTTATAAGCCAATAGTATTGCAAGAAAATCGGAATATGTCCCCAACTACGTGACGTAGAGAATAGAACAATAGCACATTCATCAGGGTCTCATATCTTATATCTTCTTCGGACTGGGACAGTCTGGTTTCATTACAGACATGAACTTTCCCCTAGTTACAAAATTTAAGTCGTGAACAACAAAATGGCGTCGCAAGCACAAAAATGGAGTCTTTGAGAACAAGATGTCCCATACATCTAAATACTGTACTTCACAGAGATAGGTAAGGAATGATTTACTGACTGGCAACAGGCGCTAATGTATATTTTGATAGTTGTTTTGCTGCCTGAAAGTGAACTTGAGAACAAGGTTGAATGTTGCTTCTAGAGATCCTGGTAAGTACTTTTATGCTACAATGGTAGCAAAGACAAAAAAAAACCTAATAGCCATTTGGTGTCATTTTTGGATGTCATAGGGAACGGAAGACCTGTCTTGTGCAAGGACATGAGATTCTCATCGATATCTTCCAAAGATTCCTTAAAAGGAACCGGACATCAAAAAATTGCCTAAGGTAACCTCATGCTACTGCAGGCAATTACATCATAATTATGATGTTTGTAGCTTAACTATGTGTAGCGATTTTGCTATAGTTATAAAAAAGTAAAAACTTGCATCGGTGAGGGGAAAACTGTTACCACAAGTCATCAGTGCGGCACAGTATACCGGCCAGGTTACTGAGTCATGGTTTGAAAAAAACATCCTTTCCCTTTGATTGATTGCTCAGCCAGAAGACATGTGTCTTTCAAATTCAGAGCAGACACTTACATGATCTGGGCTCAATACGTCCTTGTCTCGCACTGAGCCAAGGTGTGTACATCCTTGGCTCGTTGCACATGATAGAGACGTGCTGAGCCCAGATCATGTTGTATACACTGGATTTTGGACATGTCAGTAATGATGAGCGAGTATACTCGTTGCTCGGGTTTTCCTGAGCATGCTCGGGTGTCCTCCGATTATTTTGGCGTGCTCGGAGATTTAGTTTGTGTCGAAGCAGCTGCATGATTTGTGGCTACCAGACAGCCTGAATACATGTGGGGATTCCCTAACAAACAGGCATTCCTCACATGTGTTCAGCCTGTCCAGCAGCCACAAATCATGCAGCTGCTTCGACACAAACTAAATCTCCGAGCACGCCAAAATACTCGGAGGACACCCAAGCATGCTCAGGAAAACCCGAGCAACGAATATACTCGCTCATCGCTACATGTCAGCTCTGACAACACCAGGCTGGATTGATCTATCAAAGGGAAAGAATGTTTTTTCAAACCTGACTCTGTGACATGGCCAGTATAATGTACCGCCATGATGACTAGGAGAAACGGTTTCCACGCAAGGAGACCAATTTTTACTTTATAGAAAAACTACTGCACATATACTTGTAGCTTTGCTATAATTTTCTGATGTCAGGTTCCCTTTAAGCTCTTTTATAGATTGGGACTTTGAGTACTATGATTAAGACATGAAAATGTATTGTTAGTTTTATCAAGACTTTCGTTACATTTGTAACTATTTACTAGGAAATATACTGAGTTCACCTTTTCCTTGCATTGCATATATAACAGAACATGCTTTACAGCTACTATACTAGGACACAAAAAACAAGTTCTGACATAAACATGCATCAAAGTACAATGTACTGGTACAATAAGTTACAACGTAGAAGAACATATCACAGTGAGATGATTGTAGGAACTGACACAGATTTGTACACAAAGCCTTAGGCTATGTTCACATGTGTTTTTGCTGCGTTTTACAGTACCAACAAAAGCCTTGAGATCTCAGAAATCTCATACACACATTGTTTTTTTTTCCTGACTAAATTGGAAAACTGCAGCATTTTACTTTTCTTTCAGTGTGTTTTTCACCCAATGAAAGCAATTTGTAAATGCAAAAACACAGTAAAAAAGTCAGGTATCATGTTTTGCTGTGTTTCTAGTGAAAAAAAGCAGTTATAGTAGTAGGTGAAACCATTTATTTTTGTGATTTTCCCAAGTTTAAACCATAATGTCTTGGTCTTCTCACCTGAGATGACAGTTAGGATTAGTACAGTTTAATTAAATTAGTAATACATGTAAAGTAAACATTGGCCGACCAAGGTGTGAAATTGAACAATACCAGGTCAACTCAAGAGCTGACCAAAGTGAGAAAGTAAACATGTTCTACAAACTCAATATGCAACTCAATGCTCAGTCCATGTCTTAGGGTCCCGTTACATTTAGCGATGCACCAGCGATCCCGACCACGATACGACCCGGTCAGGATCGCTGGTGCATCGCTAAATGGTCACTAGTGAGCTGCCAAACAGGCAGATCTCACCAGCGACGCAGCAGGGATAAGCGATCCAGCGGCGGTCACTCTCACCTGTCACACGGCAGCGATGATGATGACTTCCGCCTGCGGGACGCCAACGAGGAAGAAATGGCCCAGGAGCGCGATCAACGATATCCAGCGGGGGGGGCGGTCGCAGGTATGTGTAGTGAGATCGCTAGCGATATCGCTGCTGCGTCACAAAATCTGTGACGCTTTAGCGATATCGCTAGCGATCTCGCTATGTGTGAAGGGGGCTTTAGGTAAACTATTCATGACCAATTCACCTCCCCCCACCGTTACATTTGAAATTGCATATTTTTTCATAAACTCATGAATCTTTTCCCTCTAAATTATTTGATCAAGTTGCCTATTTTTTGTTTTACAAAAATGGTTATATGATTTTACATATGTCTTGCTTTGGTAACCAGTGTTTATGCTTTTGTGATGGAAGCCAAGCTGAACTTTGGGATCCTGAAACAAACGCAGCAAGAATGCAGTAAAAAAAAAAAAAGCAGCAAAACCTGCTTTTTGTAAGCAGCTTCTTTACTTCCATGAGAGCATTGCCTTAAGAAGAAAGGACATTGGTTTAGCTGGTGAGAGTTACTTTGACTTCATCAAATACATATGAACATCTATTGTTTTTGAATTTAAAATTTATTCTGAACCTATCTAAGACTTATATTGGTCATATACACACAGGGCCAGGCCTAGGTCAGAAGAAAATCCTAAGCAAAATGGGGCCCTGACAGTTTTTTCTACAATTTTATTTTACATACTGTATATTACACGGGACATTGGCGGCTACTTTGGGTCAGAGATAAGTTGTAGGAGTGTGCAGATGATTGCTATGGGGTCGTACCACTTCAGAGAGGGGAAGGAAGCACACATTATATAGGATAAGAGATAGAAGATTTGTAAATGGCAGCACTTCCGACTGGTACGTTAAAAACAGCAACTTTATTAGGGCAACAGGTGAAGAGCGTGGACCTGGAAAGGTAAAAGGAGGGACAGCGGTGTTGCGTAACACATGCTTTTTCCGGCTCTTGCCATCACATACACATTACATATTGAAGGCTTTTAGGCACCAGTAGTTATTCTGAGTAGTGTAGTCTAGTAAGATAGAGAGAGAGAGAGAGAGAGCACAGCTGGGGTTCTGTGAGCAAAGCATGAGCGCTCTCCCAGTAAAGAGTTAGTATCCCATTAATGACCTGCTGTCCTTGTAAAGACCTCCTATCACAGTTGGGTCAGGAAGGAGATGGAGAGCCATTGAGGAGTTGAATTGTGCAAAATATAACCTGCTGAGACTAGGGTCACACTGCTGCATTTTCTCTTGTCCTAAAGAATTGGACCGATAACATATCTCCCAACTTTTGAAGAAGGGAAAGAGGGACAAAGGCAAATTTTAGGCCACGTCCCGACCACACCCATTTCACAACTAGTCAAAGAAAGAAAGAGGGGAAAGAAAGAAAGAACAAAGAGATAGAGAGAAAGAAAGTAAGAATAGAGAGAGAAAGAAAGAAGTAAAGAAATAAAGAACAGAGAGAAAGAAAGAGGGGAAAGAACAGAGAGAGAAAGAAAGAACAGAGAGGGTGAAAGAAAGATTAGAGAGAGAAAGAAACAGAGAGACAAAAAAAGAAAGATTAGCGAGGGAAGGAAAGAACAGAGAGAGAGAGAGAGAGATAAAGAAAGAGAGAGAAAGAAAGATTCTATAAAGATACTATCCAGCCCAGCTCCCATTGTAGTGCCCACTTGAGCGTCCCAGTGCAGGACATATCATTATCCGCTCACATTGCCGGCTTCCACGATTTTAAGGTGATCCCGCTGTCTGCGCTATCGGAGGAGGACACTGTGATGGATCGCAAGCATTCCCTGAAGTGCCTCCATGGTTCTGTCACAATCTCCTCCTGAAATTACCTCATTTCTGGTCAGCTTCCAGCACATCACTTCTGGTGGAACATCACGTGCGAGTTTTAAAATGCTCCTCTGGGCTCTGCCATGTACTCCTGTGTCCGCGGGAAAAGTAAGCTCCCGGCCGGGACAGCAGGGCAGACTTTCAAAATCAGGACTGTCCCACCATACACCTTGTACACGCACGGCTCCGCACATATCATACACACACTGTTCTGCTTTGTATGTCTCGTACAAACAATGCTCTGCTCCATACACCTCGCACACACTGCTCCACTCAGTATACACATGGCTCCACTCCATAAACCTCATACAAACATGGCTCTTCTCCGCTCCGTACACACATGGCTCAGCTCCGTACACTTCGTACACACAGGGCTCTGTTTCATACACCCCATACACATGCGGCTTTGCTCCATACACCCTGTACACACACGGCTCCATACACTTCATACACACAGGGCTCCGTTCCGTACACCTTGTACACTCATGGCTCTGCTCAGTACACCAAGTACACACACGGCTCCGCTCCATACACCTCGTACACACGCGGCTCTGCTCCATACATCAAGTACACACACGGCTCCGCTCCATACACCTCGTACACACGCGGCTCTGCTCCATACATCAAGTACACACACGGATCCGCTCCATACACCTCGTACACATGCGGCTCTGCTCCATACATCAAGTACACACACGGCTCCGCTCCATACACCTCGTACACACGCGGCTCTGCTCCATACACCTCGTACACAAGGCTCTGCTCCATACACCTCGTACACAAGGCTCTGCTCCATACACCAAGTACACACACGGCTCCGCTCCATACACCTCGTACACACGGCTCTGCTCCATACACCTCGTACACAAGGCTCTGCTCCATACACCAAGTACACACACGGCTCCGCTCCATACACCTCGTACACAAGGCTCTGCTCCATACACCAAGTACACACACGGCTCCGCTCCATACACCTCGTACACACGCGGCTCTGCTCCATACACCTTGTACACAAGGCTCTGCTCCATACACCTCGTACACAAGGCTCTGCTCCATACACCTCGTACACAAGGCTCTGCTCCATACACCAAGTACACACACGGCTCCGCTCCATACACCTCGTACACACGGCTCTGCTCCATACACCTCGTACACAAGGCTCTGCTCCATACACCAAGTACACACACGGCTCCGCTCCATACACCTCGTACACAAGGCTCTGCTCCATACACCAAGTACACACACGGCTCCGCTCCATACACCTCGTACACACGCGGCTCTGCTCCATACACCTCGTACACAAGGCTCTGCTCCATACACCTCGTACACAAGGCTCTGCTCCATACACCAAGTACACACACGGCTCCGCTCCATACACCTCGTACACACGGCTCTGCTCCATACACCTCGTACACAAGGCTCTGCTCCATACACCAAGTACACACACGGCTCCGCTCCATACACCTCGTACACACGCGGCTCTGCTCCATACACCAAGTACACACAAGGCTCCGTTCCATACACCTCGTACACACGGCTCTGCTCCATACACCTCGTACACAAGGCTTTGCTCCATACACCTCGTACACGTGGCTCTGCTCCATACACCAAGTACACACACGGCTCCGCTCCATACGCCTCGTACACACACAGCTCTGCTACATCCAACCTGTAAACCCCTCCTGACCCCACACATAAACTTTACCTCATCCAGCAACATGTCAACCAGCACAGCAGAGTCCTGCAGACACTGAGGCCCCTGATCATGTGACCCCTGACTCCTCCCCTCCTGTGACCTCATCACAGGTCCTATGCGCACAGAGCAGCCCATCGACGTCATTGCTGTGATTTATTAGCAGTGAGGGGCTGCGGTGGGTCTCTCTGGGAGGACGAGGAATAGATGGGGTCGGTGCATGGGGGGGCGTGGTGGCTGTGAAAATCGGGACTGTCCCGCTGGATCCGGAATGGTTGGGAGGCTTGCGATAATGCTAACCACACTTTGATCAGAGTTTGACCAGAGTATGATCATAGTGTGATCTGATGTTCATGAATGAAGAATAGTAGGAAAAACAATTTCTCCATCTTTTCCTTTCTGACAGTGTGTGGAAATCAGACTGCGCTCAGATGTCATTCGAGTGCAGTCTGACTTCTTCCACTGATTGATTGACTTACATAGCCAAGTGTGATGCATTTTTTTCCTTGGAGAGATTTGGTCTAAGGAAAAAATTGGACATATGCATGGCTCCACATTAGTCTGAGTGTGATCCGATATTTTATCAGTTTGGAATCGGACCGAAAATATGGTCATTTGCACAAGCCATAATAGTGAGAAATGAGCAGGGACTGTAGCTTAATGAGCTGAGGGGCCAATTGTTATATTAGGAGTGGTATCTGAAGTTCATTTTTTTGGGGAGGCCCCATTCAGGTCATTGGCACCTTTTTAAGGCCACATTTCAGTTTTTGGTCAGTATTTTACCTCAGCATCTGTAAGCCAAAACCTGGAGTGGGTGATAAATACAGAAGTGGTGACGTGTCTCTATTATACTTTTCCTCTGATTGTTCCACTCCTGGTTTGGGCTTACAGATACTGATGTAAAATACTGAATGTGTGAACGTGGCCTATCAATATTAAGCTACAGATTAACCATATATCTGTAGGTGAAAAGTGTTATCTGACATTACTGGTTCCCTTTAAATTGATGATAAAGTATGTCCTGTCCATACAATAACAGCAAAGATTACATGCAGTTAGAAATGGATGTATGCATGCTCTGTATAGATGGAGGTGGTCCTTGAGATCTCCTTGTTGGGAAGAAAGAACCACAGTCTAAAACTACAAATTTAAAGTACGGTAATTATCCAGACAAAACCCCGTTCATGACGTCACAAGAAATAGTTCTTTGATAAGCTGTGTCATCGGGATGGCTAGTAGTGCTGTATTCGTAGCACAGGCACAGGTATGCAGGCGCCGCACTCTTAGTCTCATTATGCTCACCTGTAAGGAGAAAATATGAAGAATATGAGCTCATGCAGTCATACACAACCACCCCAAGGAAGCCCACACAAAACTTGCATCGGAGTTGTGGGCACATATCAGGGTGACCAGATTAATGGGTAAGTATTAACAATGTTGACCTTGTCATACGCAGCACATTATTTTCAGGCACTTACCTCTATATATATGACTTTTAGGTTGTTGTCGGCACTTGTTATTTTGATAGATATTTTAACAGGATGTGTTTAAGTCTGTTTGTATGGGACTATGTACAATTGTGCATTTTTTGCTGCTTCTATAACATTTACATTGAATAGATTATACTTACTATCATTGCTGCTACTCCTTTATATATATTTTTTTCACTTTTGTGTCCACTTATCTTTGAATCTTCACTGTTGATCCATAGTTTTTACTTTATTTGGCTTTGATGATTAATTTAATTACCTTTTGTACCTTTTTTGGTATTTATTTCCCCTTTAGGAGTTGGGACTGGACTCATGGAAGCTGTGGAGCCCGATGGAGTATCCCAGGGGCAAATTATGCCAGTGAGGAAAGGGATAGCTCAGGACGAGCAAATAGCGGATATAAAAAAGTGCTGTGCTAGGAGCTAAGTTTGTGCCCCATACTGCATGTTTAAATATAAAGAAAATGGACAGTAAAGTAAACTTCTCGTTTATAAAACAAATTGGGTGTCCCCTGACGTGTGTGCAACGGTTCCTGAAGTTGAAGGACAGCAGAGGCCTGAGACCAAAACGCAAGGGCTACAGACCACAAGCACAGCACAGGAGAATCAGGGAACCGCTTGTTTGTGGGGTGCTAGGGTGTAAGAGGACACAGCCCCTAGGGTATGGGAGGACACAGCTCCTCACCCATTACTACCACCATGGTGAAGTTATAGGGACTGCCAGAGTAAGGCCGGAGTCACACTAGAGAGGAATATGGACGAGTGCTATGCGAGAAAAAATCACATAGCACTCGGACCAATGTTAACCTATGGGGCAGCTCCCATCATTCGTTTTTTCCCATATTATACTGCGATTTGCACTGTATTATGCCCAAGACTCGTCAATGCAAATCTATGGGTGCGAGAAAAAAAAGGATTACACACGGACCATATGTGTGACTTGCGAGAAATACGCATCGGTGTTCTTTAGAAAAGCCGGCAATTCAGGTCCCTATACTGTAAAATCACACTGACAGGTTAATAAAGAATAGATAGAATATACGTATACACATTGTATAGGTATATATATATATGTCATTGACACACACACACACATATATATATATATACTGAATATATATATATATACACTGTATATATATATACAGTGGGGCAAAAAAGTATTTAGTCAGTCAGCAATAGTGCAAGTTCCACCACTTAAAAAGATGAGAGGCGTCTGTAATTTACATCATAGGTAGACCTCAACTATGGGAGACAAACTGAGAAAAAAAAATCCAGAAAATCACATTGTCTGGTTTTTTTTCATTTTATTTGCATATTATGGTGGAAAATAAGTATTTGGTCAGAAACAAAATTTCATCTCAATACTTTATGATATATCCTTTGTTGGCAATGACAGAGGTCAAACGTTTTCTGTAAGTCTTCACAAGGTTGCCACACACTGTTGTTGGTATGTTGGCCCATTCCTCCATGCAGATCTCCTCTAGAGCAGTGATGTTTTTGGCTTTTCGCTTGGCAACACGGACTTTCAACTCCCTCCAAAGGTTTTCTATAGGGTTGAGATCTGGAGACTGGCTAGGCCACTCCAGGACCTTGAAATGCTTCTTACGAAGCCACTCCTTCGTTGCCCTGGCGGTGTGCTTTGGATCATTGTCATGTTGAAAGACCCAGCCACGTTTCATATTCAATGCCCTTGCTGATGGAAGGAGGTTTGCACTCAAAATCTCACGATACATGGCCCCATTCATTCTTTCATGTACCCGGATCAGTCGTCCTGGCCTCTTTGCAGAGAAACAGCCCCAAAACATGATGTTTCCACCACCATGCTTTACAGTAGGTATGGTGTTTGATGGATGCAACTCAGTATTCTTTTTCCTCCAAACACGACAAGTTGTGTTTCTACCAAACAGTTCCAGTTTGGTTTCATCAGACCATAGGACATTCTCCCAAAACTCCTCTGGATCATCCAAATGCTCTCTAGCAAACTTCAGATGGGCCCGGACATGTACAGGCTTAAGCAGTGGGACACGTCTGGCACTGCAGGATCTGAGTCCATGGTGGCGTAGTGTGTTACTTATGGTAGGCCTTGTTACATTGGTCCCAGCTCTCTGCAGTTCATTCACTAGGTTCCCCCGCGTGGTTCTGGGATTTTTGCTCACCGTTCTTGTGATCATTCTGACCCCACGGGGTGGGATTTTGCGTGGAGCACCAGATCGAGGGAGATTATCAGTGGTCTTGTATGTCTTCCATTTTCTAATTATTGCTCCCACAGTTGATTTCTTCACTCCAAGCTGGTTGGCTATTGCAGATTCAGTCTTCCCAGCCTGGTGCAGGGCTACAATTTTGTTTCTGGTGTCCTTTGACAGCTCTTTGGTCTTCACCATAGTGGAGTTTGGAGTCAGACTGTTTGAGGGTGTGCACAGGTGTCTTTTTATACTGATAACAAGTTTAAACAGGTGCCATTACTACAGGTAATGAGTGGAGGAAAGAGGAGACTCTTAAAGAAGAAGTTACAGGTCTGTTAGAGCCAGAAATCTTGATTACTTGTTTCTGACCAAATACTTATTTTCCACCATAATATGCAAATAAAATGAAAAAAAAACAGACAATGTGATTTTCTGGATTTTTTTTTCTCAGTTTGTCTCCCATAGTTGAGGTCTACCTATGATGTAAATTACAGACGCCTCTCATCTTTTTAAGTGGTGGAACTTGCACTATTGCTGACTGACTAAATACGTTTTTGCCCCACTGTATATATATATATATATATATATATATATATATCTCAGAGAGACAAATATAGTAGAATTGGTTAAAATTCAATTGCCGCCTTCTGTAAAATCATTACAGAACCCGACATGAGATGACACACGGTTTACATACAGTAAACCATTTCATTTAATTTAGATTTATATACTGTATATATTTGACTAATAATTAGATTAGTGTATGTGTGTAAAATTTGGGACATGTAGGTGTTACATTAAAGGGTACATTCGTTGAAAAAAAATTGTGTGGGCTCCCGCGCAATTTTCTCTGCCAGAGAGGGAAAGCCAGTGACTGAGGGCAGATATTAATAGCCTAGAGAGGGACCATGGTTATTTCCCCCTCCTGGCTACAATCCTCTGCCCCCAGCCACCCCAGAGAAGGCACCTAGCCTCTCAATGAGAAAACTTACCTTGGTAGTTAACCATTATGTAAGTAAAAAAAGTGTAGTCAGCTTACCGGTCTGCAATGAAATCCCCAAGCCTGCCAACGCCTAGCACGGATTGTGGTGAGCATCCACATCAATTAGGAACAGGAGAAAAAAAAATGTGATCCAGCTTGAGACGGAGGTGGCTGCAACTTTGCAAAGCTTTATTGGACAACTTAAAAATATATTAGTTTTTTAAAAATGTCTCCATAGCAAACACTGAGCACACCAGTGAGGAGGATCAACGCGTTTCAACTAAAGAGTCTTAGTTGACTGAGGGCAGATATTAATAGCCTAGAGAGGGACCATGGTTATTGCCCCCTCCTGGCTACAAACCTCTGCCCCCAGCCACCCCAGAAAAGGCACATAGCCTCTCAATGAGAAAACTTACCTTGGTAGTTAACCATTTTGTGATCTAATAAGGCTGGAGCACTATACAAATTGTGCATCCCTTTAATTGATAGGTCAATGCTACAGATGAGCAAATCGATTCGCAGGCTCCTGTTCCAGTGGCTAGGTCAGTGGTCCATGGCTGGCAGACGATAACCCTGCAAACTGCTTCTACCTGCCACAATAAAATACATATAACATTAACGTGATTTTACCCTATATAAATGTAAAATTAATAAAAATTAAATATCTATATACTGTATGGATAGCTCAAAACGGCATAAATAGAAATGAAAATTGATCACACAATCAACAAGGCTATTTTTTTGTGTAATTTTAAAAATAAAAAAATATACCATTAGTAATGTCTACATGAAAAAAAATGACAGCTGGCTACTTAAAGGGAACTTGTTATAAGTATTTTATACAGCAAACTAAAGGCATGTATGTAAAGGCGCTTTAATACTGAGTAATTCCTGACCTTGCACAAATCCGTCTGAAAAATCCATAATTGAAACTGTATGTTAATGAGCTGCATCCTGACGAGTTCTCTTTAAAAGAATTGTCTCATTATCATAAGGTTAAGTTCACACAATGAGTAATTGGTGCATTTTGCCACTGCATATTTTTAGTTAGCTAAAAAACATAGCATAATATAATTCCAGTAAAATGGATGGAATTTCTTTAAATCTTATACTAACTGTGCATTTCTTTTTAGTGCTGCAGAAACTGAGTAACGGCACCTAAATGGGTAAAATTGCAAAGTACTTGTTTAGCTTGTTATTAAAAATCCTCTCCATACGAAAAAGAGGATTTTTTTTAATTACAGCTCATTGCTGAGGTTACCGGCCAACGCTAAATTTAACGGTGGCTAGTCTACTAGGAAAGGAATGCCGTGCTTACAAGCTCTTTTTTCCATAAATCTTGTAAATGCAGCTCTGATGCTGGCTGGATCACTCCTACACTGCTGCAATGGCAAAGCTACATCTGCGTGCGGCATCGGAGAGCTCACAGTTCGGGCCAGCAGCTCAAAAATGCCACTGGCCAAACGGTCAATTATTTAGGAGCACACTGCCTCTCCGGTAAGAAAAAGGTCGGGTGGCTGGGGAAGCAGTGCATACCTGTTTGATAGAGTAGCAAACCATTTTTATTATCATAGGAAAATAGTTTTTAGTCATTCCAATGATGAGTCTCACGTGTGCAGTACACCGTGTGTTATCCTAATTTATTATCACAACCAATCGCTGAGGTCCACACACGTCCCTTAGTGCACATTGCCCGTTGCCGGAACAGTGTGTGCTGTGACAAAGCCCCAGGTCGTAACATGGAGTCATCAGCTGCTGCTTTGTGATAGGGAATCGCACTGACCTTGGATTATACAGCTTCCAAGTATTGCTGCAGAAAAACAGATCTATTATTGTCTTCACAAAAACAAAGTGATAAAGGAAGAAGTAGTAAAAGTAGAGATTTCCTACAAGAAACAACGTACTGTTATTCATTCACCTGCAGTCAGCCCATAAAACAAAAATGTTATGATAAACTCCGATTTATAGAGAACGACCATGGAAAACTGTACAAATCTATAACTGTATATCTATGCCTTATACTAAGCTATGCCATAAACATGGAAACAATGCCAGGCCCTCTGTACCAGAGAGTTGGGAAGCTTCTGCATTTTGCTAGGCGCTATTGGATCCACTTATTTTGGTGTGATTTTTGGGTTTAGGGTTAAGAGCTCCTATTATCAAGCCCTAAAATACTGTCGACAGGTGAACAAACAAGCAAGAAATTGCCCATAACTAACGTCTCCGGCTGTTTTCTGCGCATACAAGCAGAGTCGTGCTGCTTTCAATTGCACCAATGCTAGGAGGGATGAGGGTGTATATTGTTTTTTGGGTTCGTGATAAAATAAAACCCATATTTTGAATTCTTGGTACAAGCACTCATGTTTAGATGACATGCCACACTCCAATGTTGCTTCAGTTTAGAGAAACACTAGTAAATATCAAATACATGGTGAATATTTAGAAAGCATGGGGACAGTACAAGTGCCCTAGAGATCATTCTCCAGGGGTATATATATATACAAGGTTGAGAAACTAGGATCTAGAGCCACAAACAATAATAAACAATAATAAATCAATAATAATTTGAATCATAGAATCGTAGAGTTGGAAGGGACCTCCTGGGCCATCTGGTCCAACCCCCTGCTCAAAGCAGGATTCGCTAAATCATCCCAGTCAGATGTCTGTCCAGCCTCTGTTTGAAGACTTCCGTTGAAGGAGAACTCACCACTTCTCGTGGCAGCCTGTTCCACTCATTGATCACTCTGTCAAAAAGTTTTTTCTAATATCTAATCTGTGTCTCCTCCCATTCAGTTTCATCCCATTGCTTCTAGTCTTTCCTTGTGCAAATGAAAATAAAGTTGACAGGTGAACAAACAAGCAAGAAATTGCCCATAACTTGCCCAAACAAGCAAGAAATTGCCCATTGCCCAATATGGTCTGTGTAGAAAATCACTTATGTGAGCTAGTATGCAAATTGCCTCTTCAGAAAGAAAGAGGACTTTTACTCTACAGCGCCACCTATTGGTAGTAGCGATCCTACAAGTCACAATCAACCCTTTAACGAGTCTTGTAGTATGACTTAGGACACAAGCCAAATCAGAATCTCAATTTGCAGACACGGTGTTTCGAGCTGTTGGCTCTCGTCAGTGCAAAGTATGAGATCTGATTTGGCAAGGTGAGAGGCTCTGGACTAGGGTCTAAGAAGTAAGGTTTCTCCTTGCGGAGAGTGACATGCCAGCTGTGGCTTGTCAAGGTAAGGAGACTTATTCGCCGTGCAATGCTCCTCTGGGAAAATAATATGCAAATTGCCTCTTCAGAAAGAAAGAGGACTTTTACTCTACAGCGCCACCTATTGGTAGTAGCGATCCTACAAGTCACAATCAACCCTTTAACGAGTCTTGTAGTATGACTTAGGACACAAGCCAAATCAGAATCTCAATTTGCAGACACGGTGTTTCGAGCTGTTGGCTCTCGTCAGTGCAAAGTATGAGATCTGATTTGGCAAGGTGAGAGGCTCTGGACTAGGGTCTAAGAAGTAAGGTTTCTCCTTGCGGAGAGTGACATGCCAGCTGTGGCTTGTCAAGGTAAGGAGACTTATTCGCCGTGCAATGCTCCTCTGGGAAAATAATATGCAAATTGCCTCTTCAGAAAGAAAGAGGACTTTTACTCTACAGCGCCACCTATTGGTAGTAGCGATCCTACAAGTCACAATCAACCCTTTAACGAGTCTTGTAGTATGACTTAGGACACAAGCCAAATCAGAATCTCAATTTGCAGACACGGTGTTTCGAGCTGTTGGCTCTCGTCAGTGCAAAGTATGAGATCTGATTTGGCAAGGTGAGAGGCTCTGGACTAGGGTCTAAGAAGTAAGGTTTCTCCTTGCGGAGAGTGACATGCCAGCTGTGGCTTGTCAAGGTAAGGAGACTTATTCGCCGTGCAATGCTCCTCTGGGAAAATAATATGCAAATTGCCTCTTCAGAAAGAAAGAGGACTTTTACTCTACAGCGCCACCTATTGGTAGTAGCGATCCTACAAGTCACAATCAACCCTTTAACGAGTCTTGTAGTATGACTTAGGACACAAGCCAAATCAGAATCTCAATTTGCAGACACGGTGTTTCGAGCTGTTGGCTCTCGTCAGTGCAAAGTATGAGATCTGATTTGGCAAGGTGAGAGGCTCTGGACTAGGGTCTAAGAAGTAAGGTTTCTCCTTGCGGAGAGTGACATGCCAGCTGTGGCTTGTCAAGGTAAGGAGACTTATTCGCCGTGCAATGCTCCTCTGGGAAAATAATATGCAAATTGCCTCTTCAGAAAGAAAGAGGACTTTTACTCTACAGCGCCACCTATTGGTAGTAGCGATCCTACAAGTCACAATCAACCCTTTAACGAGTCTTGTAGTATGACTTAGGACACAAGCCAAATCAGAATCTCAATTTGCAGACACGGTGTTTCGAGCTGTTGGCTCTCGTCAGTGCAAAGTATGAGATCTGATTTGGCAAGGTGAGAGGCTCTGGACTAGGGTCTAAGAAGTAAGGTTTCTCCTTGCGGAGAGTGACATGCCAGCTGTGGCTTGTCAAGGTAAGGAGACTTATTCGCCGTGCAATGCTCCTCTGGGAAAATAATATGCAAATTGCCTCTTCAGAAAGAAAGAGGACTTTTACTCTACAGCGCCACCTATTGGTAGTAGCGATCCTACAAGTCACAATCAACCCTTTAACGAGTCTTGTAGTATGACTTAGGACACAAGCCAAATCAGAATCTCAATTTGCAGACACGGTGTTTCGAGCTGTTGGCTCTCGTCAGTGCAAAGTATGAGATCTGATTTGGCAAGGTGAGAGGCTCTGGACTAGGGTCTAAGAAGTAAGGTTTCTCCTTGCGGAGAGTGACATGCCAGCTGTGGCTTGTCAAGGTAAGGAGACTTATTCGCCGTGCAATGCTCCTCTGGGAAAATAATATGCAAATTGCCTCTTCAGAAAGAAAGAGGACTTTTACTCTACAGCGCCACCTATTGGTAGTAGCGATTATGTGAGCTAGCACATTAACGTTCATTGGTCATATCCTCTGTTCACCCTATGGCTAAGCTCCTTTAAAACACATATTCTTCTGTGTAATTGAAGCATGCTTTATTATTTGGGGATTTAATAAAACTTCTTGTATGAAAGTCAGCATTTTATCCCCTTGAGTATACATGACTGAACATCCATGCTCCTCAGAATGTCATATAGCGCCACCTGTTGACTGCCTGCTCCAAAACAGCCAATAATCTGCCCCTACACATTATTTCCAACCTAAAGAAAAATTGCCCTGACATATATTTATTATGCACTGCTTATATAGCGCCTTCACATTGAGGCTCCCAATCTAATTTCCCTATCAGTCTTTGGAGTGTGGGAGGAAACGGGACAACCTGAAGGAAACCCACGCAAACACGGGGAGAACATATAAAGGCACAGTCATGGTAACATAAGACCCATTTACTTTTTTAATAAATAAAGACACATAACACAATATTAGCATGGATAAAATTAGGCCGTGATGTAATTTATTAAGAATTACTAAATAATAATAAATATTCCATCTATCTATACTGTGGGGAAAAAAGTATTTAGTCAGCCACCAATTGTGCAAGTTCTCCCACTTAAAAAGATGAGAGAGGCCTGTAATTGACATTATAGGTAGACCACAACTATGAGAGTCAAAATGAGAAAACAAATCCAGAAAATCACCTTGTCTGATTTGGCAAGATTTATTTTGCAAATTATGGTGGAAAATAAGTATTTGGTAATTAACAAAAGTTCATCTCAATATTTTTTTATATATCCTTTGTTGACAGAGGTCAAACGTTTTCTGTAAGTCTTCACAAGGTTGGCACACACTGTTGGTGGTATGTTGGCTCATTCCTCCATGCAGAGCTCCTCTAGAGCAGTGATGTTTTGGGCCTGTCGCTGGACAACACAGACTTTCAAATCCCTCCAAAGGTTTTCTATGGTGTTGAGATCTGGAGACTGGCTAGGCCACTCCAGGACCTTCATATGCGTCTTAGGAAGCCACTCCTTTTGAAAGACCCATCCGCGTTTCATCTTCAATGCCCTTGCTGATGGAAGGAGGTTTGCACTCAAAATCTCACGATACATGGCTCCAGTCATTCTTTCATGTATACAGATCAGTCGTCTTGGTCCCTTTGCAGAGAAACAGCCCCAAAGCATGATGTTGCCACTCCCATGCTTCACAATAGGTATGGTGTTCTTTGGATGCAAACTCAGCATTCTGTCTCCTCCAAACATGACAAATTTTGTTTCTAACAAACAGTTCTACTTTGGTCTCATCAGACCATATGACATTCTCCACTACTCTTCTGGTTAATCCAAATGCTCTCTAGCAAACTTCAGACTTGCCCGGAGATGTACTGGCTGGCATTGCAGGATCTGAGTCTCTGGTGGCGTAGTGTGTTACTGATGGTAGCCTTTGTTACAGTGGTCCCAGCTCTAGGCAGGTCACTCATTAGGTCCCCTGTGTGGTTATGGGATTTTTGCTCACTGTTCTTGTGATCATTTTGACCCCACGGAGTGAGATTTTGCTGGAGCCCCAGATCGAGGGAGATTATCAGTGGTCTTGTATGTCTTCAATTTTCTTATTATTGCTCCCACAGTTGATCTCATCACACCAAGCTGCTTGACTATTACAGATTCAGTCTTCCCAACCTGGAGCAGGGTTACAATTTTGTTTCTGGTGTCCTTCGACAGCTCTTTGGGCTTCACCATAGTGGAGTTTGGAGTGTGACTGTTTGAGGTTGTGGACAGGTGTCTTTTATACTGATAACAAGTTCAAACAGGTGCCATTACTACAGGTAATGAGTGGAGAACATAGGAGCCTCTTAAAAAAGAAGTTACAGATCTGTGAGAGCCAGAAATGTTGCATGTTTTCAGGTGACCAAATACTTATTTTCTACCATAATTTGCAAAAGAAATCTTGCCAAATCAGACAAGGTGATTTTCTGGATTTGTTTTCTCATTTTGATTCTCATAGTGGTGGCCTACCTATGATGTCAATTATATGCCTCTCTCATCTTTTTAAGTGGGAGAACTTGCACAATTGGTAGCTGACTAAATACTTTTTTTCCACCACTGTATATATGTAAAGCTGAGTATATGTATTTGTGTGTGTATGTATCAAGCCCCGCCCACTCCATATAGCCACGCCCACTCCATAGCCAATGGAGAGCGGTGGTGGGTTGGAAAAAGCTGGGACTGACCGAGGGGATTTCGGGTGACAGTTGACAGAGGAATGGAGGATTTGGTGCTCTGGCGGCGGAGGAGGACAGTGCAGGTGCCGTGTTCAGGTAATCACTGCATGGGGGCCGTGGAGGGGGCAGCGAGAGCTCCAAGGTAGTAGGCAACAGCCGCAGACATGAGGGGAGCGCAGATCACTTCTCCGTGTCCTCTCCCTCTCATCCAGGACTCTCCCGAGTCCCCACATGACTCCGCTGCCCTCAGCCTGTCACAGCCCTGTCATTGCAGGAGGAGGACAGTGCTGGAGCTGAGCGCAAGTAATCACTGCACGGGGGCATGGAGGGGGCGACTGGAGCCACGAGGAAGGAGGCAGCAGCCACAGACAGGAGGGGAGGACTTCTCCGTGTCCTCCCCTCTGACCGAGCGCACTCCCCCATGTCCCCACATGACTCTGCTGTCCTCAGTCTGTCACAGCCCTGTCATGGCCGGCTCGCAAGCTGGGCTCACGCTGCACAAAGGGCACTCACAATACATGGGGAGGGGTCTCACAATAAAGAAGGGGTCTCACACTGCAAGGGAAAAGTCCTTACAATATACAGTGGGGTCTCACACTGCAAAGGAAGGGGTGCTCACAATACACAGGGGGTTTTACACTGCAAGGGGAGGGGTCTCACAATACACAGGGAGGTCTCACAATACACAGGGAGTCTCAAAATACACAGGGGGTTCTCACTTTGCAAGGGAAGAGGTGCTCACAATACACAGGGGGTCTCACACTGCAAGGGGAGGGTTGCTCACAATACAAGGGGTCTCACAATGCACAGGGGGTCTATGCCCGGTCAATGCCAGGCTCTTCATCTAGTATTAAAAAATAATAAAATACTGTTATTATTCTCATTGTAACCAATTAACAATATTAACCAAAGACCAACTCCACCCAGCAAAAGCTTGGCGATTATCCACCAGTCAAGACTTGAAGAGCCTTATCCCGCCATACCTGAACATCACAGCCATTGTTCAATTGCATTTTGCAAACCAACATTGGAAATATCAAGACCTATATCAGAAAGGTGAACCAAGTCACTTCTAAAAATGCCTGGAGTGAAGCCCTCCAACTCAGAATGCCTGTAGGAAAAACCACCTAACGTTACGGAATTTTTTTCCATTGCTCTATTAACACTTTTTCTTATTTTTTCTAGAAATTTACAATCAGAGCCGACCATGCTAATCTAGGGACTATTTCTGAAAAAACTAAAGCACATGTAGGGAACCAACATTTGATTAGGGCAAGATCTCTATGCATTAGCCAAAGGAGATCTAAGGTCTTTCATTTTCCTAAATCATTTCCACCCACATGAATCAATAATAAATGTGAACTTAGCCATAATATAGATAAGTTTTTAACGTCATTAAAAACAGTCTCCCACCTAAAACCTTTAATACCATGTCAAAATATATTGAACCCGTTGTGATCGAAAGACAAATTCTCCGAATAGGACCTCTTGGCTGCTCTCTTTATGGCCCAATGAATGCACGAATGGCCTAGAATCCAGATAATAATTGGTCGTAAGAGATGAACATTAGTTCTTTAAAATAAGCTCCGGTCTGACATATACCTTGCACCTATTAGAATTCCATCTACCTATTTTCTTGATTACACTTTCATTCAAACCCATTCTCACAGCCTCCACAGCTGCGCCAATTCTGAATGAATGAGATATTATTGACTCTTGCTCAGCCCCAATTTATTCAAACATTTTTTGAGAACTAAAATCAAGAAGATAAAATTAGTGGCTCTTATAACCTCCCTGAAAAATGCTGCAAAACAAGGGTCTATACCATGAGGACCAATAAAACTCTGATAAAAAAAATCAATCAATAGTTTTGCGCAGATGACAGGTGCACTGAATGAATAGACTACTCTAAAAGCATGACAACGGGTTATAACAGATTATTCCGATCAATGTGCAGATTCCGTTACCTTGCTTCAGTCCTGTGGTGTTCAGGTCCTGTGGAGCTGTTGCCGTGATCTTATCTTTGCGGAAAAAATAGTTGTAGAAATATCAAATAGTTCCGGTTATCAAGTCTATGGATAATAATAAAAGTAACGTTGCAGCAATGTCCCGGCCGGTGACACGCTGTTAATCCGTGTCCTGCGGTACTGAGCAAAGCGCAAGAAAGAACAGAACCATTTCCTATGCTTTTTGGAAAATACATCGATTTCCTTCATCAGGGATCAATGCTGATGAAGGAAATCGATGTAAGTTCCGAAACGCGTAGGAAATGGTTCTGTTCTTTCTCCGTTGTGAATAGTATGCACTGTCTGATTCCAAGGTAGTCACGTGGCTGAAGACGTCACTCAAACCACACAGGTCCTGCAGTCGGTATACGCGCCGACACGCGCTTTGCTCAGTACTGCAGGACACGGATTAACAGCGTGTCACCGGCCGGGACATTGCTGCAACATTACTTAGAATTTATTATTATCCATAGACTTTATAACCGGAACTATTTGATATTTCTACAACAATTTTTTGAGAACTGCATTAAATTGGAAATGTGTGGCTGGCAAACCATTTTTATGAATAAATAAAGAACCCTTACTGTCAGGTCTCAATAATAACCATTTCTTAGTGTTTAAAACTGGACATAAGGATAAATTATCTGAAGTATTTAATGCAATATGCCTACCTTTACCCATCTGGTCTGTTTTGGATCTTCTTATTAAAATTAAAATGTAGTGTTCTCTAAATGCAATATCATCCAATAGCAAACCAGACATCACTCTCTTGTTAAGGCCGGGGTCAGACTAGCGTATGGCATCCATTGCGAGAGCATCAAATGCGATATGCTAATGACCCTCGGCTCCTGCTCTGCTGTGAGTGGGAGCCGAGTGTCATGCGTCTGTGCTCCGAGCCTCTCACACAGACAGGATCGGAGCACAGCTGCGGAGGAGGCGGAGAAAGGAATTTCTCCATCTCCTCCACTGCCGGGGTCAACGTATTTTGCACATCACTAGGGTGATATTTGAGTGATGTGCGTTGTCTCACCTGCACCCATAGGCTTTTCAACGTGCGATTTCACTTTCAAGTGAGGAAGAATCCGTGCAGATTTTTACAAAAGTAAATCCGCAACGTGTGCACATACCCTTAAGGCTTGATGCATGGGGAAAAAACTGTGCATTGACACCTCACCCAATAATATCAGAAAAAAGGAAATACCCGCTAACGTTTTAGAAATAGATGAGTTGGATAGATTCCTGGACAATAAATATTCAACAAATAATAAAGCTGATTTTATATTGCTTCTATTAAAGTCTAAATCACATGCTAAGCAAAAATTCCTCCATTCCATCCATGCGGTTGAATAGCCAGCCCATGTTGTCACAGCAATCGAATTCTTGATATATGACTGAATTAGTCTCAAATGAGATCCCATAGATGAGCTGGGCAATGACTCCCTTCTGGCTCCGTTCCTGGTACCAATACATGAAATGGTTCCCACTGGCGACGAGAAAAGGCATCAGCTACACTAGTCTTACAACCTTCAACCTTCAATATAACAATGCTTTCAACCAAATGTTCTGTTTGAGACAATATAAGACTAAATGCCTAAGGCCTCTTTCACACTTCAGTTTTTTGTGTCAGTTAGGCTGTGTGCACACGGTGCGGTTTCTGCTGCGTTTCCGCAGCTGTTTTGCCCCTGCGGAAACGCAGCAGTTCCGCTGACCAAGTACAGTACAATGAAACCCTATGGGGTTTCAAAAACGCTGTGCTGATGGTGCGGTTTTTTCCGCACGGTTTTGCTGCGGTTTACAAACCGCAGCATGTCAATTGTTTGTGCGGTTTCCGCAGCGGTTTCATACCTCTACCATAGTAGAGGTGTGAAACCGCAGGGCAAAACCGCAGACCAAACAGCAGGAAAACCGCAGGTCACTTTACCTGCGGTTTTACCTGCGTTTCCGCGCGGAAAAAACCGCAGCGGAATCCGCAACGTGTGCACATAGCCTTAAAATCTACCAAAAAGGCGGAAAAGCGGATCCGTTCATAACTGATGTGAATGGATGCCACAGGATCCGTTTTGCGACGGATCTGCAGAATGAAGAATTTTAAAGGAACCGCTGGCCGGGAAGGAGAGAGAGAGAGACGGATCCAACAACAAAAAAAACGTTGCAAGGTCCGTCCAGGCATGCCGGCGGACGAAGAAAATTTGGCGGATCCTCACAAAAACGGATCCAACGGATGGCCATCCGTCAAGATCCACCAGTATGAAAGAGGCCTAAGTACACAGAAGCTGCAGAGCTGACAGCTTCTATAGCATGCAGCTCTGCATGCTATAGAAGCGATCAGGCTGCACAAAATGAGTGTCCCATAGTGGGACAAGGTGTAAAAGTAAGAATTAAATAAAAAAATTTTTTAAATAATTGTAAAAATATTTTAAAAAATAGTAATAAAAAAGTCAAGATTTATTCCAGCATTAAATAAATATTTAAATAAAAGAAAATCTACACAATAAAAGTACACATATTTAGTATCGCCACGTCCGTAACGACCCGACCTATAAAAGTGTCCCACTAGTTAACCCCTTTTGTGAACACCATTAAAAAAAAATAAAACAAGGTAAAAAAATGATTTATCATCATACCGCCGAACAAAAAGTGGACTAACACGTGATCAAAAAGACGGATATAAATAAACATGGTACCGCTGAAAACGGCATCTTGTTCCACAAAAAAACATGACGCAATATAGCTCCATCTCCGGAAAAATAAAAAAGTCATAGCTCTCAGACTAAAGCGATGCAAAAATAATTATTTTTTAAATAAAATTGTATAAAAGCTCCAAAACATAAAAAATGATATAAATGAGGTATCACTGTCATAATACTGACCTGAAGAATAAAACCGCTTTACCAATTTTACCACACCCGGAACGGTATAAAACCCCGCCAAAAGAAATTCATGAATTGCTGTTTTTTGTTCATTTACCTTCCAAAAATCGGAATAAAAAGCGGGCAAAAATGTCATGTGCCCGAAAATGGTACCAATAAAAACGTCAACTCATCCCGCAAAAAACAAGATCTCACATGACTCTGTGGGCCAAAATATGGAAAAATTATAGCTCTCAAAATATGGTGATGCAAAAACTATTTTTTGAAATAAAAAGTGTCTTTTAGTGTGTGACAGCTGCCAAACATAAAAACCGTCTTTAAAAACCCGCTATAAATAGTAAACCAAAACCCCCTTTACCATCCCCTTAGTTAAGGAAAAATAATAAAATTTAAAAAATGTATTTATTTCCATTTTCTCATTAGGCTTAGGGTTAGGGTTGGGGGTTAGGTTTAGGGTCGGGTTTGGGGCTAAAGGTAGGGTTAAGGTTGGGGCTAGAGTTAGGGTTAGGGTTAAAGTTAGGGTTAGGGTTGGGGCTAAAGTTAGGATTAGGGTTGGGGATAAAGTTAGGGTTGGGGATAAAGTTTAAAGGATTAGGGTTGGGATTAGAGTTAGAGTGGGATTATGGTTAGAGTTGGGATTAGGGTTAGGGGTGTGTTAGGGTTAGATTTGTGGTTAGGGTTGAGATTAGGGTTAGAGGGGTGTTTGATGTTAGGGTTGGAGATAGAATTGGGGGCTTTCCACTGTTTAAGCACATCAGGGACTCTCCAATCACGACATGACGTCTCATCTCAATTCCAGCCAATTTTACATTGAAAAGTCAAACGGTGCTCCTTCCCTTCCAATCTCTGCCATGCACCCAAACAGTGGTTTACCCCCACATATAGGGTATGGGCATACTCAGGACAAATTGCACAACTTTTGGGGTCTAGTTGCTCCTGTTCCCCTTGGAAAAATAAAAAGTTGGGTGCAAAAAAGATCATTTTTGTGAAAAAAATATGATTTTTTATTTTTACGGCTCAACATTATAAACTTCTGTGAAGCACTTGGGGGTTTAAAGTGCTCACCACACATCAATATAAGTTCCTTAGGGGGTCTACTTTCCAAAATGGTGTATCTTGTGCTGGGTTTCCACTGTTTAGGCACATCAGGGGCTCTCTAAAAGCGACATGGCCCTCCTATCTCAATTCCAGGCAATTTTGCATTGAAAAGTCAAATGGCGCTCCATCCCTTCTGAGCTCTGCCATGCGCCCAAACAGTAGTGTACCTGCATATATGGGGTATCGGCGTACTTAGGACAAATTTTACAATAACATTTGGGGTCCAGTTTCTCCTGTTACCCTTGGTAAAATAAAACAAATTGGATCTGAAGTAAATTTTTTGTGAAAAAAAGTTAAATGTTCATTTTTTTAAAACATTCCAAAAATTCCTGTGAAGCACCTGAATGGTTAATAAACTTCTTGAATGTAGTTTTGATCACCTTGAGGGGTGCAGTTTTAGAATAGTGTCACTTTTGGGTATTTTCTATCATATAGACCCCTCAAAGTGACTTCAAATGTGATGTAGTCCCTAAAAAAATGAGTTTGTAAATTTTGTTGTAAAAATGAGAAATCGCTGGTCAACTTTTAACCCTTATAACTTCCTAGCAAAAAAAAGTTTGTTTCCAAAATTGTGCTGATGTAAAGTAGACATGTGGAAAATGTTATATATTAACTATTTTGTGTGCATATTTCTTTGTTTTAAGGGCATAAAAATTCAAAGTTTGAAAATTGCAAAATTTTCAATTTTTTCGCCACAGTTCCATTTTTTTACACAAATAAACGCAAGTTATATCGAAGAAATTTCACCACTAAAGTGAAGTACAATATGTCAAGAAAAAGCAATCTCAGAATCACCAAGATCCATGGAAGCATTCCAGAGTTATTACTTCATAAAGGGACAGTGGTCAGAATTGTAAAAATTGGCCTGGTGATTAATGTGCAAACCACCCTTGGGGGTAAAGGGGTTAATCTATGGGGTAGCTCCTATCATCCTTTTTTTTCTCATCCGTATTATACATGCGAGTGAAATCGTAGCATGCTGCTATTTGCACCGTATATCGGACGAGACTCGCCAATGCAGGTCTATGGGTGCGAGAAAAAAACGGATACCACACGGACCATGCATGTGACTTGCGAGAAATACGCAAGCATTCTCCAGGTGACAGGAAATTGAATCAGGCATGGTCAGGAAGCTTTGGTATGCAAATTTCCCTGGCAACCTCTACCAAAATCCAGGAAGCATGCCTCCACGGAGTCCAGCATCATGGCCACTCATATTGTAGTGACCAGAAAAACTATTACTAATGCATGTTATATGTCATATGGTAAGTGTGTTCTCTATCCCTTACATGATTGCATTTATGACACCAGTTTCCAGTCTTGCCTTGGGAGGAGGTAAATTATTTCATATTATGCTGCCCTCTTCTGCCTTGTTGTGGTATTACAACTTGTAGTACTATGCTGCCCTCTTCTGCCTTAGTTTGGTATTGCAACTTCTTTTTCTGATTTGAAAATAAGTGGCAGTTGGAGGTGTGAGGGAGACTGAAAAGGTAGAGTTACATACAGTTTTGGTGGTGAGAAGAGGTAGGAAATTGAGGCTCCTTGTCTAGGACAAGCAGGTAGTACAAATAGCACCATTTTTGAAGTGCCCCGCGTTTACAGCAACAGAGTGCTGAGACAAGAGAATGAGCTGCAGAGCTGCAGATTTTCCGGATACTCCGATCTGATTAAGATCAGCTAATCCTCCCTCTTCACGCAGCACAGTTAATCAAATGAAAAGTTACTGCCATCCTCCAAGGCCGGGGCCAAGAAAAGGCTTTGACTGACACAATGTGTAAGGAAAATTGTATCTGCTGTCCATGACTGTTATATGGAAAGACATAGGAATTGTTACAAGTATTCAGTAAAGTTCATCTTTCAAGTTTGCACAGGACCCCTGGTGTATTTGTCTTTCGTCCACAGCCTCATATGTTGCGGGCATCAACATAACTCTCAGACTCATATATCTGTCAACTCCTCCTTTATTAATTGCCACCTAACCTAGGGATTGTTAGAGCCATCAGAGTCACCGTGACTGAACCACCCTACGAGGTACTAGGCCCTGCATCCCACAAGGCGGTGCGACAATTAAAAAATGGCGCCATGAACAGGATTAAACCTTCTGTGCCTGCATGTAGTCTAACTGTTTACTAAGACTGTGTTAACAGAGCTCACTACTCTGAAAGCGACACTCAAAATGGCAGACGAAAGTGAAAATGAGCATCTTTGCAACAATACTTCTGATAAAGCCTCCACTGCATTTATGCCTCTCACCATATTATTTGGGAGCTCCCTGGATGCCACATTATAATGGGGAAACCAACACATTACGAGACTTTAGACTTTTGTTTCACCTGTACCCCATCACCAATGACCAAAAAGTGGAAATCCTCAGTGGCCAACTCCAAGGTGCAGCTTTGAGAGAAATCAAGTCCTGGCCCAAAGTTCAGAAAAGGACTGTAGAACAAATCCTGGAGTGGTTAGAAAGCATATTTGAGGTCCGCTCCGCATCAGAATTAAAAATGTGTTTTTTCGGAAAAAAACAAGACACTAACGAGTCACTAAGAGACTATGCTTTATCCTTGCACGAAGCTTGGAGGGCTATAATACACATGGAGCCCCAGGAGGCCAGAGTTACAGATGAAGTCCTGAAAGAGCAGTTTATTGAAGGGGTTGCCACGGAAACCCTGCGCAGTCAGCTAAAAATGTTAGCGCTCCAGCATGCAGATAACTCCTTCCAAGAATTCAAAGAACTTGCTATTCGGATTTTAGGGAAAGAATTTCGCCCAGTGGCTAAAAAACTTGAACTATCTACCTTTGCTAGTGATACCGCAGTTCAATCATTGCATAATTTTCCAAAAAGCAAAGTCCTGCTGTCGCAAGCCACCCAAGCACAGGCTCCAAATACTAATGCTATGATAGAATTACAGAAACAGATGGCGGAGTTAGCGAGTGGACTAGCTGAGGTCTGCAAGAAAATAGAAAAGCTACTAGAATCCACACCCAGAGCCCAAATGGAATTCCCTGCTGAACGCATTAGCCAGGAATATCAAACCCCATCTGGGAAAAGATCTACCGACCTCTTTGACAAGCAGGGTAGGTAAAATCTGCAGATATTGTCATCGAGCTGGACATTTGGAACATCAATGTTGGCGTTGAAAAGAACAACCCCCGAGGCAGAGGGCCACTCCTCGGGAAGACAGACGGTAGGTCCCGAAAATGTTACTTGGTTCTTCAGCAATGTTGGACCTCATCCGGAAGTGACCATTCGCATTAATGGAGTTCCATTTACCGCACTGTTAGACACTGGTTAACCAAAGACACCTTTGAAAGACATTGGGACCCTAACCTACTTATGCAACCTCCAGATCATTGGTTAGATGTCATAGCCACTAATGGACAGTCTGTACTCTGTAATTCTAGGCGTGAAGTCCTGCGCAACTGTTATGGCGAAATGTTAGTGGCTATTCGCAAATCAGTACCCACTGCTTCACAAGAACAGCAAAGAGCTTTGCAGAGAACTATCAATGTGTTGTCAGCACAGCAGCAGTTCAGTAATCCTCGAGGTGAGATCTGCCGTGCCCGCATCTGTGATGTACGTCCTGTCATTTTGCAACCCAACACTGAAACTATGCTGTGGTGTCGTGCTTGAACAGGGATCCAAGGACAAGACTATCATGCCCTAGTAGAATCCCTACCCATGGTAGAGCATCCTATGCTTATGACTGCAAGGAGTCTTGTTACGGTATCTGCAGGAAAAGTACCAATTCGTCTGTTAAATCTAGGTGACACTGCAGTGGAATTGAAAAGGTACTTTCCTGTAGCTCAATTATCCATCATTTCCTACCAGGATGTAGTGAGTCCAATTCAAAACAAAGCCCAACAGGCGACTCAAGTAGTAGAGGGGGACAGTATAGCTTCAGAAGCCCCGTGGTGGTCTGATATACATCACCAAACACAGTCCTTTTGTAACAAAACCACCTCAATTCAAATAATTTAAATAACATCCCCAAACATGAATGGGGATATAGAGGCATTAACACAGTATTAATTAAAATAATATTATTCAAACATGTTGAAATAATGACACCTAAACAAAGAATCCTCATAGGTAAAAAAACGGAGGTATAGAAAAACCAGGAAAGCTATAATGTCATAAGATATATAGTTACCCACATAGCAAAAAATAAATATATATGAACATATATTATGTAACTAACAAAACAATGAAAAGTGCACCGTGCAATTGTGCCACATAATAATCAGTACAAAAAATTAAAAAAATGTTTTGAAAAAGTTTTTTTGCAATCAGAATAAGCAATATAAAGTGCACTGTGCAACTGCGCTATATGAGGGCCAGTTTATGAAATGCAGTGTATAATACACCATTCCTTGTAATTTCCTGACTAAAATGTATCATACTGCATAAAACAAAAATGGCATGATAAAAATAAAGTGCTTCATGCACTGCTCCAAAAAGCTACCAGCCAAAAATGTTTGATCCAGCAATCATTATATATCACAAACTGATCCAAATGTATTACTCACAGTGAAAAGTTCCTGGTTAACCAGACCACCCGGGCGTACCCCGACAGCACTGTTTCGCCTGACTGGCTTCCTCAAACAGGGGCATATGTAAGTGCATACAAAAGTGCCTTTTAAAAGCCGTTGCCACAGCTGAATTAGGTGTCGGTCTAATCTGCTGTTCTTAGCGCATGCCCAGTCTTATGAATTTCCCCGCTGATGAAAAAGTGACTTCTGGCTCAGCGCACCTGGGACGCAGGCGTAGAACGCACTACAGACCCGTCTAGGCACCGCCATAAGTCAGGGGATTATTCCAGATCACGCATGCGCAGCCAGAATACCGAGACCATGCTCTGCGGCGTTTCACAGGCAGCGAACATAACTACATCACCAATGGGGATATAAAGCACTAAAAACAATAGCGATTGTGTATAAAATATACCTACATACTGTCCACAATAAATTTATAACAACCAGACAATACTTATTAGCAATATAGCAATATAATAACCATAGTGATATACCATATTATGTGATACTTAGTAAGTGCCTATAATAGGTGCAAAAATTATATTTCTCTACCGTATTTTCTGGCGTATAAGGCTGGTTTCACATTTGCGTTTTTTAGCGCTGGAAAAAAACGCATATGTGTGCAAGCGTTTTTTCCCCTATATTTAACATGGGTGCGCATACCTGCGCGCTTGTAAGCGCATGTATGCGATTTTCATGCGCTGCGTTTTTTTGGGGTGTGCGTTTGTATTTTCCAGACGCAGCATGTTGCATTTTTTGGCCCTGCAAAAAAGCGCATGCGCACATATGCGCACGTTTTGCGCTAAAAATGGCCATTATAGCCTATGGATGCGCATATGTGCGCACTGGCATGCTCATGTATGCGTTTTTTTGCATATGCGTTTTTTTTTTTTAACCATGGAATTTAGGGGTTTGGGTTAGAGTTAGGGTTAGTTAAGGGGGTTTAGGGTTATGGTCAGGGTCAGGGTTAGGGTTGGGGTTTGGGTCAGGGTTAGGGTTAAGTATGGTTTGGTTAAGGGTTAGGGTCAGGGTTAGGGTCAGGATTAGGGTTAAGTATGGTTTTGTTAAGGGTTAGGGTCAGGGTTAGGGTTAGGGTTAGGGTCAGGGTTAGGGTTAGGGTCAGGGTTAGGGTTAGGGTCAGGGTTAGGGTTAAGTATGGTTTTGTTAAGGATTAGGGTCAGGGTTAGGGTCAGGATTAGGGTTAAGTATGGTTTTGTTAAGGGTTAGGGTCAGGGTTAGGGTTAGGGTTAGGGTCAGGGTTAGGGTTAGGGTCAGGGTTAGGGTTAAGTATGGTTTTGTTAAGGATTAGGGTCAGGGTTAGGGTCAGGATTAGGGTTAAGTATGGTTTTGTTAAGGGTTAGGGTCAGGGTTAGGGTTAGGGTTAGGGTCAGGGTTAGGGTTAGGGTCAGGGTTAGGGTTAGGGTCAGGGTTAGGGTTAAGTATGGTTTTGTTAAGGATTAGGGTCAGGGTTAGGGTCAGGATTAGGGTTAAGTATGGTTTGGTTAAGGGTTAGGGTCAGGGTTAGGGTTAGGGTTAGGGTCAGGGTTAGGGTTAGGGTTAGGGTCAGGGTTAGGGTTAAGTATGGTTTTGTTAAGGGTTAGGGTCAGGGTTAGGGTTAGGGTTAGGGTCAGGGTTAGGGTTAGGGTTAGGGTCAGGGTTAGGGTTAGGGTCAGGGTTAGGGTTAGGGTTAGTTAGGGTTTAGGGTTTGGGTTAGGGTTAAGTATGATTTGGTTAAGGGTTAGGGTCAGGGTTAGGGTTAGGGTTAGGGTCAGGGTTAGGGTTAGGGTCAGGGTTAGGGTTAGTAAAGTCATGGTTTGGGTAGTGTGAGGGGCCACCTAAAAATGTTGGAAAAAAACGCAAACGCGGTAAAAACGCACTAAAAACGCATACAAACGCATAAAAACGCTGCGTTTTTTTCATGCATGCTCATATAAATGCTTGAAAAAAACGCAGCAGTTGTATGCTTTTGTATGCGTTTTTTCAATGCGTTTTTTTGCGGGAAAAACGCGCTGCAAAAAAAAGCAAGTGTGAAACTAGCCTAAGACGACTTTTTAACCCCCTAAAATCCGTCAAAAAGTCGGGGGTCGTCTTATACGCCGGTATTGCCTTATACAGCAGTTGTGGAGCAGCTGCGGTCGGCGGTCGCCTTATAAGGTGGTTGTGGGGGGGGTTGGCGGTCACCTTATATGGCGGTTCTGGAGGGGTCGGCGGTTGGCGCATATGGTGGGGGGAGCGGCGAGGGGGCACCTTACCGGGGAAACGAGTTACTGGCGTCCTGGATATGGAGAGAGCGGTGCTGTGCCCCAAAGACACGTCTCTTTCATCTGTCTGTCCAGCCCTTGTATCTTCTCTCACTTGGATCGTGCACATGCGCTCCAGTGCTCAGGAGCGTGAGGCAGAGAAACAAGGGTGGGCCAGATGGATGAAAGAGGCGTGGTTTTCTGGGCACAGCGTGGAAGTACAAGGGATGCACTCTGTCTTAGGGACGGAGAGGGGGCTGGGCAGGATGCAGCACAGACGGGTGTTTTTCTGGACACAGCGCTCTCTGGAGGTACCAGTAATAGGTACAGGGGATGCGCTATGTCTTGGGCACTGAGGGGCTGGGCAGGCAGGGAGAGCTGACCAATCCAAGCAGGATTTTACAACAACCGACCAATCACTGGTAAGGTACATTGGCTGGTTGTTGTATTCAGGATTCCAGTACATCACCAGTATCTGTACCTGTTCACCAGTATCTGTACCTGTTCACCAGTATCTGTACCTGTTCACCAGTACATACAGTACAATACAAATGTCCAGCAGTCTAATCCCCATCATGGCTCCACCAGCAAGAAGAAAGAAATATGAAGACAGTTTTAAACTTAAAGTTGTAAACTTTGCCATGGAACATAATAACTGCGCTGCTGCAAGACAATATGGAGTAACAGAAAAGATGGTTCGAGACTGGAAAGCAAATGAAAAAGCATAAAAGAGTATGCCGGGGGGTAAGTGTCCATTTAGAAGAGGCACCCCACATTGGCCAGAACTTGAAAAACATGTAGCAGACATGGTGAATGATGTGCGAACATATAAATCCCTTAAAACAAATTATTTATTTAATACATTAAAAAACACCTATCCCAGTGAAAAAATGGTCAATGCCAAAATTAACCAGACCTAGACTGGGATGCTACATAGCCCTACTATAAGGCTCACTGATACCTTCCTAGCCGTGGAGGTTGGCACCCTAAAAACGAGAGTTGGCGCCCCCACTCAACGTGGACTATCCCTCACTCCCCTACCAGTCCCTATTCAGACAGGAGGGAAAACAATAATCTGAGTGCAGAAATGAAAATTCAGAATGCCCTAAGCTCGAGCAAAACCTCAAACAATTGATCATGATCATATGTGACAAACTGATATGTCCAATTATCTGTCCATTGGACATATCAGTTTGTCACATATGATCATGATGTGGAGGTATTAGATTTTTTATCGTTTATAGTATCCTGGGGTCCTACTTTAGCCTGAGGCAACTCTAATGTTCATTGCTATAATATCAGATGGGCATACCTACACATGACAAGCAATTTATCGGTTAATGTACCCCTATGTGGGGGTTCTATTGGGACAATATCAATTGTTTGAGGTTTTACTCGAGGTTAGGGCATTCTGAATTTTCATTTCTGCACTATCAGATTATTGTTTTCCCTCCTGTCTGAATAGGGACTGGTAGGGGAGTGAGGGATAGTCCACGTTGAGTGGGGGCGCCAACTCTCGTTTTTAGGGTGCCAACCTCCACGGCTAGGAAGGTATCAGTGAGCCTTATAGTAGGGCTATGTAGCATCCCAGTCTAGGTCTGGTTAATTTTGGCATTGACCATTTTTTCACTGGGATAGGTGTTTTTTAATGTATTAAATAAATAATTAGTTTTAAGGGATTTATATGTTCGCACTATTTCTGATTCCTATGAGATATATATTTCATACGTTCGACATGGTGAATGAGCATCGACAAAACGGTTATGTAGTGACATGAAATCAAATCCGTTTGTTTGCACTTCAGTGGGCCAAATCTAACCCAGATCACAGCAACAGCTTTAAGGCCACTGTATCCTGGTGTACTAGGTTCATGGCAAGGCATAATATGGTACTGAGGCAAAAGACGAAAATTGCCCAAAAATTACCTGCAGATCTTGATAGCAAGCTAAATAGTTTCCATCGATACGTAATAAAACAGCACACTAAACATGGCTATCCATTAAGTAATATTGGAAATATGGATGAGACTCCAATGAATTTTGATATGATTGGAAATAGAACTGTCCATCAAAAAGGTGAAAAAACAATTTTAATTAAAACAACGGGGCATGAGAAGTCCAGTTTTACAGTGGTGTTAGGATGCACAGCTGAAGGCGCCAAACTGAGACCAATGATTATTTTTAAAAGAAAAACAATGCCGAAACTCAAGTTCCCTGTTGGTTGTTTTGTACATGTGAATGAAAAAGGCTGGATGGATGAAGAAGGGGTAAAGCTATGGCTTGATAATGTATGGAGCAGGCGACCAGGTGGACTTATTCAAAACTGTAGTCTACTGGTGTGGGAAATGTTCAGGGCTCATTTAACTCCCAGTACCAAACAAAGGCTTGCAAGACTAAACACACATACGGCAGTTATTCCTGCAGGATTGACATCGTTGGTACAGCCACTGGATGTGTGCCTAAACACGCCATTTAAAGATTACATTCGAGAACAGTGGAATGAATGGATGGTTAGCGGCGAAAAGTCATTCACAAAAGGAGGAAACATGCGTGCTCCACAGTTGGATGTTTTGTGCAAGTTTGTCATAAAAGCCTGGAATTATATTGATGCAGAAACAGTAATCAAGTCTTTCAAGAAGTGTGTCATATCAAATTCATTAGATGGTATGGAGGACGACTACTTGTGGCAAGATGAAGAGGAAGCTGAAGCTGAGCCCACACCATCTGAAACGGAATTCAATCCATACGATGACTGCCTTACAGATGTATCACAAGATGTCATTGATGTACTTATGATATCAGATGACGAACACGAGGATTTTGAAGGCTTTTAAATGGAAACTGTCACGCCAGCAAAACCTGTAAAAGTATGGTACCGTAGCTTGTACTTAGGATGGCCGTTGCTAACTTGACTTGCCCGGTCTCTATTGTTTGTTATCTTCCTTCTATCAATATCAGTTCCAGTTTGGTTGACAACTTAAAAAACATACAGCATGGCAGCTCCCATGGGTTTATTGTCTTATCCTTCCTTTCAGCTTTAGAGTGAATTAGGAAAAGTTTAATCCACTTGCACTGTTATATTATACATGTTTATAAGTGACAGCCTTATGTTTATAAGTGACATTTTTCCTGCTAAGTACCGTACCTGAGTAACTCCATGTCATAAGCATTTGAATTAAAATTACCATATTGAAATCAAATCTGATTTTTTTTCCCATTGGAAGAGGGGTAGTCTTATACGGTGAGTATATCCCAAACGCTATATTTTAACTGGAAAAGTTGGTGGTCGTCTTATACGCCAAGTCGTCTTATACGCCGGAAAATACGGTAAATATGCTGTTCAAGACATTACAAATTAATTTTAAATACTATATAAAATATATATAATATATATAAAATATATATCTATAAATAAACCCATTAATGTGCAAAATTTCTATATAGTGATGTGATCCAAATTAGGAAAAATAAAAAAGGCGCAGATAGACAAGCTTCATTCCCATCATTAATCCCTAATACAAGACAGAATATAATAATAATCATCCCATAAATTTTACAAAAATTCAAAAAACATCCTTCTAACCGCCAGATAAATGTACTGATACATATAAATACAAAATACAAAGATATTACTATAAACAGCAATAACATACATTTCTTTTCTTCAATCTTGCGTATTTTTCTTTTTTTGTTTTTTTGAGAAGTACATCAACCTCTTCTACAGAGCCGGAGGATATGTCACAATAGATTCAGGATGCTCATAATAAAACACTAAATATAAACAAAGAATAAAGCAATTAATAAAATGGGTACAATGGATGGATATTCAGATAGAACATTCCTCAGCACAGGATCAGCTTGTAAAATCCCCCAGTGCCTTCGAATAATATCGGTTAATTCTGGCCATTGTTTATTGTACTCTGTTATGAATCTAATTTGGTTCTTCTTATTGGGAGACTCTCTTCGTCTTGTATTATTATACAACAATGCATTTCTCGTCAGGCCTGATGCTTTTTTATATCCCCTTTTGATCTGCTTTTTGCTGTTCCTTCGATCCTCAAATCTCCGGGCCAAATCAGACTCTGGAAGATCAAAGTCTGTATACCATTAATAGTGGATTTATGATGGGAGGATGATGCGCATCCTCATTGACGTCAGCAGGAGTCCCCGGCTGATCTGTGAATGAACTAATGACCGTGGGAAAAAGTCAGAAATTTTCCCACTGTAATTAGTTCATCTACAGGGATCCATTGAGGCTGCGCAGAGCTGAATCAACTCATTTTGTAGTAGACTACAGTGAGGCTGGTCGCATTAGCACCGGTCCTCATTGTAAATTATTTAACCCCTTCTGATGGATTGCAGTGTGGGACATGACTGAACGGCGGAGAGGTAAGGATATTGGTGATTTTTTATGTTATTTTTGTTGCAGGTCATGGTTTTTTTGGGATTACCAGACTAATAAAAATTTGTCAAAAACTTGGTGTATTTATTTCATTAAAAGACTTTTTAATCAATGTCTGTGTGTGGTTTTTAACCCTTTTTTAGTATAGGGTTAAAAATGGATCGATGTCTTATTGACACCTCTCCATTATTAATCGGCTTAATGTCACCTTACAATCGAATGGTGACATTAACCCTTTGTTATATTAACCCATTCGCCACCGCTACAGGGCAATGGGAATAGAGAGGATAAGTGCCAGAATTGGCACATCTTATAGATGCATCATTTCTGGGGTGTCTGGGGGAAGATTTTTGCAGCCAGGGGGGGCAAAAAACAATGGTCCCTCTCATGGCTATTAAAATCTGCCCTCACTCACCTGCTTTACCTCTCTGGTTGACAAATTACCGCGGGAGCGCACACATTTTTTTTACAGCAAATTAACCCCTTAAATTAACACCTACACCTCCCAAATTTTGCACACACCCCCTCATCTAATTATTAGTCAGGGACATATTAAAAAAAGCATGAAATGAAATGGTTTACTGTATGTAAACCATGTGTCAATTCATTTCGGGTTGGGGAATAATTTGACAGAAGCCGGCAGTTGAATCAGCCGCTATTCTGCTATGAAGAACTCTGTGAAATATAAATATATATATATGTGTCTCAATGACATATATATATATATATGCATTCTATTTGTCTAGATCTATTCTTTCGTTTGGATTTGAAATCCTGTCATTGGGCATATTTTTCTTATGTAAGCATCCGTATGTAATCCGTATGGCATCCGTATACCATTTTTTTCTCGCAGGCTTGCAAAACGGACATATAATGGAATATGTCCGTTTTGCTAGCCTGCGAGAAAAAAACGGTATACGGATGCCATACGGATTACATACGGATGCTTACATAAGAATAATACGCAGCCACACCCTGACAACGGATGACAATACAGAGCACTATTTAGGGACCATTTATGTGTATTACGGCTGTACAATACGGTCCATATTTTTCTACGTTTTGAGTGATCCAGCCTAATGGAACATTGTTTGGGCCACAAAAACTTTGAGACTGTTTTACTTTATCTAGACGATGTCATAGTCTACTCAAAATCTTATGAGGATCACTTACAGCACCTGGCAGAAATTTTCCAGATTCTCATCAAACACGGCCTCAAAGTCAAACCTTTGAAGTGTCACTTACTGCAGACCCAAGTACACTATCTAGGACATGTTGTGAGTGCTGAAGGAGTGAGACCTGATCTGGACAAGACCGCTGTGGTCACGGATTGGCCCACACCTATTACTAGGAAGGAAGGAAGTCCAGAGTTTCTTAGGATTTACGGGCTACTATAGACGCTTTATACCTAACTATGCCCAAATCGCCACACCATTGCAAGAACTTTTATGTCATCACCCAAAAAAGGAAGGAAAAAGATCGATTATCAGTCATTGGACAGAAGAGCAGGAAGTTGCCTTCCAGCATCTCAAGAAAAAGCTTACCTCTCCACCTATATTCTAGCTTACCCGGATTACAGCAAGCCTTTCCGTCTTTACACCGATGCCAGTCTAAAGGGGCTAGGAGCAGTCCTAAGCCAGAAGCAAGATGGAAAAGAGCGAGTAATCGCTTTTGCTAGCAGATCTCTTAAAGGAGCAGAACGGAATGATCAAAATTACAGTTCTTTTAAGCCAAAGTTTCTTGCTCTCGTGTGGGCCATTACGGAGCGATTCAAGGACTATCTAGCTGCCTCTCCATTTATCGCCTACACTGACAACAATCCTCTTGCTCATTTGAGCACAGCTAGATTGGGAGCTTTAGAGCAGAGATGAGCCTCAAGACTCACTAACTACGATTTTATCATCAAGTATTGTGTTGGGAAGTCAAATGAAAATGCCGATGCCTTGTCCCGATTACCAACCTCTTCAGATACCCTGCCATATGAAGATCACTGGGAAGAAGTAGAGATGCCGAACTTTTACGCCCGATTTGCCCAACAAAATGTGGCTAGTGCCCTTTCGCAGGAGACTTCCGTCTCCCAGGGGAGCTAGTTCAGACCCTCTGTTAGAGGAAAGTAGATGGATACAAGTACAGACTGAAAGTAGAGTTACTGCAGAAATTTCGGAATTCCTAATCTCTGGGAAACCTCCCAGGAGAATTCGCAGAGGCGATGCTGACCCTGATTTGATTTGTCTGTGGAGACAGCGAAAGCGGTTCTTTGAAGAAAGGGTTGCTATATCGCAGTAGCGTGGATCCCATCACAGGTAGTCATCTCCATCAAATTGTGATCCCAAGGAGAGATGCAGACATGGTTCTCACCGCCTATCATGATCAGTCTGGTCACTTTGGAGTGCAAAAGACAGAAGCCACAGTCCGTAGATTATTTTATTGGATTGGCATGAGAGGAGACATTGAAAAATGGTGCCAGGAATGTCAAACGTATGTGACTAGGAAAGCTGTGAAAGCTGATCAGAAAGCACCACTGCATCCGATTTGTGAGTCGACGTCCATTGGAAATGGTAGCCATTGATCATCTGAAGGTAGATCCCAGCAGGACAGGCCATAGCTATGTCTTAACCATCATCGATCACTTCACCAAATTTGTAGTGGCCGTCCCTGTGAAGGATTTAACTGCCCAGACTACTGCTTCTATCCTCTGGAAAGCCTTCTGGCTACCTTATGGATGCCCAGTGAAGATTTTGACCGATCGAGGTCCCGCCTTTGAATCACAACTCTTCCAAGAATTGTGCAAGTACTACAACTGTCAGAAGCTCAGGACTACGGCATACCACCTGCAGTGCAATGGGCTTTGCGAGAAGATGAATCAAACCATCCTGAACTTGCTAAGAGCTATTCCAGCTCACAGAAAGGCTGACTGGCCAACACTATTCCCAGAGCTCATCTATGTGTATAATAATACCACGCAATTTTCTACGGGTTACACCCCATATTATCTGATGTTTGGACGCCAAGGTAAACTACCCGCTGACCTTGCTTTAGGAATGACTGTCTATGATGAAATTAATCTGCCTGCTACTGAGTGGGTGAGCGATCATCAAAGGCGTCTAGTGGAAGCCCAAGAAATTGTGGATACCCGTATGGAAGAAGCTCGCAAAAGACAACAACATGATTTTGATAAACAAGCAAAAGCTACACCTTTGAGTGTAGGTGATAAGATCTGGTTGAGAAACAATCATCGTACAGGAAAGCTTGATACACAGTGGGAGAGACAGTCTAAAGAGCATGTCACACTAAGAGATATCGCTAGCAATATCGCTATAACTAGTGACGTTATAGCGATATTGCTAGCGATATCTCTGTGTCTGATACTTACCTACGACCGGCTCCCCCGCTGGTTATCGCTGATCGCGCGAGAACGTTCAGGACTGTTTCTCGTCGTCAGCTTCCTGTGGCGCTTCCTGCTGTGAGGACGAGGGACGCGTGGAGCCGGACGGGAGGATGCAGGATCGCCTGGTGTGACAGGTAAGTAGCGATCCCCGTCCCCAGCGATGTCGCTAGTGAGATCTGCCTGTGTGGCAGCTCACTAGTGACCACTTAGCGATGTACCAGCGATCCTGACCGCGTCATATCGCTGGTCGGGATCGCTGGTACATCGCTAAGTGTGACAGTACCTTTAGCCTTTAGATCCAAGGTATCCCGTACCCAGGGAATGACATTTATTGTATCCAGCGAGATAACAAACCAAGGTTGTTCACAGGAATCGACTAAAACTCTGTAAGTCAGAATACCTCCATCCTGATTCAACAACTGTGGATGAGTTATTTGAGTGGAAACCTTTTCTGGAGTCCAAAAGATCCCACAGTTCATCTTTTCCAGAGTTTGATATCAATGAACCGTTATCTTGGTGTTTTGGTTCTGTGATGCCTACCTTTGGACAAAGACAGACGACTCCTAATCAAGAGTTGCCCCTTGCAAGAACAACTAACCTCAGAACTGACCCTGCAGAGATATATCCTGACTCTATAGAGGAATTCACTCTGGTTCCACGCTCTCAAAGGAACAACAAAGGTCAGTTACCAGCTAGATATCTGGACTAAAACTTGTAGAATGAACTGCATGTTTTTTCCCACTGTTTTCTTCTAGAAAAGACTACATTCTTCCCCTTTTAAGCACAGAGACATTACTGTGACTTTTCCCCAGTTTGTTAGAGAATTTTTAGTTAATTTTTGCTGGTTCTAACACATTTTATGACCCTTCTTTTTGAAACACCGGGACTACTTTATGTTTAAAAAAACAAAACGGTGCAGCCACGTTGATGGGCTGTGTGCCCCGACCCTGGACCTGGGGACCAAAAACACTTACACATTTTACGCATTACTTTAAGTCTGTTACTTACGTCTATAAGCAGGAAGATTTGCTACAAGAACAAGATATTCTACCTCTGGAGAGACTCTAGTAGTTTAGTTATTTTTTTTTGGAGTTATGAAGAAATGTTAAGTCTTCCTATTACAGTGGAACCAAGGTTTGAGTTATAAAGTTTGTCGTTGCACTAAAATACATGTTTATCGGATGTTAAAATATTTTCATGATTACTTAGTGCCCCAAGTTTGTACAGGGGGCAGGGAGAATAGTACTCTATTTCTGGTACCTCAACATATACCTCGGTACATATTTTGCAGTCATTCAGGTTTCCACCGATATATTTACAGGCCTCCCAATTAATCTTTTGACGGAACTCTATCTCGGTGTCCCGATGTGACCTATGGGGGGAAGTATTGTATGGACCCCATAGATTTGCTATAGACATTGGGTTCTGCCATCACTTAGTGCCCCACTGCAACTCGCATGTTGCTCAGTTACCAGTCTACACCCCATACCGGGGAGGTGTAGACGCTGGTGTCACACCCCGCTGTTTGGGAATTGTGACTATAAAAGCACTTTAGTTCAAACTAGACATTGACCTGTATTATTTTATAAAATATATATGGTGGCAAATGCCAGGGATAGCTCTGATCAAACCAGGGGGGTATATGTAGTGACCAGAAAAACCAATACTAATGCATGATATATGTCATATGGTAAGTGTCTTCTCTATCCCTTACATGATTGCATTTATGACACCGGTTTCCCGTCATGCCTTGGGAGGAGGTAAATTATTTCATATTATGCTACCCTCTTCTGCCTTGTTGTGGTATTACAACTTGTAGTACTATGCTGCCCTCTTCTGCCTTAGTTTGGTATTGCTCCTTGTTTTTCTGATTTGAAAATAAGTGGCAGTTGGAGGTGTGAGGGAGACTGAAAAGGTCGAGTTACGTGCGGTTTTGGTGGTGAGAGGAGGTAGGAAATTGAGGCTCCTCGTCTAGGACAAGCGGGTAGTACGAATAGCACCTTTTTTAGAGTGCCCCGCGTTTACAGCAACAGAGTGCTGAGACAAGCGAAGGAGCTGCAGAGCTGCAGATTTTCCGGATACTCCGATCCTATTAAGGTCAGCTAATCCTCCCCCTTCACGCAGCACAGTTAATCAAATGAAAAGTTACTGCCATCCTCCCAAGGCCGGGACCGAGAAAAGGCTTTGACTGACACAATGTGTAAGGAAAATTGTATCTGCTATCCATGACTGTTATAGGGAAAGACATAAGAATTGTTACAAGCATTCAGTAAAGTTCATCTGTCAAGTTTGCACCGGACCCCTGGTGTATGCTTCTTTCGACCGCGGCCTCATATCTTGCGGGCATCAACATAACTCTTAGACTCATATATCCGCCAACTCCCCCCTTTATTAATTGCGACCTAACCTAGGGATTGTTAGAGCCATCGGAGTCACCGTGACTGAACCACCCTCTGAGGTACTAGGCACTGCATCCCATGAGGCGGTGCGACAATATTAATGTGGTGATGCTCATAGTTCTGGTGCAAGTGAGGCCTGAACTATGGGATCAACAATATGCACAATACGCAGACCAGGCACGTAAGGAGGCAGCATGGAGGAGAATATGCAGGCAGATGTTCCCTGACTATGAAGAAAAACCTTGTGAGGCCCAGCAGCAAATTAGTAAGTATAATCATTAAAAGTATTTTTACTAAAAGGAACACATGTGTTACCAAACTAACACAAAATCATCATCTGCAATGCAGGACGCTAATCCAGAGGAACAGGGCAACAGTAGAAGCCCCTCCTTGCCTCTGGATATCTCTCCCCAGGCTGCAGCCATCACATGCTGTGGCCAGCGCATGAAAGAAGTACCAGCTACTGGCACCAGGAGGCACGTGGACAGTGGGGTGTTGGACTATTTGGCCAGGACTGCAAATGATGATGGGGAGGAAGCTTATGCTAGCAGTCTGGCATGGTACCTCCAGCCAATTCCCTGTGAGGTCAGGCTGCATGCCAGAGGGGCAATCCAGATCCTGATTGACGCCTGCACACCACCCAATAATCCAACACCGGTATATGCTTTTTTTTGAAAGGTGGCAGCTTTCTAGCAATAACCAACTGCAAATGCCGGGTCTAACAGAAGTGCATGCTCAACAGTTTCTTAGCCACCTCCCCCCCGGATGCCTACCCCTAAGCCACTGCCCACTCCAACCCAACATCGCCTCCACAGATCCAATTTTTGAAGCATGCTGCACCTGCCCAATTTGGCCACTTTATCAGACCCACTGTTGGAAGCTGGTCCCATCATGGGTATGGTCGATATAGCCATATTGGCGGGTATGAACCAATTGGGCATGCCTCTAGCCATGAGTACCCACTACCATACCCATCTTACCCCTACTATAATCCTTAACAGTAGCCTGCCATGGTTCACCATCCTGCCTCTGCATCTGGCATCACACCGGGTGACATTGAGGTTGGCCAACAAGCAAGGCAAACCACACAAGCAGGACTCCTGCCATCACCACCCCCAACCTACCATAATTTCTAGTTTTTTTGTTTTCTTTATTTTTTTATTTTGTAAATGTTGTTCTTTTTTTGGAATCTTTGTTGGTTACATGTAATATAGGCCAACTTTGATATGGCCAATATGCCATATGGCTATAATATGGTATTTGGGAGAGATAAAAAAATATATTTTTTGAATTAAAAAAAGTTAATTCAATAGAAGTCTTTGGTGATGTTATGACGTGCTAGGTGATGTGTTGCTTTACCTATTTCATACATTATTGCACAAACACAACAACATACTGCAAACTTTAATGTTACTTTATTCATAACAACAAAAAAATAAAAAATCACAACATAGAAACTGCATTGTCTTGCCATGGAGTAGATCACTCTGCTGAAACAAAATAATTTGTAAACACATCTGGCACTTTTAGTCCAGAGGGCTGACGACGTGGATGAATTACATGTATAATAGGCCTGACAATATTTGGCAATGCAAATTCATCACGAGCAGTCATGGATTCTGGTGAAGTTGTGAAGTATCACACAGGTTTTAATCACCTCATTCATATTTCCTTCACTAAGTTGATTGGCTGACTGATTGATTGGCTGACTGACTGAATGATTGGCTGACTGCAGGACATGCCATTTGGCACAAAGAATGCCAAAGGCACACTCTACCAGTCGTCGTGTGCGGGATATGTGTAAATTAAATATTCTGCACCGGTGGTCCAGGGCTCTACGTAGATAAGGCCTCATGAGGTTGTGTGTTAGTTGAAAGACCTCATCTGCAACCATCACATAAGGCACCACTTCAGAGGTGTAGCTAGGGTTTCGGTTCAGGGGGGGCAAAACTTCTGAGTGGGCCCCTAAGTAGGTAACTGTGATTACAACTCGGTGACGCACCCTAATAGTGGATGTAGGAGATGACTGCGCTGTTACTGAAAATAATCCCTATATAAAGACCAACATGGATATTACTGCAATATGGTCAGTGGTAAATACCAGTCCTACAAAACATGTGATTACTGCACAGGTATAGTTGGTGTCTTACCGCTGACGTTCTTTCTGATGGAATCGGTAACTTTTCACGTCTTTTCCATCTGGCCCAGACCGACATGACAACTCCTCGAGCCAGGACTCGGCTACGGAGAATACAACAACGACACGTTTCACTTCTCATATTTCAGCCCCATCACCATGTATCCCCAACCTGCACAAACCCATCATCCTGCTGATACCCCAATGCTGAGCTGCTGCTGCCGTATGTGTCCCTATTACAGCACCTGATACCCCAATGCTGAGCCGCTGCTGCCGTATGTGTCCCTATTACTGCACCTGATACCCCAATGCTGAGCCGCTGCTGCCATATGTGCCCCTATTACTGCACCTGATACCCCAATGCTGAGCTTCTGCTGCCGTATGTGTCCCTATTACTGCAGCTGATACCCCAATACTTAGCCGCTGCTGCCTTATGTGTCCCTATTACAGCACCTGGTACCCCAATGCTGAGCCGCTGCTGCCGTATGTGTCCGTATTACTGCACCTGATACCCCAATACTGTGCCGCTGCTGCCGTATGTGTCCCTATTACTGCACCTGATACCCCAATACTGAGCCTCTGCTACCATATGTGTCCCTATTACTGCAGCTGATACCCCAATACTTAGCTGCTGCTGCCTTATGTGTCCCTATTACTGTACTTAATACCCCAATGCTGAGCCGCTGCAGCTGAATGTGTCCCCATTACTGCACCTGATACCCCAATGCTGAGCCTCTGCTGCCGTATGTGTCCCTATTACTGCACCTGATACCCTAATGCTGAGCCACTGCTGCCGTATGTGTCCCTATTACTGCACCTGATACCCCAATGCTGAGCCACTGCTGCCGTATGTGTCCCTATTACTGCACCTGATACCCCCTATACACACACGGCTCTGCTCTGTACACACTGTACACATGCGGCTCTGCTCCGTACACCTTGTACACACCTGGCTCCGCTCTGTACACTTTGTACACAAACGGCTCCGCACACCCCGTACACACGCGGCTCCGCACCATGCACCTCGTACACATACGGCTCAAATCCGTACACCTTGCACACACGGCTCCACTCCGTACACACCGCACACACACGGCTCTGCTCTGTACACCCCGTACACACACGGTTCTGCTCTGTACACCCCGTACACACTTGGCTCCGCTCTGTACACAATCAGCTCTGCTCAACCCATACACACACGGCTCCGCTCCTCTGTACACCTCATACATGCATATCTATGCTCTCTACACCTACACACATGGCTCCGCTCTGTACACCTCATACACGTGTGGCGCCCCTGAGGCTTCAGTCACCACAGAGGTACTGCACCTTCTCCTAAGGTGTAGTGCCCCATCATCCAGGTAAGGTGGGAACTCCTGACCACGCTCCACACCTGCATTCCACACACAGGATAGTTCAGTGGGGCCACCTAACAGCTTCAGGCTGGGGGTTAGCAGAGCACCCCTCGTGGAACCCTGCTTCGTAACACGACATGTGCTGGGAGACGGGTGGAGTGAGATGATATAAAAGAGTGGGAAGAGTGAGAGTTAGGGGTGAGTTGGCTGGTTAGTTGGAGAGAGAAGAGAGAAGATGGGTGTCTGAAGGATGTGCTGCAGCAGGTCCCAGTGATCTGGGCTGCTGGTGCGAGAAAGACCAGAGAAAGAGACTGATAAGATTGATAACCTAACCTTCCATAAGAGAGATAGAACAGATCCGAACGAAGGAGAATAGAAGGACGGTGGGAGGCTGGCTGAAGAAAGATAGAGAACCCTTCCAGTCCAGAGAGCGCAAAGGCCGGGGCCCTGTCCCTGAGGTTGATTGGATCTTTATGTCCGGCAACAGACACCGGAGGAGTAGTGAGCCGCTAACGCCTTGCTCCCATCATAGACTTGGGACACAATAGCAACTGAATAGAGAGCCGGGATGCAGTGAGGAGTCCCCGAAGCAGGCTACAGCTGTGTGTCATACAAGTAAAGACTAGGAACACCTAGAGAGAGGCATTCCAGGGTAACTAAGTACTGGAGTGCTTCGCACCTAAAGGTGCATTGGAGGAGTCGTTCAGTAAGGTACATGTTGGCGGAGTGTGGAAGTGAGAATCCTATCCTGCCTGGAGGTTGGCTGGAGCAACACAGTACGGAGACAGGCAGTTGAGTGAACTGCAAACAGTGAGTAAAGCTTTGGAACCGCATACTCGGATGTCCTCCAGTTATTCCCGCACCACTACACCTGGGTACCAGCCTCCATACCATTCTGCGCCTCTCCTCATCCATTGCACCTACACTGCCCTGGGACTACAGCTCCACCTGTGGGGAGCTACACCATCTTTGCTGCACCACACCATCAGTCCCAGCGGATCTGCATGCAGCGTTGGCTCAACATCTTACTTGCCAAACACCACGGGTAGCGTCACAAACTATTCTAATAAACTTTAACACCATTAACATCACCGCCATTGATATTGGGCGCCCAGGGCCACGGACCGGGTCACCGCTTCTGTGACACATTCCCACCTTGACACCGGCCCGGTACCGAGTACCCCGCTGCCCTGGGTGTGCGAGGGCGACCCAACTTTGGCGTCACGAACAGGATGACGAGACCCGATGCCATCGGGTTCTGTGTGCCTTGGATTTACAACTTTTGAAAATGTGCAGAAGACCAAATTTAATAGACTGTAAAATGGACATTAGAAATGGCCACTGGTGCGGAGAAGAAGGGCGTGAAGAGATGGGAGGTCCTAAGAAAAGACTGCGAAGTCTTGGACCGTCCCTGCCTGAATTACTATGTGACCGATGCATGGCCCACCCCCCGAGGGGTTCGTATTCTGGCTTGGTATGGAGGCGCTGGAAGAAGATGCCACCCCCGGAAGGAGGGGCAGAGAAAGCCAGTGGCGAGCAGAAGGGCGGAGCAAGAGGAAGAACACCAGAACGCCATCTTGGAGAGCAAGGGAAGGAGGCCTGCGGAGCGCGGGGAACTGAATCTCCCCGGCGCCATGGCTGACGGCTCCAACCCTGATTCCGGATTGAACTGCCGGCAATTAGCCGAGGAAAAAATGGAACTGACCACCCGCCTGCAGCAGAAGAAGGAAGCTTTGGAGAAGCTGAGGCAGCAGCGCACCCCGGCGGGGCCTACACCTGCGGTACCCTCTCCACCGGTACCCGCCGCTGTGGCACCGGACCTTTTCTGGGCAGACCTTGCAGAGCTTGGAGCCGCTGCCATGCCATCAGCAGCGTACTCTGTCCCTTCTTTCCCGCTAATACTGGAGGAGTTGCACACAGCCCAGGGAGCTGAAGCGGAGGGAGAGAAACTTCTGCCCGGACCTGGCGCGGCTGCGCGGGTCCCGCCAGCGACCCCCGCGGACCCGGAGCTGCTGCTGGCCCCACCGCCGTCCCCGGTGTCTCGCCGGGCAGCACCCGTTGCCATCACACCTGCACCGGAACAGAGACCGCATCACCGGGAACTCCAAGGTATATACCCTGACCTTCCTAATGGATTGATGGGGAGAAGGGGAAGGACCCTGCTGCTGGGGGTACGGTTGGAGCCAGTGCGCCCGATCCGACATCTACAGGTCAGAGGGGGATCTGGATCATTGTGGGATGGTTATCTTGGGATCCCTTCACTGCCAAATCCCCAGGCAGTTGCTCATCAGCACCAACACACTGTAGAGGCCCTAGGAGCTAGACCTCGTACCAGAACAGCGGAACCACCTATCAAGGGAGAACAGTTGCTGGGCATTGAGATACATCATGGATTCCATTTACCACAGTTTCAAGACCCCATAACAAGGAACCAGAATCAGGATGAGAACAGTTCCAGTTCAGCTACCAGAACCCAGGAGGGGACCACAATTGAAATAATTTACTAAATCTTGTTACCCAGGAGAGTTTGTTGCACCAGTTGTGCCTTTGCCTTTTTGTTCATCATGTTGCCCAGTTTTTGATTGGAAGCGTTGTTTTCGAAATGGAACTGTGGAGATCATAGACGCTGATTGATCCAAAAACTTTTACTGTTAATAGTTGCACCTCTTTAGGTGCCCTTTCTTGGTTTTACATATAAAGACACTTTGCGAAGATAATGTTTTTGCATGGACACTTTTCGAAGAATGATGTCTACCTCAAGGGACACTGCAAGAAAGCCCGGCTGGGAGCAGTGTTCAGCACTTTGCAAGAATCTTTGAATGTTTTATTATAACTTATTTGATAATGTTGTGTCTTGTGAAAAGTAAATGTCTTTTATAGAATATTTGATACAGGGAATTAGAAAAGTTTTGAGATAGAATGTGAGAATTGAATAAAGACTGAAGAATTGAAAGTGACAGGTGACAGGCCAAGTACAGATGGTCAGTGTCTTGCGTCCAGTAGAAAGAGAGAGAAAGAATAATTGCACTTTGAACTAGGAATTGCACTTAAGTAAATTTTTGATACTAAGATAGGAAGTTAACCTGTTTGTAACGTTTAAGAAATGTGCCTCCTACATTAGGAAGATTAGATAAGTATTGTTGAATAGCATTTAAAAATTTTTGTGTGTTCCTGTATTGTACCTTTTGTTGTCTTACAGCCCGCGGACATGCTGTGTTTAACGGGGGGTATGTGGCGCCCCTGAGGCTTCAGTCACCACAGAGGTACTGTACCTTCTCCTAAGGTGTAGTGCCCCACCATCCAGGTAAGGTGGGAACTCCTGACCACGCTCCACACCTGCATTCCACACACAGGATAGTTCACTGGGGCCACCTAACAGCTTCAGGCTGGGGGTTAGCAGAGCACCCCTCGTGGAACCCTGCTTCATAACGAGATGTGCTGGGAGGTGGGTGGAGTGAGATGATATAAAAGAGTGGGAAGAGTGAGAGTTAGGGGTGAGTTGAGAAGTTGAGAGAAGATGGGTGTCTGAAGGACGTGCTGCAGCAGGTCCCAGTGATCTGGGCTGCTGGCACAAGAAAGACCAGAGAAAGACACTGATAAGATTGATAACCTAACCTTCCATAAGAGAGATAGAACAGATCCGAACGAAGGAGAATAGAAGGACGGTGGGAAGCTGGCTGAAGAAAGAGAACCCTTCCAGTCCTTGAGCGCAAAGGACGGGGCCCGGTCCCCGAGGTTGATTGGATCTTTATGTCCGGCAACAGACACCGGAGGAGTAGTGAGCCGCTAACGCCTTGCTCCCATCATAGACTTGGGACACAACAGCAACTGAATAGAGAGCCAGGACGCAGTGAGGAGTCCCCAAAGCAGGATACAGCTGTGTGTCATACAAGTAAAGACTAGGAACACCTAGAGAGAGGCATTCCAGGGTAACTATGTACTGGAGTGCTTCGCACCTAAAGGCGCATTGGAGGAGTCGTTCAGTAAGGCACATGTTGGCAGAGTGTGGAAGGGAGAATCCTATCCTGCCTGGAGGTTGGCTGGAGCCCTGACCTGGAGAACACGGTACGGAGGCAGGCAGTTGAGTGAACTGCAAACAGTGAGTAAAGCTTTGGAACCGCATACTCTGGTGTCCTCCAGTTATTCCTGCACCACTACACCTGGGTACCAGCCTCCATACCATTCTGCGCCTCTCCTCATCCATTGCACCTACACTGCCCTGGGACTACAGCTCCACCTGTGGGGAGCTACACCATCTCTGCTGCACCACACCATCAGTCCCAGCGGATCTGCATGCAGCGTTGGCTCAACATCTTACTTGCCAAACACCACGGGTGGCGTCACGAACTATTCTAATAAACTTTTACACCATTAACATCACCGCCATTGATATTGGGCGCCCAGGGCCACGAACTGGGTCACCGCTGCTGTGACACATTCCCACCTTGACACCGGCCCGGTACCGAGTACCCCGCTGCCCTGTGTGTGCGAGGGCGACCCACACACACAGCTCTGCTACATCCACCCTGTAAACCCCTCCTGAGCCCACACAGAAAGTTACTTCACCTCATCCAGCACCATGACAACTAGCACAGCAGAGCCCTGTGCTGAAGCCCTGATCATGTGACCCCCTGACTCCGCCCCACCTGTGACCTCATCACAGGTCCTGTGCGCACAGAAAAGCTCATAACGACGTTGCTGGCTGTGAGGTGGGGGGTCCACTGCTGGCACCGGGGCCCCCCACGCCTTCTCAGGAGCCCATAGTGGCTGGGCGGCAGAGTAGGGAGATCGATTCTCCCTGCCCTGCCGCAGAATGTAACTGTATGGGCGCGCTGTGCACGCCAATACAGTTACAGTAGTGTAGCTCAGTGGGCTTCTCAGAGCTCGGGGCCTGGGGCAACCGCCCCCTCTGCCCCCCTGGTAGCTACGCTACTGCACCACTTCCATAGTGGACCCTGGTAGCTGACGTGGGGGTGGGATGTCCAAATCATTATTGCGCAGCCGCCAACCCATAATGGAAGAATTGAAGACTCTGGAGTCCCCAGTTCTTCCATAGGCCCCAATATCTACAATTATAAACTTGTAGGTACTGTCAACCAGGGCCAACAGCACTACAGAAAAATACTGTTTATAATTAAAATATTGGGACCCTGAGTTTGGCGGCTTCTGCACACAGATGTGCTTTCCATCCAGTGTGCCAATACAGTTCAGAAACTGGCACGTTTCCACAAACCCACGGGCTATATGCAGCCAGTCTTCCATTGTGGGCTCAGGCATGACTGATTGATGTAGTCGGGACCATATTTTCGAGCAGGTTGAACGGACAATGCATGAGATGATGGATTTGCCAATTAACAATTCAAGATGCAGTGCTGCATAGGAAAGGCCAGTGAAAAGGAAGCTATAAGGGAAGATATATTATTAAAAACAATTAAAACCCATGCCGCCATAAACAAGTTTAGTCCTTCCTAACATTTAGGCCCAATTGCTAAGAAGCTCTGCCTAGAAAAAAAACATGCACGGCCTTTGCTTGTGTTAAAAGCAGCTTATAATGTGAAAGGACAAATGTAGGAGTAAGAATAATGAAACAACATTGAAAAAAAAATTGAATGGATGAGAGCATTAAATTTAACCCCTTCACGACCCAGCCTATTTTGACCTTAATGACCTGGCCATTTTTGGCTTTTCTGACCAGTGTCCCTTTATGAGGTAATAATTCAGGAACGCTTCAACGCATCCGGGTGATTCTGAGTTTGTTTTTTCGTGACATATTGGGCTTCAAGACAGTGGTAAATTTAGGTCAATAATTATTGCGTTTATCTGTGAAAAAAATGGAAATTTGGCGAAAATTTTGAAATTTTCGCAATTTTCAAATTTTTAATTTTTATTCTGTTAAACCAGAGAGTTAGGTGACACAAAATAGTTAATAAATAACATTTCCCACATGTCTACTTTACATCAGCACAATTTTGGAAACAAAATATTTTTTGTTAGGACGTTATAAGGGTTAAAAGTTGACCAGCGATTTCTCATTTTTACAACAAAATTTACAAAACCATTTTTTTAGCGACCACCTCACATTTGAAGTCACTTTGAGGGGTCTATATGGCAGAAAATACCCAAAAGTGACACCATTACAAAAACTGCACCCCTCAAGCTACTCAAAACTACATTCAAGAATATTATTAACCCTTCAGGTGCTTCACAGGAGCTAAAGCAACGTGGAAGGAAAAAATGTACATTTTAATTTTTCCAACAAAATTTTTTTTTAGCATCAATTATTTTATTTTCACATGGGCAACAGGATAAAATGGATCCTAAAATTTGTTGGGCAATTTCTCCTGAGTGCACCGATACCTCATATGTGGTCATAAACCACTGTTTGGGCGCACGGCAGGGCCCAGAAGGGAAGGAGCACCATTTGACTTTTTGAATGGAAAATTAGCTCCAATTGTTAGCGGACACCATGTCGTATTTGGAGAGCCCCTGTGTGCCTAAACATTGGAGTACTGTTGTGAGTTCATTTTCCCCTTCACTACTGAGGCCCGAGGAACTCCCTCTTCTGGTAGAGAAAGGTAGTGAGCCTGATTATCAAACACCTGAGTTTGATGATGATGACTGGCTGAGTGGAGTTACTGACTGGATATAAGGCTGCCGACGCCCTTCTGCCCTGCGGGTGATTTCTCTGTGGGATCCTTGGAGACCAGTCTGAATTCCTGCTCTTCTAAAGCTAAGTTTTCTGCTCGGCTTTTTGCATTGGTGCTTTGACTTTGTTTTGCTTTGTTTTTCTGGATTTCTGCCATTCCCTGCTGGGGTGAGCTGAATTCCTTTAGCTCTGTCTTCTGAAAATACCTGAGTGCTGATTTAGTTTTTGAAGCCTAGCTGCTTCAGGGTCTTTTTCCATATCAGCTGTTGGCTTATGTCTTTGATAGGGTTTTGGCAGATTGCAGACAGCAACCTTCCTTTCCTTTTCTGTTTAGTTAGCTTGGGCCCCATCGTTTGCTCAGCCTATCTTTCTATCTGTGTGAGTGTTTTTTCATCTTGCTTCACCGTCATTATATGTTGGGGGCTGCCTTTTACTTTGGGGTCTGCTCTGGGGCAGTTTAGATTTCCTTTTCTGTCTTTAGGCTATTTAGCGCTCCGGCTGTGATCGAGGGATCTAGGGCATCGTAGGAACCCCCCACGGCTACTGCTAGTTGTGTTGATAGGTTCAGGGGTCTGCAATCTGATAGTTGCCAACTTCTCTGGTTTTCTGAACGTAGCTTCTATTTTTGTGTCTGCCTCCTACGGTGACTCAGTCATAACAGAATCATCCGCCATACCGCAGATCCTAGGGTACTCAATAGCAGGAAAGAATTGAAAAAAAAAAAAAGGTGTATATTTTTTCCTCTATATCTCTGAGGCCGTAGGGGGAATTTTTTTTTTTCTCTCAATGGAGATAAAGCAATTGTCTGATCGTGTGGAGCAGCTCGCTGCGGAAGTGCGGGGAATTTCCACCTACCTTGCTCATTCACATGCTGCTGAACCAAAGATTCCTACACCTGATGTATTTTTTGGGGATTGGTCTAAATTTTTGAATTTCAAAAATAATTGTAAATTATTTTTTGCCTTGAAGCCTAACTCGTCAGGGAGCTCCGCGCAGCAGGTTAAAATTGTCATCTCTTTGCTGCATGGCGATCCCCAGGATTGGGCGTTTTCTTTGAAACCAGATGATCCTATTCTGACTAATGTGAACGCATTTTTTCAGGCCTTGGGGTTGTTGTATGACAAACCTAATGCCATTGATCAGGCTGAAAAGACCCTGCTGGCATTGAACCAGGGTCGTGATTCTGCAGAATTGTACTGTCAAAAATTCCGAAAGTGGGCAGTACTTACTACCTGGAATGATAATGCCTTGGCTGCTCTCTTTCGGAAGGGGTTGTCAGAAGCCGTAAAAGATACTATGGTGGGATTTCCTGTTCCCTCTGGTCTTGACGATTCTATGTCATTAGCCATTCAGGTTGATCGGCGTTTGCGCGAACGCAAAGCTGCACGAGAGGTGTTGCCACCTGTTGAACAAATGTCTGAACCTATGCAATGTGATAGAGTTTTTTCCAGAGAGCAGCGTCAGGAATTCAGAAGGCGTAATAAGTTGTGTTTTTTCTGTGGAGATGCCTCGCATATTATTTCTGTCTGTCCTAAACGAGAGAAACGCTTTGCACACACGTTTTCTGTTGGTGGTGTTCAACCTAAGTTTCTTCTGGCTATTACTCTGATCTGCTCCCTGTCCACATTTTCCGCCAAGGCTTTTGTGGATTCAGGAGCAGCACTAAACCTAATGGACTTGGATTTTGCTAAACGTTGTGGATTTCCGATGACACCTCTGCAGACGCCTATCCCTTTGAGGGGGATTGATGCTACTCCTTTGGCTAAAAATAAACCTCAGTTTTGGACCCAGGTGGTAATGCGGGTCGCCCCAGACCATCAAGAAAATTGCAGATTTTTGGTGTTGCATAATCTGCATGATACTATTGTTCTGGGGTTTCCCTGGTTACAAATTCAGAATCCAGTTTTGGATTGGAAATCTGTGTCTGTGGTGAGTTGGGGTTGTCGGTGTGCCTTTAGTGAGGCTCCGGTGTTTTCCACCTCTCCTCAGTCGCATGATGTTCCTGATTATTTGGCGGACTTTTATGATGTATTTAGTGAGAATGAGTCTGCGTCTCTGCCTCCTCATAGGAGTTATGACTGTGAAATTGAACTGAGCCCGGGGTGTAAATTTCCCAAGGGTCGGCTCTTCAATTTATCTGTACCCGAGCACGAGGCTATGCGATCCTATATTAAGGAGGCGTTGGAGAAGGGTCATATTAGACCATCCTCGTCACCCTTAGGTGCCGGTTTTTTTTTGTAGCCAAAAAGGATGGATCATTAAGACCTTGTATTAATTATCGTGCCCTCAACAAAATTACTGTTAAATATCAGTATCCGTTACCCCTGATTTCTGATCTATTCTCCAGAGTTAAAGGTGCTTGCTGGTTTACCAAGCTTGACCTCAGGGGGGCGTATAATCTTATTCGCATTAAGCATGGGGATGAATGGAAGACGGCGTTTAATACTCCGGAGGGACATTTTGAGTACCTGGTGATGCCTTTTGGGCTCACTAATGCCCCTTCTGTCTTCCAGTGCTTCATGAACGATATTTTCCGAGATTTTGTCGATAAATTTTTGATTATCTATCTGGATGATATTTTGATCTTCTCCAAGGATTGGGATTCTCATGTGGAACATATTCGGACTGTGTTCCGGATCTTGAGGGAGAATTCCCTGTATGTCAAAGGATCTAAATGCCTTTTTGGAGTACAAAGGATTTCTTTTTTGGGATTTATTTTGTCCCCATCTACTATTGAAATGGACCCGGCCAAGGTACAGGCCATTTACGATTGGGTTCAGCCCACTTCTTTGAAGGCCCTCCAGAAGTTTTTGGGTTTTGCTAATTTTTATCGGAAATTTATAGCAAAATTTTCTAGTATTGCCAAGCCATTGACTGATTTGACTAAGAAGGGTGCTGATGTGTTAAATTGGTCTCCGGAGGCTGTTTCTTCCTTTCAGGAGCTGAAGCGAAGATTCACCTCCGCCCCGGTTTTGCGGCAACCTGATGTCTCACTTCCGTTCCAGGTAGAGGTGGATGCTTCTGAGATTGGGGCAGGAGCTGTTTTGTCCCAAAAGGATCCTGTAACATCTAAAATGAATCCCTGTGCTTTCTTTTCCCGAAAGTTCTCTCCATCTGAACGTAACTATGATGTGGGGAATCGGGAACTGTTGGCCATGAAATGGGCATTTGAGGAGTGGAGACATTGGTTGGAGGGAGCTAAGCATCAAGTCGTGGTCCTCACTGACCACAAGAATTTGATTTATCTAGAGTCGGCTAAGCGCTTGAACCCTAGACAGGCCTTGTTTTTTACACGGTTTGATTTTGTGGTTTCTTTTCTTCCTGGAACTAAGAATGTCAAGGCAGACGCCCTCTCTAGGAGCTTCTTTGCTGATTCTCCTGTGGTGACCAAGCCTGCTACCATCTTAGGCGAAGGGGTGGTTCTTTCTGCCATCTCGCCCGATTTGAGACGTGCTCTGGAAGAGTTCCAGGAGGACAAACCTGAGCGTTGTCCCAGTGGAAAGTTGTATGTTCCTGACCAGTGGAAGAAGAGAGTGATGTCTGAAGTTCATTTCTCTGCTTTGGCTGGTCATCCAGGTATTTTTGGTACTAGAGATCTGGTGAGTCGGTCTTTTTGGTGGCCCTCCTTGTCTCGTGATGTCAGGAATTTTGTGCAGTCCTGTGGGACGTGCTCCCGGTCTAAATCGTGTTCTCGCTCTAGTGGGTTGTTGATGCCTTTGCCTGTCCCCAAGAGGCCATGGACCCATATTTCAATGGATTTCATCTCTGATATGCCTGTCTCTCAAAGGATGACTGTTATTTGGGTGATTTGTGATAGGTTCTCTAAGATGGTTCATTTTGTACCACTCCCTAAGTTGCCGTCTTCCTCTGAGTTGGTGCCCCTGTTTTTACAACAGGTGGTTCGCTTGCACGGGATTCCTGAGAACATTGTATCTGACAGAGGAGTCCAGTTTGTGTCTAGATTTTGGAGAACTTTCTGCTCCAAGCTGGGAATTCAGTTGTCCTTCTCTTCTGCTTTTCACCCTCAGACCAATGGGCAGACGGAGAGAACAAACCAGACCTTGGAGTCATATTTGAGATGTTTTATTTCTGCTGATCAGGATGATTGGGTTTCATTTTTGCCCTTGGCTGAATTTGCTTTAAATAATAGAGCTAGTTCTGCCACCTTGATGTCACCTTTTTTTTTGTAACTTTGGGTTTCATCCTCGATTTTCTTCAGGGCAGGTGGAGCCCTCTGCCTGCCCAGGTGTTGACACTGTGGTGGAGAGAATGCACCAGATCTGGGACCAAGTGGTGGATAAGTTATCTCTCTCCCAGGAAAAGGCCCAGCGGTTTTCCAACCGACATAGGACCATTGGTCCCCAGTTTAAGGTTGGTGATATGGTGTGGTTATCATCAAAAAATATTGCTATGAAGGTGGCTTCTCCTAAGTTTAAGCCTAGATTCATTGGACCTTACAAGATTTTGGAGATTATTAATCCGGTCTCTTTTCGTTTGGCTCTTCCTGTCACATTTAAAATCCATAATGTGTTCCATAAATCTTTGTTGAAGAGGTTTGTTGAACCTGTTGTTCTGGGGGTGGCACCTCCAGACCCCGTATTGGTTGAAGGTAACATGGACTATGAGGTAGAGAAAATACTGGATTCCCGTCTGGCTAGACGGAGACTCCAGTATTTGGTTAAGTGGAAGGGTTATGGATAATTCCTGGGTCTCTGCCTCTGATATTCATGCCAAAAGATTGGTGCGTGCCTTTCATCGGGCTCACCCTGATCGCCCTGGTGGCGTGGTTGAGGGTTTGGTGACCCCTACTCAAGGGGGAGGTACTGTTGTGAGTTCATTTTCCCCTTCACTACTGAGGCCCGAGGAACTCCCTCTTGTGGTAGAGAAAGGTAGTGAGCCTGATTATCAAACACCTGAGTTTGATGATGATGACTGGCTGAGTGGAGTTACTGACTGGATATAAGGCTGCCGACGCCCTTCTGCCCTGCGGGTGATTTCTCTGTGGGATCCTTGGAGACCAGTCTGAATTCCTGCTCTTCTAAAGCTAAGTTTTCTGCTTGGCTTTTTGCATTGGTGCTTTGACTTTGTTTTGCTTTGTTTTTCTGGATTTCTGCCATTCCCTGCTGGGGTGAGCTGAATTCCTTTAGCTCTGTCTTCTGAAAATACCTGAGTGCTGATTTAGTTTTTGAAGTCTAGCTGCTTCAGGGTCTTTTTCCATATCAGCTGTTGGCTTATGTCTTTGATAGGGTTTTGGCAGATTGCAGACAGCAAACTTCCTTTCCTTTTCTGTTTAGTTAGCTTGGGCCTCATCGTTTGCTCAGCCTATCTTTCTATCTGTGTGAGTGTTTTTTCATCTTGCTTCACCGTCATTATATGTTGGGGGCTGCCTTTTACTTTGGGGTCTGCTCTGTGGCAGTTTAGATTTCCTTTTCTGTCTTTAGGCTATTTAGCGCTCTGGCTGTGATCGAGGGGTTTAGGGCATCGTAGGAACCCCCCACGGCTACTGCTAGTTGTGTTGATAGGTTCAGGGGTCTGCAATCTGATAGTTGCCAACTTCTCTGGTTTTCTGGACGTAGCTTCTATTTTTGTGTCTGCCTCCTACGGTGACAAAGTCATAACAGAATACCCCCACAAGTGACCCAATTTTGGAAGCTAGACACCCCAAGGAACTTATCTAGATGCATAGGGAGCACTTTGAACCCCCACGTACTTCACAAATTGTTCTGTAAAAATGAAAAAGTACTTTTTTTTTCACAAAAAATTTCTTTTCGCCTACATTTTTTCATTTTTACATGGGCAACAGAATAAAATGGATCCTAAAATTTGTTGGTCAATTTCTCCTGGGTACACCAATACCTCATATGTGGTCATAAACCACTGTTTGGGCACACTGCAGGGCTCAGAAGGGAAGGAGCGCCATTTGACTTTTTGAATGGAAAATTAGCTCCAATTGTTAGCGGACACCATGTCGTGTTTGGAGAGCCCCTGTGTGCCTAAACATTGGAGTACCCCCACATGTGACCCCATTTTGGAAACTAGACACCCCAAGGAACTTGTCTAGATGCATAGTGAGCACTTTAAACCCCAAGGTACTTCACAAATTGATCTGTAAAAATGAAAAAGTACTTTTTTTCACTAAAAATTTATTTTCGCCTACATTTTTTGATTTTTACATGGGCAACAGGATAAAATGGATCCTAAAATTTGTTGGGCAATTTCTCCTGAGTACACCGATACCTCATATGTGGTCATAAACCACTGTTTGGGCGCACGGCAGGGCTCAGAAGGGAAGGAGCGCCATTTGACTTTTTGAATGGAAAATTAGCTCTAATCGTTAGCGGACACCATGTCGCGTATGGAAAGTATGTAGTGTATGTCAGATTGGTGTGTGTAGTGTAGTATACGTAATGTTGCTGTGTGTGGTGCTTACTACACCACACACGTCAACCTGATGTGTACTACACCACACGCCAACCTAACATACACTACGTCAGGTTGGCGTGTGTGGTGTTGTGTATGTCAGGTTGGTGTGTGGTGTAGTGTACGTCAGATTGATGTGTGTGGTGTAGTATACCACACACACACACCAACGTGACGTACACTACACCATACACACTAACCTGACGTACACTATGCCACACACACCAACCTGATGTACACTATGCCACACACACCAACCTGACAAACTACGTCAAGTTGGTGTGTGTGGTGTAGTGTATGTTAGGATGGTGTGTAGTGTAGTGTATGTTAGGTTGGTGTGTGTGTTGTAGTATACACCACACATACACCAACCTGACATACACTACGCCACACACACCAACCTACAAGTATATCGTGGCACTACTGCGTTGGTGCACAAAAGAAGGTTCCCACACCAGTGTAAATAACGAAAGAAATTTTTGGCACTCAACTTGTCGCAAAGTGAAGATTTTATTTGCAGTCTCAAATTTAGACGTTTCGGCTTATACAAACAAGCCTTCATCAGTATGCTGCAAATCAGATACAGGTATAGAATACAAGTCAAATGCTACATAATGTACAATCAATAAGGTGATGTACACTACACCACACACACCAACCTGACACAACTTGTCAGGTTGGTGTGTGTGGTGTAGTGTACATCAGGTTAGTGTGTGTGGTGTTATGTCAGACTAGTGTGGGTGAGTTCTGTAGTGGAGTGTCAGGATGTGTTTAGTCCCCGGACGCGTGATGAATGCTAAAGCATTCATTCAAACACAGTGCGGGTTTGTTGGGACAAGTTTCACATTGGAAACGAGTTTCCCTTCTTATCCCCCTTTTATAGCACACTTGGCACCTTTTTTTTGCTCTCGCCTTAGTGGGAGTATGTTGCCCTGGTACCATACGAGAGACTTGAGTTCCAGGGGTGCTGGGCCCTTGCTCCATCCTCCTCTCCAAAAATCATGGCCTTTATCAACGCCTTCTGGAACTGAAGGAAGGAGTGGTTCTGGCCTGCACATCGTGATAGCATGCATGCATTATACAGTGGCATTTGTACTATGTGCACAGCCAGTTTTTTGTACCACACCTTCGCTTTCCGCATGGCACTATAGGGCTGGAGGACTTGATCAGAAAGATCAACCCCCCCCATGTGATGGTTGTACTCCAGGGCACAGTCCGGTTTGTGGACCTGTGCTTGGGTACCTCGAACGGTGGTGGCCGTGGTGCCAGGACCATGGATTATTGTCAAGAAAAAGACGTCTCTTTTGTCTTTGAACTTGACAACAAGCATGTTGCCACTACATTGGGCTCGGCTCTCACCCTTTGGGAGAACCTGCTCAATTAGCGACAAAGGGAGACACCTATGGTTTCTGCACACGGTACTGCAAGCGACGGTAGCTCTGGCAGAGAGGGATTGAAAGAGTGGGACGCTTGTATAAAAGTTATCAACGTACAGATGGTAACCTTTATCAAGCATTGGGTGGACCAAATCCCACACTATTTTCCCACTCACCCCCAGAGCAGGTGGACATTCTGGGGGCTTGATCTTGGTGTCCTTTCCTTGGTAAACTCTAAAGCTGAGAGTGTACCCTGAGGTCCTCTCTCACAGCTTGTAGAGTTTTATCTCGTACCTCGCCCTTTTGCTGGGCAGGTACTGACGGAACTGAAGCCTCCCTTTGAAGTGGATGAGGGATTCATCCACACAAATTTCCCTTTCGGGAATGTACACTTCAGCAAACTTGTTGCTAAAGTGTTCGACGACTAGCCGAATTTTGAACAGTCCATCAAAATTCGGGTCATCGCGGGGAAGGCTGTCAGTGTTGTCCCTGAAATTAAGAAATTTATGAATCGTCTCAAAACATTTGTGAGTCATAACCATGCCAAATACTGGAGTTTGATATAAAATATCGGTACTCCAGTATTGGCGAATTTCCGGTTTCTTCACAATCCCCATGTGAAGGACCAGTCCCCAATATTTAATCATTTCTACAGAGTCCACGGGACTCCAAGTAGAGAATGAAGAAATTGGGTGTTCCGCCAAAAATTGCTGGGCATACAAGTTTGTTTGCTCCACCATGAGACTGACAAGTGACTCAGAGAAAAAGACTTTGAAAAAGTCTATTTCCCTGAAGTTGGCACTCGAACTGGATTCCTGATTGGGGAACGAAATCAGGAATCCGTGGAGCAAAATTTTCAGGGACGGGGTCCAGGAGGGGGCACTAGTGCTAGGTTGAGAGTGATTAGCACTAGGTTGGGGGTTACTTACATTTGGCTGTGGGTCTTCTTCCCCGGTCTCCGGACGCTTCCTCATCCTGCGACATCTTGGTTGAGGCAAGTCTGTGTCGCTGGAGGAGGAAGAGTGGGAGGAATAGAGAAAGGTGGGGTCGTCCTTGTCATCACTATCAGCTTCGGAGGCAATAAAGGCACATGCCTCCTCAGCTGAGTACACCTTTTGAGACTGGGACGAGTGGGACATTGTGCGTGTGTGGCGTGTGTGTTTATAAAAAGATAAACTTTATTATAGTGTGTGTATGTGTATGTGAGAGTGTTTGGTGAAACTTTCTACTGTGTGGGGGCTGTGAGGCACGGGGGAGCACGGAGGGGCTGTCAGGCACGGTGGAGCACGAGGGGGCTGTCAGGCGTGGGGGAGCACGAGGGGGCTGTCAGGCGCGGGGGAGCACGAGGGGGGAGCAGCAGCAGGAGGGGTGATTACTGATGCAGTGGGTTAATCACAGGGCTGGGGGGATGGAATCAGACAGCAGAGGGGAGCGGAGGACAGCACAGAGGGGAGATCAGTGGCAGCAGCCGGTGATCACAGGGCTGGGGGGTGATCACCTGTTGTGGGGGGCGATCAGAGGGGTGGGGGGGTGATTACTGGTCAGGGGGGGTGATCACAGGGCCGGGGGAGGATGGAAACAGGCACCAAAAGGGAGCAGAGAACAGCAGAGAGAGGAGATCATCAGCAGCAGGGGAGTGATTACAGGGCTGGGGGTGATCACCTGTTGAGGGGGGTGATCAGAGGGGTGGAGGGGTGATTACTGGGCAGGGGGGCGATCAGAGAGGTGGTGGGGTGATTACTGGGCGGAGTGGCGATCAGAGAGAGGTGATGGGGCAATCAGAGAGGTGGTGGGGTGATTACTGGGCGATCAGAGAGGTGGTGGGGTGATTACTGGGCAGGGGGGTGATCAGAGAGGTGGTGGGGTGATTACTGGGCAGGGGGGGCGATCAGAGAGGTGGTGGGGCGATCAGAGGGGTGGGGATTACTGAGCAAGAGGGGCGATCAGAGAGGTGGTGGGCCGATCAGAGGGGCGGGGGGTGATTACTGGGCTGGGGGGGCGATCAGAGGGGTGGGGGGGCGATTACTGGGGCAGGAGGGGTGGAATTAGGGGAGCGGTGCACAGTACCAAAGGAGAGATCAGCAGCAGCAGGTGGCAGCAGCAGGCGCGGCGATCGGTGGCAGTAGGCGGCGATCGGTGGCAGGAGCAGCAAGCAGGGACCTGTCGGGTGTCAGGGCAGCACCTCGCTCTTCACCTTCCACGGACGGGATGAGGTGACAAACGAGCGCAGCCATTCTTTGACACCGCCCCTCCACATCTGATTGGAGGGCTAGCATCACATGGACGCTAGCTCCAATCAGATCTGGGGGAGGTTACACAGAGGTCACCTAGCTCTAGCCAATGGCTGATGCTATTACAGCATCAGCCATTGCTGGAGTGTAATATTTCACCAAGTTTCATTGGTGAAATATTACAATCGCTCTGATTGGCTGTTTCACTTTTAACAGCCAATCAGAGCGATCGTAACCACTTGGGGGCAAAGTCACCCCCCCTGGGGTAAACTGCATGCCATCCTGTATCTGCGGGTCGGGTGACATTTCAATGACCCCGGTCAACCGACCCCCAGGAACGCAATTTATAGCATGACGCCTACGTAGGCGTCATGGATCGTTTGGGCACGACTTTTCATGACGCCTACGTAGTCGTCATGGTTCGTGAAGGGGTTAAAACAAGAATACATCATCAACCTAGAGGATGAATACATACCATATTGTAAGTAGAAGGAGCTCCTATTCAAAAATATACTTGCGCATCTTGGTGACCTTAAAGGTGATCCAAGGGCGTACTATCTCCATCAGAATGTCAAATGTGGGCAGGCCCATCCAACTATACTGGTAGAACTTGTCAGGATGGCTATATAGAGAAGCATATAGACGGTGGAAATGGCCTTCAGTCAGCTGTTGCCTCAAAAGCGGATGTACCCACATTCTTCTGTGCCTCCTCGGATCCACAATCACTGGGTATGGCTCCCCAAAACATCAAGACATAACCCAGTGTAAAAGAACCCGCTCAGTAGTGTTAAAAATAAACCTGTCTGACATGTTTGGCACAAAGCAGAAATACCACAGCACATGCACGGACTGTAATGCAAAGATTGGAGGGTATCACCTGTTGTAAAGCCAATAAATAGGGTTGCTGATTCTGATTTTAATCAATTTCAGGCCCAAAAACCGTTTTATGTCCATTTTGCAAGTCTTTGAATACTTAGATGCGATGAAATCGCATCCTCGCATTGCAAACGGATTACATACGGATGTCTGTTCATGATACATTGATGCGATTCTCGTCCGTCAAAATCGGACCGATTTTTCATACAGTACTTTAAGTGTGACTCCAGCCTAAGGAATTAATACTGATGGTCTTTTTATATGTTGAAAAAGGGACATTTGGACCTACCTAGTTTCCAGGGCCCCCGATGCAATTGCAACCCCTGCATCTACTGTAGTTACGCCAGTAGGCAGATCCTTGTGTTCTCTGGGAGATAAGTTGCCTCCAGAGATATTTGACAGCAGCCCTCTCATAGAGATCACAGAACACTAAATTGAGTACTCCTGTATATAGGGGAGGTGAAGTAGCTTATGTGAATGGGGGTTTATGAAAGGAAATAAGGCTTCAGGAGACAACTGCAACATTGATTTTAATAATTGCTGATAGTTTGCAGTTGTAAATTAAGCCTAAAGAAATAACCGTATGGAAAGAAAGATTGCTTTGTTATGTCTAAACTTTGAAGTAAAATTCTGGAACATCTTAGAACTGCTCATTTCTCATGTAATCGTTGTTTAATGCCTGTCATCCTACAAATTCCCACATTATCACTGGTGGTGGGAAAGGAACCAAAGTCATTAGTTGACGTTTACATAACTTCCAGATGGGGCTAAGCACTTGGTGAAATAATTAAGAACTGGGCCTCTTCAGAACAGACAGTCTACGAAAATTTGCTTATATAAAGTGACCTCTGGAGAACATTTTTCTTCAGACTTTCTTCTTTTCATACACAACTATTTACTCTGGGTCATGGAGACCACATCAACTGCAATGAATAATCTCAAAAATGTTGTTTCTGCTCTTCCACTGTTTTTCTTGGAAATATTTATGAATAAAATATCCCTGAAGGCCCAAAGATATTTATTCCAGAAAGTATGCTTTGTATTGTTTATTATAGAATATGTTAGTGTTTTATGAAAATATGAAGAGGGGCTCTTGGAGAAAGGTTGTATGGTTGGATCCATCGGGCCCTGCAGCCTGTGACTTATTCATCCTTTTGCATATCCCATTATTTCAGACTGATCGAATGGGACACCTAAAGTCAAATGTCTTGTCCAATCAGACTACCAACATTTCTCAATGGATTGCATTTTCAGCCACCAGAATGTGAAATAATAATGTTTGGGGATGATCATGATGGCTGATGACTATTTATATCATCAGAACCAGATTAAGGTTGAGCAAAATATTTGGTTTTGCTTCTATAACCTGGATCTATAGACCCCATTTAGTGGTGGCATGTAAGAGAGGTGAAAAATCTTCTATTTCCATAAGATTAGTGGGTACAAGAGGTGAGTTGTGTATACTACTACCCAAATTAATAGTGACTGCAAGGGGTGGTAAATGATGGAGCAATGAGATCTGTTATAATTATAATGTTCATCTCACAGATATAGGGCTGGTTATTTTTCTCTTCATTCTCCTGAATGGAATTGAGCAGGCCTTGTACCAAGTAGGTTGGGGTTCAAGAACAGTATAAATGCTTTGCTCCTCTTTGACGGTCAATTATTATACCATGATAGTGTTTTTCTGTACTAAGTCTGACTTGCGTCGGGAGTCCGGCAGGGCATAACGATTTGTACTTGTTCAGCTGGCCAATCATGCTTTATTTGAGATTTTCTGATATCCATGTGTTCAGCACATCTTCTTGGCTATGACCGACCTTCACCAATTAAAAAAAAGAGTTTCGATAAAATTGTGTTTTGCCTTAATTAGGCTAGTTTCACACTAGCGTATGGCCAAGGTGCGGAGGGCTGCAGACTTCCTCTGTGACGCTCCGCCCACGTCCGCACCTCCTCCCACAAGCTCTGCCTACCTCGGCATGCGGCGTGCGTACCCTATCTTTAGCATTGGGTATGCAGGCCATGCCAAAGTATGCGGATGCCTCTGCATGTGTCATTTTGATGGTGCGGCAACCTGCGCCGAACGCAACGTGTTGCATTTTGGTGCGATGCTTTCTCCATCCTTGTTTATCGCTTTATTAATGCTAACTCTGCCTCTTCCTGTCTCCTCACAGCAGGGGGGACCTGGAGGCTGCGTTGTCCCATCCTCTTATCTGGGTTTTTGTTGGTATTGTGTTTTGTATATACAGGGGCTGGCTGTGGCTGGGATGATGTATATACAGGGGATTGCTGTGGCTGCACTGATGTATATACAGGTGGTGCTGGGCTCAGTGGGCTGGGTCTGGTGATGATGTATATACAGGTGGTGCTGGGCTCAGTGGGCTGGGGCTGTACCTGGTGATGATATATATACAGGTGGTGCTGGGCTCAGTGCGCTTGGGCTGGACCTGGTGATATATATATACAGGTGGTGCTAGGCTCAGTGGGCTGGATTTGGTGATGATGTATATACAGGTGGTGCTGGGCTCAGTGGGCTGGACCTGATGATGATGTATATACAGGTGGTGCTGGGCTCAGTAGGCTGGGGCTGGACCTGGCGATGATATATATACAGGTGCTGGGCTCAGTGGGCTGGGGCTGGTGATGATGTATATACAGGTGCTGGGCTTAGTAGGCTGGGGCTGGTGATGATGTATATACAACTGCTGGGCTCAATGGGCTGGTGATGATGTATATACAGGTGCTGGGCTTAGTGGGCAGGTGATGATGTATAAACAGGTGATGGGCTCAGTGGGCTGGGGTTGGTGATGATGTATATACAGGTGCTGGGCTTAGTGGCCTGGGGCTGGTGATGAAGTATATGCAGGTGCTGGGCTCATTGGGCTGGGGCTGGGGATGATGTATATAAATGTGCTGGGCTGAGTGGGTTGGTGATGATGTATATACTGGTATGGGGCTCATTATACTGTATGGAGCAGTTTCATTCACCTTTTACGTTCTAAAATTTTACAACCTGAACGACCATGGCTTTCCCCCCTAGCTTTGATCCTGGATAAGCCCATGTACCTGTATGCTCATACTGTTCACCTTTTTATAATGACGATATGCTAGTGATGTGTAAAAATTGACAAATGTTTCAGCTAATAACCTATGACTATTCAAGCCATTTCCTTGACCTAGAAATTAATCACCCTAGCGCCAATCTTTGATATCTTGATATTATATACATATTTCTCAGGGATTTTGTATATATGTGTAATTTTGTATACATTTAATCTTAATCTGTGTTATCATTATGTCAAGTTTATTTATGAACAGCACATTAATTGGTGTGTCTATTTGTTTTACAGTGAGGTTTTGACAAAGACCCTAGCAGGGTCGAAACATTACCCTATCTTCACAAAAAAATTTTTTTGTTCCTGCTGTGGTATTACCTACACTTGAAATAAACATGATTTAATTTTGGAAAGTATTGCATTGTCTGAGTGCGGCTGTTTCCTTCCTTCTGTTTACTTTGGGTTCACCCAAGTTCAGTCAGCACCTCCTGTCCAAGAAGAGTGCGCTTCATTTTTTCTTTTCTAAAAATAGCAGCCCGCAGCTGCCCAGAAAAGGCACATCTATTAGATGCGCCAATTCTGGCACTTTGCCCGGCTCTTCCCACTTGCCCTGTAGTGGTGGCAAGTTGGGTTTATATTTGTGGGGTTGATGTCACCTTTGCATTGTCAGGTGAAATCAAGCCCACGGATTAGTAATGGAGAGGCATGTGTAAGACACCTCTCCATTACTAATCCTATAGTTACAGTATATGGTAAATAAAGAAACAGCAAGTATAAAGTCCTTTATTAGAAATAAAACAAAACACACTATTTCTTTTTTATTTTAAAATAACAAACACAGTTATACTCACCTAACGCCTATTCCACCGAAACCCTCGTTCTCCTGTAGTAAAACTAAAATAAAAAAACAACAATATACCATACCGGTCTCTCGTTCTGTCCCATGCCGTAATCCATGTCTGGAGTATAAATAATTTTCAACCTGGATGGTGCCAGAATTGGCGCATCTAATAGATGTGCTTTTTCTGGGCAGCTGCGGGCTGCTATTTTTAGGCTGGGGGGCCAATATCCATGGCCACTTACCAGCCTGAGAATACCAGCCCCCAGCTGTCTGGTTGTCAAAAATGAGAGGGACCCCATGCCGCTTTTTTAAATTATTTATTTATATAATAATAATAATAATAATAATAAAAAAAACAGCATGGGGACCCCTCTATCCTTGATAATCAGCCTTGCTGAAGCTGACAGCTGAGGGTTGCAGCCCCCAGCTGTGAGCGTTAGGAACGGCGGAACGCACTAAATAAAAATAATAATAAAGTGCATTCGCCGCTCGGGGTCAACCGTGCAGTAGGTGGAGGCAAGCCCGGACGCCTGCCCCAAAGGGGCTACAGGGAGGGCGCACATGACTAAGGAGGGATGCTAGGCCTGAGGGTTAGTGAAGGGTTAAGGTGTAGTGCTTTTGTGTTTATGGGGAAGGTGTGGGTTGGAGCTATGGGGCTTATGGTGCAATGTGAGTTGGCATGGAGTGGTCAGTTGTGGGATGGATATATAGGGCAGAACTGTGGGGGTATGGTCATTCCTTACCTTGCAGACGTCCGGAATCATCAGCCCCTCAAATCTGGGACTTCAGCTTGAATCTTTGGATCCAGAAGATGGAATACCTCGTGGCACAGATGAAGAGGAGGATGGAGCAGCGCGGCCAGCAGTGGATGAAGGAACAGCTGCAGCGATGGTCCGGTGATGGCGACGGTGGAGAAGATGGGACCCCTCTGCCTCCGAAGCGGCAGCGACCATCACGGCCTCCTGTGCACCTCAGCCCGGATTTAAGTTTGCAGCGGTGGATGAGCCCCATTAGCAGACCTGTTGCAGAAGACATCGCGGGGCCGGAGCCAGAAGTTGAGAAGCAGGCAGCAAGACAGCGGGGCGGTGACTGTCGTGGCCGGCCTCCCCTCCATTTCGGATCGCGGCACACAGTAGTGTCGCGCACATCGCAGCCACGTTACCCGGCGTGGTCACCTGACCCGGCGCGGTCATCGGCATCGGTGGACGGCGGCGGTGACGTGACGCAGCAAGGAGCCCGGTGTCGAGGTGGTGTGTGACGTCACCGGCCTCATTTCCTTTCTCGCGGCGCTGAGGGGAAGCGGGCGGTGGCACGGTCATGTGGCCACCCTTCAGCAGCCAAGGGCCACGGGTCATGTGGTCCGGCGTCGCGTTCCCCCGGCGTTGGGTGCCAGATTCAGGAGGTGTTGCCTACGGCTGGAGCGCCAATCTCCCCCCCCTGTTTGAGGCTCCTAGCCGGTGACTTTTTGCCAAGCGTTCCCGGACGGACAGTCGGTCTGGGCGCTGGCGCTGCGGCCCAGGAGGGCTACAGTCGGCGTAGATCCATGGAGAAGATCGCAGTTGCGGTGCTCGACGCGGAGGACACGTGACGGCTGTTCCGTCGGGTTCCGCGGAGTCAGCCTAGTAAGTAAGGCTCACTTAAACCTTTATTAATGTCTGGATTATATTGGTTGGGAAGGGTGTTGCTATGTATGGTTTCGCACTAGGGTAGTAGTTGGTTTGTCACGGGGTTTCGGAACGATGCACGGCTGGTCCATGTGGCCAGCGTTCGAATCTGTGAGGGAATCGTTGCTTTTGGTCCAGGAGGCCATTTTGTGCACTTCATGAGTGTTGGGTGGTTTTATTTTCATGCTAGTTTGTTTTCATGTTAGTGGGTATATCTATAGTAAGTAAGGCTCACTAAGGCACACTTAAACCTTTATTATGTCTAGATTATATTGGTTGGGAAGGGTGTTGCTACGTATGGTTTCTCGCTAGGGTGCTAGTTGGTTTATCAAGGGGGTTCGGAACTATGCACGGCTGGTCCATGTGGCCAGCGTTCGAATCTGCGAGGGAATGGTTGCTTTGTGGTCCAGGAGGCCGTTTTGTGCACTTCATGAGTGTTGGGTGGTTTTTATTTTCATGCTAGTTTGTTTTCATGATAGTTGGTATATCTAAAGTAAGTAAGGCTCACTAAGGCACACTTAAACCTTTATTAATGTCTAGATTATATTGGTTGGAAAGGGTGTTGCTACGTATGGTTTCGGGTGCACTAGGATGGTAGTGTGTTTGTCTGGGGGTTCGGAAAGATGCGTGGCTGGTCCATGTGGACAGCGTTCGAATCTGTGAGGGAATGGTTGCTTTGTGGTCCAGGAGGCTGTTTTGTGCACTTCATGAGTGTTTGGAGGTGGGTATATCTATAGGTGACGACATCATTTTATTTTGGTTGGTATAATTGTGCTTGCATTCTCTGGGTGTTTGTGTATGACTGGTGGTGATTCCATGGCGGTTTGTGAGTAATTCAGGTGGTGATATGGATATTGGCAGAGCGGTGGTGGATAGCCATATCCATGTCGGTTTTATGGTTTATTGTTATAGGCATGGGGTCTTTTGGCTGGAGGATTATCGCCGCGCCTAGTATTTGATAAGGGTTTGATGGTAGTTCACTGATGTGGTGAGCAGTTTTATCGCCACGCCTAGTATTTGATAAGGGTTTGATGGTAGTTCACTGATGTGGTGAGCAGTTTTATCGCCACGCCTAGTATTTGATAAGGGTTTGATGGTAGTTCACTGATGTGGTGAGCAGTTTTATCGCCGCGCCTAGTATTTGATAAGGGTTTGATGGTAGTTCACTGATGTGGTGAGCTGTTTTATCGCCGCGCCTAGTATTTGATAAGGGTTTGATGGTAGTTCACTGATGTGGTGAGCAGTTTTATCGCCGCGCCTAGTATTTGATAAGGGTTTGATGGTAGTTCACTGATGTGGTGAGCTGTTTTATCGCCGCGCCTAGTATTTGATAAGGGTTTGATGGTAGTTCAATGATGTGGTGAGCAGTTTGGGGAGTGAACCGGGCGGCTTAATCTTTCACATTACAGTGGGGTGTGTGCTATTGCTGGTCAGAGGTGAGGGGGTAGGTGGTCGAGTTTTCATTATGGTGTGTTTTATTAATATGCCTCGGTCCGGGTTTGGTTCTCCAATAGGGGCTTTGAGTGTACTAAGGGTTTTCATGTTCACTAGGGGCATTATGGTTTGTTTGGGAAGGCAGATCTTTTGGGAACCTGCCTTTCTGGCAGCAATGGATGACATTTCCCCCGTGGGGCTTGAAGTTGACCTTTTACCGGTTTTGTTTTCAATGTCTGGTTGTTGAGGTCCGTGGTTTGGTTTCTGTGTGGTAGTCGGGGATTATCTGGTATTAGGGATGGTGGAGTGCTTATTTTCTGTTCATGGTCCAACCTGGGACTACTAGGGATTATCTGGTATTAGGGAAGGTGGTGTTCTTATTTTCTGTTCATGGTCCAACCCTTGACTACTTAGGGTTTCTTCATGCTCAGGGCGTATTTGCGGTTATCATGTTTTTGGATAAGTCAACGTGTTTGATTCACCTGGGGCCCTATGTCTAAGTCAGGTTAGATTAACGAGTACATCGTGTCAGGTCGGGGGTCGTTATTAGGTTCCCGTGTATATCGCGCTGCTGTTTTGGGGGTTGAGTTTGGTTATTGAATACGTGGGTCTACGAGCCACTGGGGGCTTTTGCATGATCTGCAGTCATATGGCGTTCTTACGGTAAGTTGCTGGTCGTGGCTGCCCAGGGGCAGTATTAACAACTTTTGTACGTAAGGACTGGTGGGTTCTCACTGCGGTTCTTTAGGGTTGCCGATTGAGCTTTTGGCAGACTGGCAGACTGTATCGGGTGGTATTTGTTACAGCCGTTGATGGCAGCTACGTAGGAGTTTATTATACAGAGTGGGTAGTTTCGTTACGATGGGCTTGGAGGTTTATTGTGGGTGCAGCTGGTCCTGCTTTGCCTCCTGGGTTTACAGCTCTCCTTAGAGTCTTTTCTTTTTGGGTGCCCCCGGACGGGGGGCTAGGGTGAGGTGTTGCGCAAGGATGATGCAACATTTCAGTTGGGTAACCCAGCGTGTGCTTTACTGGTCTCGGGGGACCTGGTTGGTGAACGGTTTGTTTATCCAACGGGTGTTGTTCCATTTGTCGGGAATTCTGTATACAGCATGAGGCAGGACATGTTGTTTTCGATGGCCGTGTGAATGGTCTCCCGCGTGGGTGTAGCCCGTCCGGCAATACATGGCTATGTCATTCATTCCGTTTTGCGCAATTGTCAGGACCGGCTGGTATTATGGGGACATGGTTGTGGTGCAGTGCAGCTGCGCGGGAAGGTGTACTTTAGGTAGTGGGTGAGCAGGTTGCAACTATAACATTACTTTCATTAATGTCGGGCTGGTGGCACGCCGTGGCAGGGGAAGCTAGTGCGATGTGCATTGACTTTTAATGATTCTAAGGACCTGGTATTCGTCTGGGGCTGTGCTCCGTTTGGGGGTGTTTTTTGCCGTGTTTTAAGGCTGAGTGGTGGACAAGCATCGGGCACCGGTGAGTGCAATGTTTTGACGTATGGCCCGGGTTTATGGTGTCTGGGGTTTTCTCGAGACGTGATGTGTGTCTGAGTTTTCCTGGACTTCAGGTGGTGTGGAATCGCTTTTCTTTCTTTTTGTGAGTAGTGTCGAGTCCGCAGTTCAGCGGGGAATGGGTGCGGAGTACATTTTACTTTTGGTAAGAGGGTGGCAACAGTAGTGTTGTGATTCTGGTGGGTTCGAAGTGCACGGGTGATGCACGCAATTAATTCGTTTCCGGGTCGTGGTGATTCCGGGGTGGATTGGTTTATGTTTTCGAGTTGGGTGGATATTTTAAGATCGATGCTATCACGCTGGGCTGACGGGACCAACAGCGTTTTGGTACTGCACGTGTGTGGTGGATACTTGGTCGCTGGGGCGTCAAGGGGTTTGATCTGAGACATCGGGCCTGAATGCTGTGTTTCATTTCGTCCTGCCTGGGAGCCATGCTCGTGTTGTTGTTCATGACTACATAGTGGGTTTTACTGGGCACGTTTTTCAAGATTCTGTCGGAGGTTGGGGAACCAGTGTAGGTTCTTTTGTTACGTCAATAATGGTTGGGTTTGATTATTATCAGGTGGAGTGCAATTTTCTGCCTGGGAGCCGTGCTCGTGTTTTTGTTCATAGGGGCTCCTGTTTGGAATGACTACATAGTGGGTTTTACTGGGCACATTTTCAAGAATCTATCGGAGGTTTGGGGAACCAATGTAGGTTCTTTTGCTAACGGCAATAATAGTTGGCTTTGATTAATTACTAGGTGAAGTGCAATTTTCGGAGTCGCCTGCAATGTTGCGGTCTCAACGAGGCAGCAGGCGGTGCATAGGATTGGACGATGCGGTTGGCTAATTGCAGGTCTTGGGTGTGGCTGACCTTGTTGTACTTGTTGTTTGGTGTAGGTTGGCATTGTGAGGTCTAATGGGGATCAGTTTTGATCGATTGGTCTTGGTACAGAAGCATTGGTTACTTGAGCCGCAGAGTCGGCTCGGGTTGGGTTTTGGTGGAGGTACTCGCACGTACAAGGTGTCATACGTGCTCGCTGTGGCGGAAAGGAGGGGGGTATTTGAAGTCGGTGGATTGCACAAAGAGCGGGGGGGTGAACCCAGTGCAGGAGCGGGTTGCCCCTGGTGGTGCAATGGTATACTTGGTTAAGGTGGGTCCCAGCTGTGCTGGGTCACAGCGGGGCATGCTAACGTGGGACCCTGCTGTGCTGGGTCACGGCGGGGCATGTTAACGTGGGTCCCTGCTGGGCTGGGTCCCAGCAGGACATTGGTTGGGCAACACTCGGCTGGGTGTCCTCGAGCCGGTGTGGTGCGGCTGAGGGCACGTGGTGGAGCTGGTGTTGCAATCATGTACAATGGACTCTTCATTTACCCCCCTCATTTTGCTGTGGTTATGTTTATGGAATATTTCTACGTTTATGGATAAAATGTTATTGCTTGTTTGGTGTTAATAAACGGGGCTGCTGTGGCCTTTTACATCCAATGTCACGCAGTGGTGTCTTATTTAAGTTAAGAAGGGGTAAGTGTGGGTTTTGGGATGGGTCATTACAGTGAAGCCGTCAGTCAGACTTTCCTAAGTCAAGGCAAGCCCGGACGCCTGCCCCAAAGGGGCTACAGGGAGGGCGCACATGACTAAGGAGGGATGCTAGGCCTGAGGGTTAGTGAAGGGTTAAGGTGTAGTGCTTTTGTGTTTATGGGGAAGGTGTGGGTTGGAGCTATGGGGCTTATGGTGCAATGTGAGTTGGCAGGGAGTGGTCAGTTGTGGGCTGGATATATAGGGCAGAACTGTGGGGGGATGGTCATTCCTTACCTTGCAGACGTCCGGAATTGTCCCGCCCTCCCGCCCTAATTTTAGGATCTTCTGGAGATCGACATGGTGAAGAGAAGAAGAGGTTTGACGTTGTCGCAGCAGTCGGCGGAAAGGAGGGGGGTATTTGAAGTCGGTGGATTGCACAAAGAGCGGGGGGGTGAACCCAGTGCAGGAGCGGGTTACCCCTGGTGGTGCAATGGTATACTTGGTTAAGGTGGGTCCCAGCTGTGCTGGGTCACAGCGGGACATGTTAACGTGGGACCCTGCTGTGCTGGGTCACGGCGGGGCATGTTAACGTGGGTCCCTGCTGGGCTGGGTCCCAGCAGGACATTGGTTGGGCAACACTCGGCTGGGTGTCTTCGAGCCGGTGTGGTGCGGCTGAGGGCACGTGGTGGAGCTGGTGTTGCAATCATGTACAATGGACTCTTCATTTACCCCCCCTCCTTTTGCTGGTGGTTATGTTTATGGAATATTTCTACGTTTATGGATAAAATGTTATTGCTTGTTTGGTGTTAATAAACGGGGCTGCTGTGGCCTTTTACATCCAATGTCACGCAGTGGTGTCTTATTTAAGTTAAGAAGGGGTAAGTGTGGGTTTTGGGATGGGTCATTACAGTGAAGCCGTCAGTCAGACTTTCCTAAGTCATGCAACCGCTGCTGAGTAATGGCAGACGAGCAATATGGTGATATAATGCGCACGGGATCAGCTTCACCCGAAGTGCGCAGAGCGGGCTCTGTTCACACACAGAGGCGCCGCAACAAAAACATACAAAAAGGCTGAGCCTGTTAGAGTCACAGGCCTCAGGTAAATGCACACACAGTATAAGGTCACAGGAGCAGGAACTAAGGCAGAGGGGCTGCGTCCGTCTAGACCTACCGTGTGTGCAGCATCGCTACTGCGAACGCCAAGAAGGGCTGCAACTGCAGCGCGGCGCAGGACACTGCCGCTGGACAACACAGCTACAAAGCAGGCACTACAGTATGTCGGACGCTAGCGCAGAGGTGCGGTGTGCACAGTGGCCTAAGGCTTGCCACAGACTGGCGCAGACTACTGAACTAATTCCCTAACCACATGCGTAATATCAGAGGGATTTGGTTTCATAATAAGTCAGTCACCAGAATCATACATCCGTCACCATTCACACATAGCAGTATAGTCTATACTAGCGCATGGCGAAACGGCCATGCGCGCTTTTTATAACCGTGCGCGACCTTCCAGATCTCCGAGATGGACCAATGAGATCTGGAACAGGACCTGGGCACATGACTCCCGATCTCCAATGGGAGATTGTCTCGTGAGCATGCCCAGTAGGAGCACAGAGGGACTTAGTCTCTGGAGCGGTCTGCTGCAAAGCAATCTCCTCTGCAGTAGAAAGACAGCAGGAGACCGCAGAATGCGAGGCTCTGGATTCCTGCAGAGTAGACGCAGAAACCTGACACCTAACAGTGAGTTTTGCCTGGCTGGTTATCAAAAATACAGGGTAACCCATGCTGTTTTTTTTTAAATTACTTATTTACAGTGCAGGAGAGGCTGATGAATACTCCCATCCGCCGCTCCTGAAGCGGTGCACATGACAGCGCAACAAACACCCGGTATTCAGGCAGCCGAACCCGAACAGTAACACGGATTTCCTGGTGAAGTCCGTATTTTGGTGCCCGTGCCCGAACAGTAGGTGTTCGGTCGGTCGGTATGGGCGCAGAACTTTACTTTTCGGGTTGGACCATCTCTGCCGGCGATTTGTCTCTCTCCCAGACTTGTAGATCTGTAATTGTTTCTGATCTATTTGACAGAACCAGATCCAGCAAATTATCTCCTCTGGTTAATTCATGTACCAACTGAGAGAGGTAATTGGCTTGTTGGTTTCAGACCACTCTAATCTAACCCGTATAGGTTCCTTTTAGTGAACACTATCAGATTTTTGGTAGGGTTCTCTAATTTTTATGGCCAATAATATTGCTGTGAACTGAACCTTATTTAATCAGCTTTCAGAAAACCAACATAAAGAACCGGACTACAGATAATCAGATTGAGTGATCAATAAAAAAGAACATGAAGTCTGTGTATGTGTAAAGAGCCCCGTACACATTAGATGAAAACTTTTCAAACCAGTCAAGTTTGGTGGAACCAGCCAGTCATCTCATTAATTTAACCCAGCAAATGCTACTATGAATTACTGTTGTAAGGTTCTTGTTATATTGAAATCCGAGAGCCTTTGTAGTGTTCAAAGGAAGAGAATACTAACTTTGGCAAACTTGGACTGGAACTGTTATAGACCCTTTTAGGCCTGGATCCGTTCTCTGGTTGCAATGTAGAGCTCACGAGATAGCACATTCCATATTCGTAGGACCCAAGGATGCTCACAGCATTTCCCTGCAAATTGAGTGGGTCAACTCCACAGTTGGCAAAGAGACAAGGCAGATTGTGGTCTCCAAATACTCACATTGCCACTGTAGGGAAGATCCCATAATTCATAGTCACTTTGCCTTAACGTGACCTGTTAGGAAGTCAGAATCTCTAGCCAATGTTAAAGAATGTACTGTAAAATCGAACGTTCTAATTCAGAAATGCGTTAAACGAGAACATCTGTGGCTTCACATGGTACCATTCTTACACATATATGCCATCAATTATGGAATGTTGCATAAAGGTAAAGTATTTATATGTTTGTCTAATTGAGGGTCATTCTTGGTGTCTGACTAATGTATTAATATCTCATAATGTGAGATATGTTATCAGACAAACCGAAGGAAGGATACCAGAAGCAATGTTGCCAAGTTTTGCTGATTTAGCTTTTCCTCCTATTCTTTGAATCCCTCTGTGAAAAATAAACCTTTAACCCTTCTTCTGAACTACACAAGCACCATTACACTAGAAGATAAGATGTAATAGATATGGCAATTACTATTGAAATCATGCTGCACATGAGGTAACTAGCGTTCAAAAACTCCATAGTACTTCATGTGCAAAATTAGAAAAATTTGTACCAGAAAAAAACAAAAAACATACAGAAATGTCAAATGGACACATGGGTAACCTGCAACTGATGCTGTGCACATCCGCATACAACGCATGTCCCTGCGTACCCAATGTTAAAGATAGGTACACAGGATGCATGCGGAACTAGGCAGAGCTTAAGGGTAGATGTGCGGAAGTAGGTGGGGCTTAAGGGAGGAAGTACGCAGCTCTCCGCACTCTTGCCAAACGCAAGTGTGTACCCGGGCTTACACTGTGACTGACAGCTACACTCAGCGTCGGTCTGGAGTGCCTTGGGTCCACCAGAGAAAATTATTCTTGGGGCCCACTATGTAGATACATACTGTAGAAATAAATGCAAAACCACCAATTGTGTGTTAAAACACGGTAATATAAGGGTATAATATAAGGTAGTACATGTCTTAATTATGTAGCAGGGGTTGGTGTAGAATCATAGAGGGGTATCCCCCTCATAGAATATAATGTAGCCTCCCTCATAAAATAATGTAGCCCCCCTCATAAAATATAATGCAGCCCTCTCTCATAGAATATAATGCAGTACCCCACAAAATATAATGCAACCCCCTCATAATGTATAACGCAGTCCCCACCATAGAATATAATGCAGCACCCTAACAGGGTATAACATAGCCCCCATCATATAGTATAATGCAGCCCCATCACAGAATATAATGCAGCCCCCCATAGAGTATACTGTAGCTCTCTCATATAGTAATATCTAGCCCCCTCAGAATATTATGTAGTCCCCTGAGAATAGTGCAGCCCCACCACAGAATATAATGTAGCCCCCCATAGAGTATACTGTAGCCCCCTCATATAGTATGATGTAGCCCCCCAGAATATAATGTAGTCCCCTGAGAATAATGCAGTCCCCCCACAGAATATAATGTAGCCCCCTCATAAAGTATAATGCAGCCCCTCTCCACCCCCTTCATTGTCCTCATCACCACCTCCATCATTGCCTTCTCCCCACCCCCTTATCTATTTCCCTCACAACCTTCATCACTGCCCATTCCACCACCTCAATCGTTGCCTCCTCCCCACCACCATCATGGTCCATTTCATCACCTCCATCACTGCCTCCCCCCACCACCATCATTGCCCATTTCATCACCTCCATCATTGCCTCCCCCCACCGCCATCATTGCCCATCCCCTCCATTATTGCCTCCCCCCACCGCCATCATTGCCCATCCCCTCCATTATTGCCTCCCCCACCACCATCATTGCCAATCACCTCCATCATTGCCTCCCCCACCATCATAGCCCATCACCTCCATCATTGCCTCCCCCCACCATCATTGCCCATGACCTCCATCATTGCCTCCCCCACCATCATTGCCCATCACCTCCATCATTGCCTCCCCCATCATTGCTCATCACCTCCATCATTGCCTATAACCTCCATCATTACCTCCCCCCACCATCATTGCCCATCACCTCCATCATTGCCTCCCCCACCAATATCATTGTCCTTCCCCACCACCCCTCTCTCACACAGACACACAAAGCACTGCATTACTCACACTCACACAAAGCACCGCACCACATACACACACGAAGGCACACAGCACAGCTCACCTCCCCGCAGCACATCCTGGCAGCCTTTTCCTCGCCAGCAGCTTTCTGAGACAGTGCGCTGGATGATGACGTCATCCAGCTGGACTTTCTCAGATAGGAAGCGCTGGGCAGGAAGCCGGGATGTGCTGCCATGTGTCTGTGTGCTTTCGTGTGTGTATGTGGTGCGGTGCTTTGTGTGTGCGTGGTGCTTTACATGCCGGCAGTGTTAACTGCAGCCTGCAGCTAACGCTGCCCGCTATTAAAGAGAAATGGTATTCATATCGCTCCACGCCCATAGGGGCGTAAGGAAGCATGAATATTCATTTCTCTTTAGCAGCGGGACAGGATCCTGTCTCCAGCTGCTGCTACTCTGGCACAGGGCAGGTCTCCTTGACACAGGGGCCCCATAGCCACTGGCTGGGGGCCCCTGGAGCAGTGGGGGCCCTAGGCACCTGCTGGCCAGTATGCCAGCAGGTGTCATTGCCTGGGACCACCGGAGAATCCTCCGGTTCTCCGGTGGGCCAGTCCGAGCCTGGCTGCACTTACATACTAATGCCCAGGACTGGAAAAACCTCAACAATGACACTAGATTGTACTTTAGAGAGGCGTGATCCATGCCAGAAGAGGTTCCCATTTCTTACGTCATACAAAAATTCTGCTCAAAGGCAACGCCTATACCAAGTTCAAGTGTATTATTACTGTGGTGTTTGATAAAGTATTCATGAACATTATTTCCTTGGCTCACAAGCCAATTTCAGTCCGCCTCTCACATATGGTAATATAGTTAAAAATAATCAACAGAAAAAAGATCAGGAGCTAACAATTCCACTAATTATTATATAATCTATGTGGTCAATGGCACTATCAGAGTTTTTGATGCAATTAAAAGAACACATAAACTTGTTTTGTGCAGATTTAGGGTGGGCCCACCAATCCCAAGAATGAAGCAACTGCTTCCTCAATGTCAGTGAGCAATGTCAGTATTGCTCATGAGTGACCACCACACCATTCACTGTCTATGAAACCAGTGATCACACATGACACTAATGTAAAGGTCGGCCAGGGCAGTAGTTGTGGCTGAGTATCTCAGGCATTGTATACCCTGGCCCAGGGGAGTAACTACCAAGGTCAAAGCGGTCGCCACTGCGACTGGGCCCGGGGGAGTCAGGGCCCGGGGGAGTCAGGGCCCGGCAGGTCAGACTGTGATGTGTCCTAACCGTGCCGATTCTCACGGGATAGTCCCATTTTTGACCCCCCCACATCCCGCACTGAGCCGCCATGCACCCCATCCTCGCCCTCCCATATAGACCCACCACAGCAAGCCCCCCACAGCCTGCAATGAAGTCCTTTTCTGTGCGCACAGGACCTGTGATGAGGTCACAGGAGGGGAGGAGTCAGGGGTCACATGATCAGGAGCCTCGTTGTCTGCAGGACTCTGCTGAGCTGGTTGTCATGATGCTGGATGAGGTAAAGTTTCTGTGTGGGGTCAGGGGGGTTTACAGGGTGGATGTAGCAGAGCTGTTTGTGTACGAGGTGTATGGAGTGAATATGTGTGTATGGGGTGTGCAGAGCGGAGCTGTGTGTGTGCAGAGCGGAGCCGTGTGTGTATGGAGTGTGCAGAGCAGAGCTGTGTGTGTACGAGGTGTACGGAGCGGAGCCGTGTGTGTACGTGGTGTGTGGAGCCGTGTGTACGAGGTGTACGGAGCGGAGCCGCATGTGTACAAGGTGTATGGAGCGAAGCCGCGTGTGTGTATGAGGTGTACGGAGCGGAGCCGCGTGTGTACGGAGAGTAGCCGCAGAGGAGCCGCGTGTGTACGAGGTGTACGGAGCGGAGCCGCGTCTGTACGAGGTGAATGGAGAGGAGCCGCGTGTGTACGAGGTGTACGGAGCGGAGATGTGCGTGTATTTTGGCATGGGGGGGCCCCATTTGAAAGGTCGCACCAGGGCCCATAACTTTGTAGTTACGCCACTGCCCTGGCCTCCCTCTACAGGAAAACAGTACCTCTTCTCTTGCATGGTATAATCAGTACTCACAGTGCTGTCACCGTCTCCTTTGCTGCACTAACTTTAAGGTGATCCTGGATCCTAATGAATAGAGACACAGTCCAGGGCAACTCTCTGTCAAGCGTCACCAAGGTGAAGCATTCTCCTGTCCGTTTTTGCCCCGGACATCAGAGATCCAGCCCACGAGGCTATCCGCCACATTCTGTAGTGACCTGCCCGTACAATTTTACGGTGACCTTCAATCTTCTTCTATTTCCTTCCTTTCCTCTCTACTCCTGGTTCTGCTGTACCTTGTTCTTTAAGTACCCCCCTCGATGGCTGGGAATATGCTTCAATGTTACGGAGTAGTTAGGTAGCCCACCCAAGTACACAGGTGTCAGGCCCCTGACTGACTACTATAGGAAGATCTTCCTGACATATTCCCCAACTAACCCCTCCTACAGTTATCTCTTATGTGTACTACAGCTATAGCTACCAAGTAGTGGACTCAGTGACCCTATCTAGTGACCATAACCCAAACTGCACTGTCCCTACCAAGTACAAGGTGCCGAAACATAATATCACATAATATATAAATATTACAGCAACATGAAATATACATTAGTACGCTACAACGGTATAAAATATATAAAAACTGCCCTAACTAAAGTCACTAACGACTTACTAACCGCCAAGAGCAAGCAACACTACTCTGTCCTCCTTCTCCTGGACCTGTCCTCTGCCTTCGACACCGTAGACCATTCCCTCCTGCTACAGACTCTCTCATCTCTTGGCATCACAGACCTGGCCCTATCCTGGATCTCATCATACCTAACAGACCAAACATTTAGTGTCTACCTCTCACACACCACCTCCTCACTTCGCCCCCTGTCTGTTGGTGTTCCCCAAGGCTCTTTCCTAGGACCCCTACTATTCTCCATCTATACCTTCGGCTTGGGACAGCTCATAGAATCCCACGGTTTGCAGTATCACCTCTATGCCGATGACACACAGATCTACCTATCTGGTCTGGACCCGACCTCGCCTCCTTACTGAATGAAATCCCACAATGTCTGTCTGCTATCTCAGCCTTCTTCTCTGCTCTCTTTCTCAAACTGAACATGGACAAAACAGAATTCATCATCCTTCCCCCATCTCACTCTACGCCTCCACCAGACCTATCCATCAATGTCAATGGCTGCTCTCTTTCCCAAGTCCCGTACGCTCGGTGCCTTGGGGTGATCCTCGACTCTGTGCTCTCTTTCAAACCACATATCCAAGCCCTCGCCTCCTCCTGCCGCCTCAAACTCAAAAATATTTCCCGGGTCCGCTCATTCCTCAACCATGAAACCACAAAAACACTAGTGCATGCTCTTATCATCTCCCGCCTCGACTACTGCAACCTCCTACTCTCTGGCCTCCGCTCTAGCACTCTGGCTCCGCTCCAGTCCATCCTACACTCTGCTGCCCGACTATTCCACCTGTCTCCCCGCTATTCCCCAGCCTCCCCCCTATGTCAGGCCCTTCACTGGCTTCCTATCGCCCAGAGGCTCCAATTCAAAACCCTAACCATGACATACAAAGCCATCCACAACCTGTCTCCTCCATACATCTGTGACATGGTCTCTAGGTACCTACCCACACGCAACCTTCGATCATCTCAAGATCTCCTTCTCTACTCCCCCTTATCTCTTCTTCCCACAACCGCATACAAGACTTCTCCCGTGCTTCCCCCATACTCTGGAACTCCCTGCCGCAACACATCAGACTCTCACCATCAACGGAAACCTTCAAGAAGAACCTGAAGACCCACCTGTTCCGACAAGCCTACAGCCTGCAATGATCCTCGGTCTACTGAACCACAGCATGACCTGCTCTACCCTCTCCTACTGTATCCTCACCCATCCCTGTAGACTGTGAGCCCTCGTGGGCACGGTCCCCTCTCCTTATATACTTGTGTGTCCCTTGTCTTACACATGTTTACTATACTATATTTCCCGTTTTCACATGTAAAGTGCCATGGAATAAATGGCGCTATATAAATGCATCATAATAATAAATAATAATAATAAATATATATACAGTGCCTTGCGAAAGTATTCAGTTCCCAGGAACTTTTCAACCTTTTCCCACATATCATGCTTCAAACATAAAGATACCAAATGTAAATTTTTGGTAAAGAATCAACAACAAGTGGAACACAATTGTGAAGTTGAACGAAATTTATTGGTTATTTCAAATTTTTGTGGAAAGTCAAAAACTGAAAAGTGGGGCGTGCAATATTATTCGACCCCTTTAACTTAATACTTTGTTGCACCACCTTTTGCTGCGATTACAGCTGCAAGTCACTTGGGGTATGTCTCCATCAGTTTTGTACATCGAGAGACTGAAATTCTTGCCCATTCTTCCTTGGCAAACAGCTCAAGCTCAGTGAGGTTTGATGGAGATCGTTTGTGAACAGCACTTTTCATCTCTTTCCACAGATTGATTGTTTTCAGGTCTGGACTTTGACTTGGCCATTATAACACCTGGATACATTTATTTGTGAACCATTTCATTGTAGATTTTGCTTTATGTTTGGGATCATTGTCTTGTTGGAAGACAAATCTCCGTCTCAGTCTCAGGTCTTTTGCAGATTCCAATAGGTTTTCTTCAAGAATGGTCCTGTATTTGGTTCCATCCATCTTCCCATCAATTTTAACTATCTTCCCTGTCCCTGCTGAAGAAAAGCAGGCCCAAACCATGATGTTACCTTTGCGCCAAACATATCATTTGGCATTGTTTCCAAAAAGTTCGATTTTGGTTTCATCTGAACAGAGTACCTTCTTCCACATGTTTGGTGTGTCTCCCAGGGGGCTTGTTGCAAACTTTAAACAACACTTTTTATGGATATCTTTGAGAAATGGCTTTCTTCTTGCCACTCTTCCATAAAGGCCAGATTTGTGCAATGTATGACTGATTGTTGTCCTATGGACAGACTGTCCCACCTCAGCAGTAGATCTCTGCAGTTCATCCAGACTGATCATGGGCCTCTTGGCTGCATCTCTGATCAGTCTTCTCCTTGTTTGAGATTAAAGTTTAGAGGGACGGCCAGGTCTTGGTAGATTTGCAGTGGTATGATACTCCTTCCATTTCAATATGATCGCTTGCACAGTGCTCCTTGGGATGTTTAAAGTTTTGGAAATCATTTTGTATCCAAATCCTGCTTTAAACTTCTCAACAGTGTCATGGACCTGCCTGTTGTGTTCCTTGGTCTTCATGATGCTCTCTGTGCTTCAAACAGAACCCTGAGACTATCACATAGCAGGTGCATTTATACGGAGACTTGATTACACACAGGTGGATTATATTTATCATCATTAGTCATTTAGGACAACATTGGATCATTCAGAGATCCACAATGAACTTCTGGAGTGAGTTTGCTGCACTGAAAGTAAAGGGGCCGAATAATATTGCACGCCCCACTTTTCAGTTTTTGACTTTCCACAAAAATTTAAAATAACCAATAAATTTCGTTCAACTTCACAATTTTGTTCCACTTGTTGTTGATTCTTCACCAAAAATTTACATTTGGTATCTTTATATTTGAAACATGATATGTGGAAAAAGGTTGAAAGTTCCAGGGGGCCGAATACTTTTGCATGGCACTGTATATGCATAATTGTTAGAGTAGCACTAGGCAAGGCGGGTTTCCCGGAGTGGACCCTCTGGACCTTGGCACCGAGGGGCCCCGGACAAGCAACCTGGTGGAACCGACCCCTATACAGGGACCGTTAGGAACAGGCCCAGGGGTTCGAATGCCGGGGCTGCTCGGAATGGACTGGAGTGAGACAGAGGACCTAGTCCCACGAGCACACGGAAGGCGTAGGCCTCAAGAGAAGACAGGAGTAGGTCAGCAGGAGACAAAGACACGAGTGGACAGGACCGGAGTAGGACTGCAGGAATCTGGCACGGGTAGGCAGGACCGGAGTAGGACTGCAGGAACAGACACGGGCAGGCAGGACCAGAGTAGGACTACAGGAACAGACACGGGCAGGCAGGACCGGAGTAGGACTGCAGGAACAGACACGGGCTGGCAGGGCTGAGCAGGAACATACACAGGACCAGAGTAAAGCTGCAAGGAAGCACAGGGAAGAATGAGGATAGTGGCCGTGCACAGGGCAAAGGCACAGGAGCCTATTGTGCTGATAATACATCAACGATCAGGCGCCTCCATTATGGGAGGGTGGCCTGATATACCCGAGAACCTGCCCCTATTGGTCCGGCGGTGCTACCGGGTCAGGGCACCGCCGGAGTATAAGAACATGCTGGGAGGGCCGGCCGCGGCCTATGGCGCATGCGCAGGGCTAGCAGTGACGTCACAGGCCATGGGCCAGTCAGAGGAGGACGCCGCCGACGGAGGAGGGAGAGAGGCTGCGGCGCAGGGTTAGTATCAGCGCGTGCGACGGGGTCCATGGCAGGGCGCGCGACAGGGACGGGAACCGTGACAGTACCCTCCCCCTTAAGCTGCCCCCTGCTGCGATTGGCAAAAAATCTCCTGAGAATGCGGGGAGCATTGATGTTCTCCTGGGGTTCCCAGGATCTTTCCTCAGGACCAAAACCCCTCCAGTCAATAAGGAGAAAGGTCCTCCCTCTGACTTTTTTCATGGCGAAAATATCTCTTACCTCGAAGGTGTTGTCGGAGCCCACCGGCCGAGGAACAGGATAGGGAGAGGGATGGAACTGATTTAGTACCACTGGTTTCAGGAGAGAGACGTGGAATGTGTTCGGGATATGGAGCGAAGCAGGCAACCTCAACTTGTAGGCGACTTCATTGACACGTTCCAAGATCTCAAAAGGACCGATGTACCGGGGGCCCAGCTTGTAAGAGGGTAATTTTAACCGGATATACTTGGATGAGAGCCAGACTTTATCCCTGATGTGAAACGGCGGAGGGTCTAACCTCCTCTTGTCTGCGTGATTCTTCATCCGTTCACTGGCTCTCTTGAGTGCCGTGTTGGTCTCGGACCAGATTTCAGAAAATTCTTGGGACAAGGAGTTGGCTGCAGGTACGTCGGAGACCGGAGCTACAGGTAGAGGTATGCTGGGATGTCTGCCAAACACCACGAAGAATGGTGACTTGGTTGAGGATTCGTCGGCATGATTGTTGTAGGCGAGCTCCACCCAGGGAAGCAGGTCAACCCAGTCATTCTGGTGGGCATTGGAGAAATGATGAAGATATCCAGTCAACGTCTGGTTAGTTCGCTCTACTTGCCCGTTGGTCTGTGGGTGGTAGGCGGAGGAGAGGTCCAGGGATATATCCAGGAGTCTGCAGAGTGCTCTCCAAAACTTGCAAGCAAACTGGACTCCTCGGTCAGATACAATACATCGAGGTAGGCCGTGAAGCCTAAAAATTTGATGGATGAAGATCTTGGCTAATCCGGGCGCAGAGGGAGACCGCTCAGAGGAATAAAATGTGCCATTTTGGAAAAGCGGTCCACTACCACTAGAATCACCGTACAACCGGAAGAGCGGGGCAAATCGGTGATAAAGTCCATGGCAATATTCTCCCAAGGTGACGTAGGGGCCGGCAAAGTAAGCAGCAGACCAAACGGAGGCCGACGAGGTATTTTATTCCTAGCGCAGGAGGGACAGGAGGCAACGAAGTCTGTCACATCTTGGCGTAGGGTTGGCCACCAATAGTGCCGTGATATGAGGTCAAGAGTCTTCTGAATTCCGGCATGGCCAGCCAACTTGGAGGAATGCCCCCAAAGCAGAACTCGTCTTTTGGCACTCTCTGGCATTAGAGTCTTGCCTGGGGGTGGCGAAAGCAAACTCAGTGGTGCCATGGTGATAATCTTCGTGGGCTCGATGATGTGAGACGGTTCCTCCCCAGCCTCGGACGGTTGGAAGACTCTGGATAGGGCATCGGCTTTGGTGTTTCTGTCCCCCGGGCGAAAATGGAGCTCAAAATCAAAGCGAGCGAAAAACAAGGACAACCTGACCTGCCGAGGATTAAGTCTCTGGGCGGACTGAAGGTAGGCCAGGTTCTTGTGGTCCGAGTAAATAACAAACGGATGGACAGCTCCCTCCAGAAGATGATGCCACTCCTCCAATGCCAATTTGATGGCCAAGAGTTCACGATCGCCAATCGAGTAATTGCACTCGGATGGAGAGAAGGCTTTGGAGAAGAATCCACAAGGGCGTAGGCGACCAGAGGCAGTTTTCTGCGATAATACAGCCCCGGCACCAGTCGAGGATGCGTCCACTTCCAGCACAAAGGGTTTGCTGCTCTCGGGATGGGACAACACAGGTGCTGTGGAAAATGCCCATTTTAGTGACTGGAAGGCCTCTTCAGCCTCTAGTGTCCAGGAGTTTGAACTCGTCCCCTTACGGGTAAGGGTGGAGATCGGATTGGTAAGAGACGAGAAGTGTGGAATAAACTGCCTGTAATAGTTGGCGAATCTGAGAAAACGTTGGATAGCTCTTATGCCAAAGGGGCGAGGCCATTTGAGAATGGCGGACAGTGTGGCGCCCCTGAGGCTCAGTCGCCGCAGAGGTACTGCACCTTCTCCTAAGGTGTGGTGCCCCACCGTCCATGTAAGGTCGGAACTCCTTTCCACGCTCCAACACTCGCACCCCACACACAACAGGGTAGTTCTGCACAACCACATTGTGGCTCAGTGCTTAGAGAGTAGCAGAGCACCTTTGGCGGTTCCCTGCTTGGAACACTGGACGTGCTGGGAGGTGGGTGGAGTTAAGATACATAAAAGAGTGGGAAAGTGTAGGATGACAAGTCAGTCTGACAGAAGGTCAGTCGGGTAGGAAGTCACTCAGACAGGAGTGAGGATCCCTGGAAGAAGGGATGAAGGAAGGAGTGCTGCAGCTGCCTCAGTGATCTGAGCCAGCTGGCACAGGAAAGGAGAAGAAGGAGAAAGACGTAGAACTGAAACCTAAGCTTCTGAAAGAAAGACAAGTATGGAACGAAGGAGTAGAGAGAACAGAGAGGACGTGGGTTGGAAGAGGAACCCTGCCTATAGGTTCTCAGTGCAAGGCCGGGGCCCAGTCCCCCAGGTTGTATGGACACTTATGGTTCTGCAGCAGACACCGGTGGAGTAGTTGGCTGTAAATGCACTACTCCCATCTAAGACTTGGGGCACAACAGCAATTGGATAGAGAGCCGGGACTCAGGAGAAGGGAGTCCCCGAAGCAGGCTACAGCTGTCTGCCATACAAGTAGAGTTCTTGGGAACATCTGTCAGGAGGAACTCCAGCGTACCACGGTACTGGAGATCTTCACACTTAAAGGCGCTATAGAGGAGACGTTCAGGAAAGGCACATAAGTTGGTGGAGTGTGGAGGGGAGTTTTCCATCTTGCCTGGGAGTTGGCTGGGTCCCTGACCCGGAGGACACGACACAGAAGCGGGCACTACTGACTGTGAGTAAAGCTTTGGAACTACATGCCCCGGTGTCCTCCATTCCTTCGTGCGTCCGTCTGCCTGACCCTGCTACATCCCCTTGCGCCGGACGCTACACCACCTATGTCATGGTATGCCTAGGTTACTTTAGGCAAAAACCCCGGGACCCCTGCGATGTCCCTCAGACTAGGGGAACCCTGTCTGTCCCTCTACCCAGGGTTTACACTGAAGGTGTGCCTGCCTGAGCCTCCACCCTGTCCCTGTCTCCTGTCCAGCCCTAAGCTGAACCCACCTCACTCCACCTAGTGAGGGGACCAGACACCAGACCCCACAAATACGTATGGACAGGGGTAAAAGAAACACCACACAGTTAATACACAAGGGAATACAATAATGTGCAAGGGCAACCAAATATATATATAACAGATTGGAGAAAGAACCACTGAGGGATATACTGCACCAGATATCAGACGCTCCAACACCACCACTGCTGACTGGTATTGCTAGCACTAGGCTAAAGCTATAGTCGGCGACGCCCATAGTCAGGACGAACTATTTAAAGACCAAGGGCGTGGCCCAGCCCTCAGCCAGCATGACAACCTGGTTAACCCTATCCCGACTGGAACAGAATACCCAACAGGGTATTACCGCTGTCTGCCGGACACCCTGGTGTGAACAGTGTCCGACATGACAGTACCCCGCCTTCTACGAGGGACCTCCGGAACCTCACCATGTCGAGGACCTGGCTTGTCTGGATGGCGACGATGGAACATAGTAACCAGTCGATCAGCATGAATGTCAGAGGCCGGCACCCATGTCCTCTCCTCAGGACCATAGCCACGCCAGTGGACCAGGTACTGTAGAGTGCGACGCACAACCCTAGAGTCCACCACTTTGTACACCTCAAATTCCAACGCGCCATCCACCAAGACGGGAGGTGGTGGCCCGGGGGAACCATCCACCAAACCCACGACCTTCTTTAGCAATGCTTTGTGAAATACATTATGAATCTTATACACAGCCGGCAACTCCAAACGAAATGCCACGGGGTTGATCACTGCGGAGATTCTAAATGGGCCAATGAACCTGGGACCCAACTTAAGTGACGGTATCTTGAGCTTAATGTTCCTAGTAGATAACCACACCCAATCACCCACACACAGGTCCGGACCTGGCACACATCTGCAGTCAGCCACCCGTTTGTACCTGGAACACACCTTCAACAAGCGCTGCTTGACTCTCCTCCAAACAGACGACAATTGAGCTCCCAACTGGTCCTCCTCAGGGACGCCAACTGAGCACCCCTGACGCAAGGTGCAAAATTGAGGATGTTGACCATACACACAAAAAAAAGGAGATTCCCCAGACGATTCCTGGCAATGGTTGTTTATTGCGAATTCTGCCAGAGGAAGAAACGCTGACCACTCTTCCTGATTGTCGGAAATAAAGCAGCGCCAGTATTGCTCCAGGTTTTGGTTCATCCGCTCAGTCTGTCCATTCGACTGAGGGTGGAAGGCCGATGAATGAGATAATTTGATTCCAAGGCGAGAACAAAAAGCTCTCCAAAACTTTGCCACAAACTGCGTACCTCGATCAGACACAATGTCAGACGGGACACCATGAAGTCTGACCACCTCGCGAATAAATATCTGAGCAAGAGTCTTAGCATTGGGCAAAGACGGTAAAGCAACGAAATGTGACATTTTGGAGAACCTATCAACAATTACCAAAATGACCGAGTTCCCTGCCGAGGCGGGCAAGTCAGTAATAAAATCCATGGAAATCTCAGTCCATGGCTTACTGGGCACCCTGAGAGGCTGCAAGCTACCAGCGGGACGGGAACGAGGAATCTTGGCCCGTGCGCACGTGGTACAGGCAGCCACATATGGGGCCACATCCTGCCGGATTTTTGGCCACCAAAAACGACGCGATACCAGTTCCAGAGTGCTCTTAACCCCTGGATGACCTGCCAGTACCGTGTCGTGATGTTCGCCCAACACTCTAGAGCGTAGATGTAGCGGCACAAAAGATTTATTAGCAGGCAACCCCGGCGGTACCACCTCCTGAGCCTCCGCAATCTCTGCCTCAATCTCTGTCATGATGGCAGATACCACCACACCCTTTTGGAGAATAGGCACCGGCTCTTCACAAAACTCTCCACCAGGAAAACACCTGGATAAAGCGTCTGCCTTAACATTCTTCGACCCAGGTCGATAGGTAACAATAAAGTTGAACCGGGTGAAGAATAATGCCCAGCGAGCCTGTCTGGAGGACAGGCGCTTAGCAGATTCTAAATAAAGCAAATTCTTATGGTCGGTTATCACAGTAATCTGATGAACAGCCCCCTCCAAGAAGTGTCGCCACTCCTCAAATGCCAATTTGATGGCCAATAGTTCCCTGTTGCCAATATCATAATTACGCTCCGCAGGCGACAGCTTCTTGGAGAAGAAGGCACACGGATGCAACTTGGCCCAAGAAGGGCCCTGAGACAGTACAGCCCCCACTCCAACCTCCGACGCATCCACCTCCACGACAAACGGTAAGGAGACATCGGGCTGCACCAGAATGGGCGCTGAGGCAAAACTATTCTTGAGGAATTCAAACGCCTGTACCGCAGGCTCAGACCAGTCAGAAAAGTCGGTACCCTTCTTAGTCATGTCAGTCAGTGGTTTGGCAATCATAGAGAAGTTCTTAATAAATTTCCTATAGTAATTGGAGAAGCCAAGAAATCACTGAAGCGCCTTAAGATTATCAGGCCGATCCCAATGTAGTACCGCCTGCACCTTTGCGGTGTCCATCTTAAAACCTGAGGCGGAGATTATATAACCCAAGAACGGTAGCTCCTGTACGAAAAACACACATTTTTCAAGCTTGACATAGAGCCTGTTCTCTCTGAGCAACTGCAGAACCTGTCTAACATGCTCTATATGTGTATCATGGTCGCGAGAGAAAATGAGGATGTCGTCAAGATAAATTATAACGAACCTCCCCAACAACTGAGAGAAGACATCATTAATGAAGTGTTGAAAGACCGCCGGTGCCATAGTCAACCGGAACGGCATTACCAAACTCTCAAAGTGACCCTCAGGGGTATTGAACGCTGTCTTCCACTCATCCCCCTGACGGACTCTTATAAGATTGTACGCCCCCCTGAGGTCCAGTTTGGAGAACCACCTGGCACCAACCACTTGGTTGAATAAATCGGGTATAAGTGGCATAGGGTAAGGATCACGGACCGTAATCTGGTTGAGTTCTCTGAAATCCAGACACGGGCGTAAACCGCCATCCTTCTTTTTAACAAAGAAGAAGCCAGCAGCCAGAGGAGAAGAGGAAGGTCTAATATGACCCTTGCTCAGGCTATCCGCAATGTATTCCTTGAGAGCTAGCCTCTCGGGACCTGAGATATTAAACATTCTAGCTTTGGGTAACTTGGCCCCTGGTTTCAACCTAATAGCACAGTCATAGGGGCGATGCGGTGGTAGTTCGGAACAACCCTTCTCAGAAAATACATCTGCATAATCCAGCAACGGCTCCGGGATACTGGGGGTCAAAGCGGAAATACATGTAGCCAGGCACCTCTCCTGACACTCCCTGCTCCACTGAATTATGTCCTGGGTCTTCCAATCAATAACAGGATTATGCATTGACAACCATGGAAAGCCCAGAACCATCTGAGCCGGTAAGTTACTAAGCACCTTACAAGTTACCCGCTCTGAGTGTAATACTCCGATGTGGAGTTGTATATCCAACACACATTCTGTGATCTCCCCTTGAGACAATGGGGAAGCATTGATGGTAACCACCCGGATGGGGTTCGGCAATTTCTCCACCGGAAATCCCGCTGTATGCGCGAACCTCTCATCAATGAGATTGGCAGCTGAGCCACTATCAATAAATACTGTAATAGCGAGCATTTGCCCCCCAAGTACCACCCTAGCAGGGAGCATACACTGGGAAACCATGACGGAGGATACACAAAGGCTCAGACTAGACTCCTCCAAACCCTCTGAGCCTATCAGTTTTCCGCTGGCGCGCCCTTCTTAGGTACCAGGGGGCAAGCGTTAATAAAATGTCCTCCTTTGCCACAAAAAAACCAGAGCCCCTGCCTTCTGTGCCAAGGACGTTAAGGCTTGTTACTCGGTGACTGTGCTATACCAGCGATCTGCATGTGTTCCACGATTCACCCGCGGCAACCTTACCGACCACTCCCCCACCTCCCGGAGGCAACAAAACCAGCGCCCCCTGACGGAGACGTCGGTCTATGCGTACTACAAGTGCTATCGCAGCCTCCAGAGAGGCGGGAGTCTCGTACATTAGGAGAGTCTGTTTAACCCTTCCAGAAACCCCATGCAAAAATTGACTTCTAAGCGCAGGGTCATTCCAGTGCGTGTCCAGCGCCCAGCGCCGGAATTCCGTGCAGTAGTCCTCAGCTGGTCGATCACCCTGTAGCAGTGAGCGTATCTTAGACTCTGCTAAGTTTAATCTATCCGGATCGTCATAGATCAAACCCAGAGCAGAGAAAAAAAAATCTACAGATTCAAATGCCGGTGAGTCTGAAGGGAGTGAAAAGGCCCAGGCCTGTGGGTCACCACTCAGCAAAGAAATCACCAAGCCCACGCGTTGAGCCTCATTACCTGAGGAATGTGGACGCATACGGAAATACAATTTGCATGATTCACGAAACACCGTGAAATTACCACGATCACCAGCAAATCGTTCAGGAAGGGGAAACTTGGGCTCAGCTGCCCTGGCTGCAGCCTCAGCAGGTACTGCAGGAGCTGACAGGCCTTGTTGCTGGACCGCCTCCCTGAGTTCAGTGACCTGTATGGATAGAGCCTCCAGCTGCTTGGTTAGGGAAAGTATAGGATCCATAGTAAGTAACCCCTATATTCCCTATCTATACCTTTTTTTTTCTCTCACTTTATTATTTGGGCCGACTAAATGTCATGGTATGCCTAGGTTACTTTAGGCAAAAACCCCGGGACCCCTGCGATGTCCCTCAGACTAGGGGAACCCTGTCTGTCCCTCTACCCAGGGTTTACACTGAAGGTGTGCCTGCCTGAGCCTCCACCCTGTCCCTGTCTCCTGTCCAGCCCTAAGCTGAACCCACCTCCCTCCACCCAGTGAGGGGACCAGACACCAGACCCCACAAATACGTATGGACAGGGGTAAAAGAAACACCACACAGTTAATACACAAGGGAATACAATAATGTGCAAGGGCAACCAAATATATATATAACAGATTGGAGAAAGAACCACTGAGGGATATACTGCACCGGATATCAGACGCTCCAAAACCACCACTGCTGACCGGTATTGCTAGCACTAGGCTAAAGCTATAGTCGGCGACGCCCATAGTCAGGACGAACTATTTAAAGACCAAGGGCGTGGCCCAGCCCTCAGCCAGCATGACAACCTGGTTAACCCTATCCCGACTGGAACAGAATACCCAACAGGGTATTACCGCTGTCTGCCGGACACCCTGGTGTGAACAGAGTCCGACATGACAACCTAAGTGTCCCCACATCTACACTGCCCTGGGACAACAGCCCTGCCTGTGGAGGGCTATACCATCATTGCTGCACGACACCATCTGTCCCGGAGGATCTGCATGCAGCGTCAGCTTAACACCTCCCTTGCCGAGCACCACAGGTGGCGTCACAAACTATTCCATTCCATTAACTACATTCCCCCATTACTTGGGCGCCCAGGGCCGCGGACCGGGTCACCGCTGCTGTGACACATTCCCCCTGACACTGGCCTGGTACCGAGTACCCCACAGCCCTGGGAGGGCGACCCAACTTGGCATCCATAAGGCCTCCTGCCTCAATCGCAGATGGCACATCAGCTGGGCGATGTCATCCTCCAGCTGCTGGCGGTTCATCTCAGAGACTGGGTCAGAGCCTTCAACCATGGCGCCGGGGAGATCAAACTTAACCTCCGTGCGCTCTACCTGTGGTGCTCGGCAAGGGAGGTGTTAAGCCGACGCTGCATGCAGATCCTCCGGGACAGATGGTGTGGTGCAACAATGATGGTATAGCCCTCCGCAGGCAGGGCTGTTGTCCCAGGGCAGTGTAGATGTGGGGACACTTAGGTGGTGTAGTGTCCGGCACAAGGGGATGTAGCAGGAAGGAATGGAGGACACCGGGGCATGTAGTTCCAAAGCTTTACTCACAGTCAGTAGTGCCCGCTTCTGTGCCGTGTCCTCCGGGTCAGGGACCCAGCCAACTCCCAGGCAAGATGGAAAGCTCCCCTCCACACTCCGCCTACTTATGTGCCTTTCCTGAACATCTCCTCTATAGTGCCTTTAAGTGTGAAGATCTCCAGTACCGTGGTATGCTGGAGTTCCTCCTGACTGGTGTTCCCAAGAACTCTACTTGTACGGCAGACAGCTGTAGCCTGCTTCGGGGACTCCCTTCTCCTGAGTCCCGGCTCTCTATCCAATTGCTGTTGTGCCCCAAGTCTTAGATGGGAGTAGTGCATTTACAGCCAACTACTCCACCGGTGTCTGCTGCAGAACCATAAGTATCCATACAACCTCAGGGACCGTGCCCCGGCCTTGCGCTGAGAACCTATAGGCAGGGTTTCTTTTCCAACCCACGTCCTCTCTGTTCTCTCTACTCCTTCGTTCCGTACTTGTCTTTCTTTCTTATGGAAGCTTAGGTTTCAGTTCTACGTCTTTCTCCTTTTCCTTTCCTGTGCCAGCTGGCTCAGATCACTGAGGCAGCTGCAGCACTCCTTCCTCCATCCCTTCTTCCAGGGATCCTCACTCCTGTCTGAGTGACTTCCTACCCGACTGACCTTCTGTCAGACTGACTTGTCATCCTACACTTTCCCACTCTTTTATGTATCTTAACTCCACCCACCTCCCAGCACGTCCAGTGTTCCAAGCAGGGAACCACCAAAGGTGCTCTGCTACTCTCTAAGCACTGAGCCGCAATGTGGTTGTGCAGAACTACCCTGTTGTGTGTGGGGTTCGAGTGTTGGAGCATGGGGCACCACACCTTAGGAGAAGGTGCAGTACCTCTGCGGCGACTGAGCCTCAGGGGCGCCACAGACAGTTTCTCAGGATCCAGCTGCAGCCCGGCGTCCGAGATGATGTAGCCCAGAATTGGTAGTGAGGTTTGCTCGAACAAGCATTTTTCCATCTTGGCGTACAAACGATTCCCCCGAAGACGCTGAAGAATCAAGCGGACAGTCCTCCTATGAGACGGAAGGTCTGGGAAGAAGACAAGCATGTCATCCAAGTACACTACCACACAGGAGTACAGAAGGTCCCAGAAGATCTCAATGATGAACTCCTGAAACACAGCCGGAGCATTGCACAGACCAAAGGGCATAACCAGGTACTCATAGTGACCGTCACGGGTGTTAAAAGCGGTCTTCCATTCATCGCCGGCACGAATGCGGATAAGATTGTAAGCTCCTCTGAGATCCAACTTGGAGAAGATCCGTGCCCCTCTGAGGCGATTAAACAACTCCAGGATGAGTGGAAGGGGGTACCGGTTCTTGATAGTGATGTTGTTTAAACCCCTGTAGTCAATGCATGAGTGCAGCGAACCGTCCTTCTTTTTAACGAAGAAGAAACCGGCTTTTGCGGGGAAGAGGACTTCCTTATAAATCCTTTGGCGAGGTTCTCCTGGATGTACTCGGACATGGCTGCGGTTTCTGCGGGAGACAGTGGGTAAATCCTACCCCTAGGAGGGGTGGGTGGAACCCGGGATTAACTCGATTGGACAGTCGAAAGACCGGTGCGGTGGAAGGATTTCCGCTTCCTTCTTGTCAAAAACGTCTGCATAGGACCAATAGGCCGAGGGAAGCCCCGAGAGCTCCAGAGGTGGTCGTGCGAGAACAGCAGGACGAATAGCGTTCAGACACTGGCCTTGACACGAGTGTCCCCAGCGCAATACCTCCCCGGATGACCAGTCGAGGACCGGCTGATGGGTCCGTAGCCATGGAAGACAAAGCAGGATGGCGTGAGACAAATCGGGCAGCACGTAGAAAGCCACTCTTTCCTGGTGGAGAGCGCCGACTTGCAAAACAACCTCCTCAGTGACCATGGTGCTGGGTTCCTGAAGCGGTTTGCCATCAACTGAAGCAATTAATCGAGGATTCTTGTGACCACGGGAATCCGGTACTTGTTCACCTCTTCACGCCGGATGAAGTTACCTGCCGAGCCCGAATCCACGTAGGCCACCTCGGACCCACTCCTCTCCCCTGAAAGCAAAAGAACAGATATCGTGAGGGCTTGAGAGGAATCATTAACACCTAGGGAGGACTCTCTTACCTGGCCTAGGTGGAAGAGTTTCCCGGTCTCTCAGGACAAGAACGGATGAAATGCGACGCTCCTCCACAATAGAGACATAGACCTTGCGCCCGTCTCTCTCTCTGGCGTGACTCAGCCAACCTGACACGGTCAACCTGCATGGGCTCGGGAGGAGGAGTGTGGGCAGACCCAGCTGGTCGTGGACTAAAGGACCGATTCGCGGATGAGACTGGCCTGGTGGGTCTCCTGTCCCTAGCTGACTCCCGCGCGCGCTCCTGAAACCGGAGGTCTATGCGAGTGGCTAGGGAGATGAGGTCCTCGAGAGTGGTGTGAGTATCCCGACCCGCCAATTCATCCTTTATCCTGCCCGATAACCCACGCCAAAAGGCTCCTACCAATGCCGCATTATTTCAACCCAATTCCGAAGACAGCGTGCGGAACCGGATGGCATACTGACCAACACTCAGGGCGCCCTGGTGGAGGTTGAAAAGCGACTCAGTAAGAGAGGCTACCCGTCTTGGCTCATCAAACACCTTACGAAAGGTATCCAAAAAGACCGGAATATTTGAAATTACGGGATCATCCCGCTCCCAGAGAGGATTTAGCCAAGATAGGGCCTCCCCCTCCAGATGGGACATGATAAAGGCCACTTTGGCCCTATCGGAGGGATACTGGTGGGGTAGAAGCTCGAAGTGAAGACTACATTGGTTTAAGAACCCTCTACAATGTTTGGGGTCGCCACTGTACTGGGGTGGTTTGGCAAGGCGAGGAGAGGGAAAAGAAGCGGGACCGGGAGGAGCGGCAGATGCCGCAGCGGCGGACTGGAGGGCCACCAAACGGTTATCTACAGAGGCCATATAAGTCAAAATATGGGAATGAGCGTCACGCTGCTGGCCCAGCTCCTGTTGGAGACTGGCCAATTGGGCAGCATTACCCGGATCGGCAGCCTGAAGAGCTGACAGGCGCGACTCCATGGACTTCATTACGGACATGATGCGCCCCTGGTTCTCCTGCAAAAAGAGCAACTCCTTTTGAGCGAGAGCAGAAGCACCGGCGGGATCCATGGCCTGATCGTACTGTTAGCGTAGCGCTAGGCAAGGCGGGTTTCCCGGAGTGGACCCTCTGGACCGTGGCACCGAGGGGCCCTGGACGAGCAACCTGGTGGAACCGACCCCTATACAGGGACCGTTAGGAGCAGGCCCAGGGGTTTGAATGCCACGGCAGCCGGAACCAAGAGGGGCGGCTCGGAATGGACTGGAGTGAGACAGAGCACCTAGTCCCACGAGCACAGGGAAGGCGTAGGCCTCAGGAGAAGACAGGAGTAGGTCAGCAGGAGACAAAGACACGAGTGGACAAGACCAGAGTAGGACTGCAGGAACAGACACGGGCAGGCAGGACCGGAGTAGGACTGCAGGAACAGACACGGGCAGGCAGGACCGGAGTAGGACTGCAGGAACAGACACGGGCAGGCAGGACCGGAGTAGAACTGCAGGAACAGACACGGGCAGGCAGGACCGGAGTAGGACTGCAGGAACAGACACAGGCAGGCAGGACCGGAGAAGGACTGCAGGATCAGGCACGGGTAGGCAGAACCAGAGTGGGACTACAGGAACAGACACGGGCAGGCAGGACCGGAGTAGGACTGCAGGAACAGACACGGGCAGGCAGGACTGGAGTAGGACTGCAGGAACAGACACAGGCAGGACCGGAGTAGGACTGCAGGAACAGACACCGGCAGGCAGGACCGGAGTAGGACTGCAGGAGCAGACACGGGCTGGCAGGGCTGAGCAGGAACATACACAGGACCAGAGTAAAGCTGCAAGGAAGCACAGGGAAGAATGAGGATAGTGACTGTGCACAGGGCAAAGGCATGGGAGCCTAGTGTGCTGATAATACATCAACGATCAGGTGCCTCCATTATGGGAGGGCGGCCTGATATACCCGAGAACCTGTCCCCATTGGTCCGGCGGTGCTACCGGGTCAGGACACTGCCAGAGTATAAGAACATGCTGGGAGGGCCGGCCGCGGCCTATGGCGCATGCGCAGGGCTTGTAGTGATGTCACAGGCTGCGGGTCGGTTAGAGGAGGAAGCCGACGACGACGGAGGGAGAGAGGCTGCGGCGCAGGGTGAGTATCAGCGTGTGCGACGGGGACAGAGACTGTGACAATAATAACAACATGGTGGTTTAAAAGGGGTAAGACTCTCAACTCCTTACATTCTCCCTTCCTTAAATCATTGTCGTCCCCGACAATGCTATGATTATAATAAACTTTCACTATTTTACAGTGGATACTCCACCCAGGAAAAGAAGTCATATACTACAGCTCAATATGAGCTAAATTTATACAAAATCAATGTCCACTTCATTTTTCCTATTTATACATATACTAGCTGAGGTGTGTTTGGGATATCTAGATAGAGGTATCACTTCTGGTGGAGGGCTTGCCGTGTCCTTTCTGGACAGCTCTCCCATCTTTGGTCCTCATCTGATGCTCAACTTTCACCTGTACCTCCAAGTAGCTGCTAGCATGCAGCAAAGGGTACACCCCGGAACACCGCCTTGGCAGGCGGGTCAAACCAGGTGAGGGTAGCTGTCAGGTTTCTTTGAGATCTACAGTGATTTTTAAGGGTTTGCCTACCCATGCAATCGAAGACTGGATAGACTGTGCGGAAGAAACCATTCGAGATTCAATGGACAGACAAGTGATTCCCAGCACAGCGTTGAGAAGCGCTGAGAGGGCGCAGAGAGGCACATGTAGGATACTGCTGGCCATCCAGTGCACCCTGACCTATCTCGAGTTGTCTCATCTAGTTCTTGCCACTGGTGCTTGATAGGTACGGGCAAGAGAGTGAGGTTGACGACAAGCGCAACTCTTCCTCACTTTAATCCAAGTCAAGCGCAAGTCATGACTTCAACCACTACGTATCCAAAGTCCTGTGGCGATGGGAGAATGGCAAAGCAGCAGGTGTGGAATCACTGGAAGCTGTAGTCACGATCCTGCACGCAGGTGGCCCAGGCCATATGGTCGCTCCCCACTGGACCGAAGCAGCAGTGGAGTTTGGTAGCCTCCTGGGTGTCTGAGCAGTCCTGTTTAGGATCACTCTGCTCACCTCAATGGAGGATGGGGCTAGAAAAGGTGCCTCAGACATAGTCTGCTTCATTTCACCTGGCCAGCCGACCGCAGCTGGCTGGTTTCCCATATAGCGGTCTACACGCAATAAAGAAAAAGAAAATGATGGTACTCAACCTTGGCACATGGAATGTGATTACGTGGTGGTCCTCACCACGCTTCTCTATCCTAGCGAGACATGGACAGTCTACAGCTGGCATGCTAATCAGCTTAATCATTTTCACATGAGTTGCCTCCGCAGACTTCTCCACATCAGGTGGCAAGACAATGTCCCGTACAAGGCAATTCTGGAACAAACTGGGCTCTGCAGCGTTTACACTTTCCTGCTGAAAGTCCAAGCCAGGTGGGCCGGACATGTGGTCAGAATGCCTGACAGCCAACTACCGAAGCAACTGCTGTACGGATAACAGTGCCAAGGAAAGCGAGCAGTTGAGGGGCAGAAGAAGCTCTATAAAGACTGCCTTAAAGCATCTCTTAAATACCTGAAAATCAATATCAATGAATGGGAAGAGCTTGCCCTGGATTGTCCAGGTTGGTGGGGCAGGATCACCCCAGGAGCACGTGCAGCTGAAGATAGGAAAATCTTGGATGCAAAAAGAAAGCGTGCTGTCCGCAAGGCACAAGCAGAATCTGGTGTACTGACCACATCTACTTCCTTATGTCAAGAATGTGGGTGAACCTTCAGGGCCCGGATGGGCCTCATCAGCCACCTCCGGACCCATAACTATTAAATCTCTTCTAACCCTGAAGCCGTGGTCATCTTCGACTACGAAGGATGAACATCAGCTGAAGAGCCCAGCGTTAGTAACTAACTGTGGTGTATTTGTTATAACAAATTATAATGATTATATTGCACATAAATTGTTGCCTGGGCATAGTAACTAACTGTGGTTAGTTATAGCAAATTATAATGATTATCCTCCATCCAATAGTTCAGTGCCCTTATACCCAACATACATATCCCCCATCCCATAGACCTGTGCCCATACACCCATCATAGATATCGTCCATCCCATAGTTCTGTGCCCATGTACCCATCATACATATCCTCCATCCCATAATCCAGTGCCCATATACCCATCACACATCCTCCATGCCATAGTCCCGTGCCCATATACCCATCATACATATCCGCCATCCCATAGCCCCGTGCCCATATACCCATCATACATATCCTTCATACCATAGTCCCATACCCATATTCCCATCATACATATCTTCCATCCCAAAGTCCAACAAATTATAATGATTATCCTCCATCCCATAGTTTCGTGCCCTTATACCCATCATACATATCCTCCATCCCATAGTCCAGTGTCCATATACCCATCACACATGAAGTGCATATATTAGCCAGAAACAAAAATGAGTAATATTATACATCCAAAGTCCATAGTACCCATAAACCCCTACCAAAGAAATATATGCTATGGCCTATACTACCACAGCAATTGCAATAATCTTGCTAAAAACTTGCCAAACAAGGTTCTGCAGGCACTACAGAGATATGGCCTATTTTTAAGGTGGGGAAGGGAGGGCTAAGGAAAATACACCATGGAGATTAGTATAAATCAATAATTAGAATCATCTGTCCTGTGTAAGTATATTTGGTTTATGATTCTTTTTCAAAAGAGTAAAGAGAATCTATAGCACAGCAGAAAATATTCTAGAGAGTGTTAAATGTGAAAAGTTAGATTCAGGATTTTACCTGTAGCTGGCCGCTAGAACACAGGACAATTTTTGTCTCTGGCTAATATATGCACTTTTCACGTTATGGATAACTATAAAATTCATTTTTTTTGCTGGCTCTCTTTATCCCCTTCATGTTGGAGACCCATTTGTCCTGTTTTTTTAGCGTTAAGGTACTGTCACACTAAGCGATCGCACCAGCGATCACGACAACGACACAACCTGGCAGAGATCGTTTGTACATCGCTATATGGTCGCTAGTTAGCTTCCAAACACGAAGATCTCATAAATGAAACATCAGCGATCTGTATAATGACCTCGGCGGTCGTTGGGACCTGTCACACAGCATGTATTGTAAAAGACCCCGACCTCGATAGGCGTGATTGAGCGCATCTTTTTCCACGCCCCTCTGCACAGATTGGTGGTCAGTGTATGGTATGACTGTTTCCAGCAGCGATCCATATTGCGTCCAGCTAGCCTTCTGCTTTGCAGTTCCTGCGATCCATTCTGTGCCGCTGTTGCGTTTGGCCCGGATTTATTGATTCCTTCAGGATCTCTATACTCTATTGTAAGGTAGGCACTTATTTTTCTTATTTTTATAATTTTTTTTGCATTAATTTTTTTAAAACTTTATTTAATATTTATATCTGTCTTTATATCCAGCAGCCATGGTAGTTTTCCTGCTACCGCCCTCCGCTATAACATCTTTCGGACATTTTTGTTTCTGCCGCGCCCACTATCACTATTTTTTTGCAGCTGTTTTAATAGTTGTCGGCCATCTCTGGATTTTTTGGGGCAGCCATTTTTGTTTCTAGCGCGCCCACCACCGACATTTTACCATCCCAGCTGTGTTAAATATTGTCGGCCATCTATGAATTTATTTGTGGCATCCATTTTTGTTCTGCCGCACCCACCGTTGCCATTTTTTCCAGCTGTGTTAACAGTTGTCGGCCATCTCTGGAATTTTTTGGGGCAGCTATTTTTGTTTCTGCCGCGCCCAGCACCGCAATTTTATGCAGCTGTGTTAACCGATGTTGGCCATCACTGATATTTTGGGGGGGCAGCCGTTTTTGTTTCTGCCGCGCCCAGCACCGCCATTTTATCCAGCTGTGTTAACAGTTGTTGGCCATCACTGATTTTTTTGTGGGGCAGCCATTTTTGTTTCTGCCGCGCCCACCTCCGCCTTTTTATGATCATAGCTGTGTTTTAAGTTGTAGGCTATGTACGCATTTTATTTTATCATGCCTTTCAATAAAACAAATGTTACTTGTATTGGGCCGTTCTCACATAATCACTTTTTTATTGCAGATGGCCGATAAGCAAGATTTCCTGCGTGACTTCATAGAGATGTACCGCTCGATGCCTTGCTTATGGAAAATAAAGTCGGCTGATTACAGCAACAGGCTGAAAAAGAAGGAGGCTTACCAAAAACTGGTGGAGCTTTCAAAAAACCATTACCCCAATGAGCCAGTGGATGAGTCTTCGGTCAAAAAAAGAATTCAGGCCCTCCGCACAGTATACCAGAAAGAACTAAACAAAGTCGAGAATTCAACCAAGTCTGTAGCCGGGTCAGAAGATGTATATGTCCCCAAACTTTGGTACTTTGAACCTCTTGCTTTCACAAGGGACCAAGAAGTACAGAGACAAATGGCATCTATGTTGGCACCAGACACTGTAGTCCTGCAGGACTCCCCTGTCGGTGATGTAAGTACCTATCTTGTAGTACACATAGGAATGTACATGCCCATTTGGAATAGAAATTATAAATAAATAAGGGAAAATTGACACAATAGCACAAGTTAGCCCATAACGTACTGATAATTAATCAAGTTAAACGTTTGAGGCCTATCTATTTGACATACAGTTGAAGGACAGTTAATAACCATTGATACTATTCCCGTTATCAAATTTGTTTCTGTATTTGGCTGTTATAGTGTGAAGCTTAATTTCTTTTGCTTTGTGATGTTACAAGTATTTTCTGTTCACACAGGACACAGAAGAGGCAGTCATCTCACCTCCCTTAATCACGCTAGAACAAGACAGCATCGCAACGGTGCAAGAGGAGGAAACAGTTGAGACACCATCCCCATCTGTGCTGAGGAGACTCACATTTTCAGGTCGAAAAAGGAAGGCCCCCACCTCGGCTACCCCTGAATTTATCCAACTTGCCAAAAAAGTCCTAACAACACCTCAGAACCTTACCGGCTTTGCGTACTATGCTAATGAGAAGCTGCCTACACTCGATCCAATATAGCGTGTTCATGCTGAAAGGCTTATGCGCGAGGAGTTGAGTCAAGCAGCAACTGGGAGACTCACTGACACGTATACTGTCATGGACAGAAATCACAACCCACAATACTCTTGGCCGCACAATCCTGCACCTCTTGAGCCTATAATGAGGAGGGGGTTAGACCCTCAGCAGAACCCAAGCCTTGTTCCCCCACCTTTTTATTATACTCTACCAAGGCAACATGGAAATGAAAACTACACATATTACCAACAATTGTAGTTCTGCACATATTTCTTAAAAAATTTTTTTGTGTATATATATTTTTTACAAGTTGTTTAAGTGTTTTTAATAAAAATGTTATAAATTCATATGAAATGAGGTCTGGTTTTCTTTTGTTTGGTATTTGAACATTATTGTACACTATGATATAAAGATGGCCGTATACACGAACACGGACATCAGCCCAAGTAACCAATATTTTACCAAAAAAACGACACAGCCGCGTATATGAACTTAAAATATATAAATATATATTTATGACATATATATATTATACTGTATATCAATCTTTTTTGTGTAAACATAATACAAACTTTCTGTACTGATAGTAAAACATTAAACATAAATATAACAAAAAAAAAAAAAAATTAGGGAATGCCACCCTGTTGTAGGCCCGCCAAGAACTTCTCCAGCATATGTCCGTGCACGTCCATAGCTGCCAGAGTGACAGCCATAGCAGCCCTCATCCGCCGGTGAGATGCCAGCAGGGCCTGTGTAGTGGGGATCTCTTGAAGAAATGATAAAAGTAAACCTGTAAATTATTGACACACTACAAACAAAAGGTCCATGGTTCTTGTTTTTATACTTACGGTATTGCGGTGGCTCAGTTCCGTCAGGTGAGGGGCTAATAGCCCACCCCGAACCAGTGGCACCAACGGCTATGGGACCAAAAACAAAAAATTTAACGACAACCCTCCATCCTTTCCAAAGCCAAATATAAAAGTACCCTTTTTTTATTTTATTAAAAAAACCGTGCTTTAATTTAATTACCAGATGGAGAGGCTGCACCAATATCATGGCGTGATGCTGGAGATGGGCTGGCAGTGGGCGAAGGGGTAGGTGCTGAGACGTGGTGATCCCCTGGAGATGGTGGGGTTGTTGGTCGTGCTGACCGCGATGATGGGCTGGATGGTGAGGGTGGTCCTAGAGATAGGAAAAACAGTCCATTGATATCTGAATGTAAAATGCAGCATTTCATTGTAAAAAAAAAAGCAGGGCCAAACATTAGTGTTTTAATCGAGTTGTTAAATCGTCAACGGTATTCGCATACCGCTAACAACTATTGAATAATAACAAGTATTCTTCTTCTCAATTTTAAGTGTTATGTTGTACTCTTTTACAGTTCCGCTTTTACCTACAGCAATAAACCTTTTTTTTTTTTTTTTTTAATTTTAATCCTGGAGTAACATTAAAATTTTAATGTAACTTTTACTTTAAAAAAGTTTTGGTTTAAATTTGGTACAAATTTTTAAAAAATCGGTAGAGGTGCATCTTCGTTTAAAAGCTTCACCAAAAAAAAAGAAAATATTCACATTTCTTGTAAGTTTCATTTTCACTTTCATTATAACACATTACAATGCCCCAGCATTTTTGCAAACTGCAAATGCCATCATTCTGTGTTTACAAGCTGACACTTGTCAAAAGCTGAACGTGCTACGTCAGATATGAGGCGGTAAAGTACACGTCCATAGATAACATGCAACTTAAAAAAAAAAAAAATTCACATCCTGTCCAAAACACTCACCCTCTCCCCTTTGGTTTTCTGACCGGATAGTCGCTATGCGCTCACTTGAGCGGTAACGCAGATCCGCCAATTTCTTTCTGATCTGCATCGTGGTCCGCTGTATTCCAAAGTTGCGCATTAGGCCTTTTTTTATTTTTTTAAAACGCGCTTCTTGTGCAGCATGGGACGGTCATGTGTTGCGCAGTCATAGTCCCGTGCGTCAAGTTCTCTGATCAGAAATCGGACCTCTGGCTCCCTCTAAGGAACTGAATGCTGGGACGCCATGTTGTTCAGTTCTGTGTTGGCTAGGCCACATTAATGCCGCCCACCAGAGCGTCATGACGTCATGGCGCTCGGTGACGCTGATGCGTCATAGTTATACCGTGGCCTCTTTGGCGACGCAACAAAACTTGCATATGTCTTGGCATTACATGTTTTCTATAGCTACACGTTCTACTTATAAATTGGATTTATCCACAATACACACCTGTCCCCATCACGACAATGACCTTGCCTTCTCCCCATTACTCCCCACTCCTCATCACACCCCTCATTTTCCCTTATACACATTACTCCCCTGTCCCCATCACACCAATGACTTGGCCTTCTCCCCATTACTCCCCCCTCCCCATCACACCCCTCATTTTCCCTTATTACTCCCCTCTCCCCATCACACCAATGATTTTGCCTTCACCCCATTACTCCCCTCCCCATCACACCCCTCATTTTCCCTTATCCACATTTCTTCCCTCTCCCCATCACACCAATGACTTTGCCTTCTCCCCATTACTCCACACTCCCCATCACACCCCTCATTTTCCCTTATCCACATAACTCCCCTTTCCCCATCACACCAATGACTTTGCTTTGACCCCATTACACCCCCCTCCCCATCACACCCCTCATTTTCCCTTATCCCCATTACTCCCCCTCCCCATCACACCCCTCATTTTCCCTTATTACTCCCCTCTCCCCATCACACCTATGACTTTGCCTTCACCCCATTAATCCCCTCCCCCCATCACACCCATCATTAGCCCTCTCACCATGCCCTTCTCCCATATTGCTAAATTTATTGAAATAACACGAAGGCATTTTTAAATGTAAAATTTTTTTTATTAACAAAATGTATAAAAACAGGATAAACTAAACATTTTTACAATGCAAACTATATCTGATGCTGCCAAGTCACTGCATCAGGCTCATTGAAGTATTGGCAGTACTTGTCTCGGCTGGCCTTCGCATCGTCCTTGGTCCTGCCTTGATTAGCAGGTTGAAGTCCTGCAATAGCGGGATCATTTTCACGCCATTCTCCGAGCACAACGTCACAATTGCTGTCCAAGTCCATGAAGCCTGGCGGACTGTAAGCTAAAGCATCGCACTGCCGAAGATAATTGTGCAGCACGCAACAGGCCAACACCACGGAGTCTATAGAATCCAGCTTCATGTTGATTGGTGTGTGGAAAACCCTGAAGCGGTTGGCCATTATGCCGAAGGCATTCTCAACAGCGCGTTGTGCCCTTGACAGTCTGTAATTAAAAATACGCCTTTCCTCTGTCAAAGTCTTTTGTGGGTACGGTTTCACAAGATGCGCATGAAGGGGGAAGGCTTCATCGCCCACAAAAACAAAGTTAAGGTTGGCGGTGGTGTCCATGTTGGTTGGCAAGTGCAGTTCATTGTTATTCAAGCGTTGCCCAAAAATAGTGTGCTCCAAAACGCCTTCGTCTGAAACCCTGCCGTTCATGCCAACGTCTACGTTTATAAATTCATAATTGGCATTAACAAGGGCCATGAGGATCACGCTGAAGTAGCCCTTGTAGTTATAGAAGTAGGATCCGCTGTTGGCTGGTTGCGTGATCTGCACGTTTGCCATCCAAGGCACCACCACAGTTTGGGAACTGCCAAATACGTTCAAAATCTGAGAACAATTTTTTGCCATTCCGCCACGCTTTTTGGAAAATGCATGTAGCTCCGTAAACTGCAGACGATGGTGTTGCATGTTTCTGGAATTAATACACTGAGGAGTGATCGAGAAACAGCAGCAGAAAATTGCAAGTCTTTCATTGAACGTCCGGTTGCCAGAAAACGCAGCGTGACTGCCAAACGTTCGTCTGCTGAAACAGCTGCTCGCATCCGTGTATCCTGCCATTCAATGAGTGGCCTCACACATTCCAGTAGGAGCTTGAATGAATCCCCCGACATCCGTAGATAATTCCGGAAATCCTGCGGATTCTTCTCCTGCAACTCCCTCACTAGATGCATGTGGGTGAATTTGGACCTCTGCTCCAGCCATTCTCTGGTCCACATGCGACGCTTTAGTTTGGAGCGCCTCAGTTCCACCTGCGCCTCTTCTTGTCGATCTCCCTCCATCAGTAAAGCTGCTGCCACAATCACACTCTCCACAGTGGTCATGTACATTATGTGCAACCTGCCCAGTAAAGAAGAGAAAAGTTATTTAATTAAGTTAATAAAAAAAAAGAAATTGTTTTTGTTTAGTTGACATTGGAAAAACAGCAAGCGTACAAAAGCCTAAAACGGCGGGGGGTGGGCGCGGCTGTCAAAAGATTGTTAGGTTAGCCGAAAATGGCGGGGGGGTGGGCGCAGCTGTCAAAAGATTGCTAGGTTATCCATTGTTATGGAGGATCAAATATAACCAAAAAATTAACTCAAAAAGCAACAAAGATCTTAAAATTACAGTGGTGGTTGTTTTGCAGACAGCAACAAAAAAAAAAAAAAAAATTCCCCGCAACACGCCTATATATTTATTGGAGGTAAGCAGCCAAAAATACAAGCTGTGTTGCAAAAATAACTTAAAAACGCATCACAAAACAACAGAGACAATATGTACCTTGCAAGGGAAATCCAAAAATCCAGAAGGTATAAATGCCAAAGATGAAGCGCTCTAGCAACTCTGACAGGATCGCAAACCCCCCACACACGATAGTATCCTCGCAACAACGCACAAAGGAATATCCACAAAGCGCTCAGGAACAATGGATGGGGGGCGCATTTTTACGTTCTCATTTATTGCTGAGGTGATGTTGTGGCCGCCAATCGGGGCTGAGGGGCGTTACTAAAGAAAACCTAGTCCCGCCTGTGCCGCTGACATATGAGTCACCAACGAGGTCGCTCGTCGTTCATAAAGGGTGTCAAACTCAGCGATTCCGGCTCACCAGCGGGACGCCAATGATCAAAATTGGTCCAGGACGTTTCGCGCATGATCAGTGACATTGCAGCAGGGGCCACATCGCCGCTACATGTCACACACAGCGACATCTGTTGTGAGCTCATTTTCGGGTTTGCCTCTGGCTTCTGGTGAGGGTTATGGAACTGGCTGTGCTGACAGAAGAGTAGTGAGTTCTCTATCTGGACTCCCTCTGTTGGTGAAGGGAGGTAATGAAGCTGATCTAAATGGCAGAGACCGGCCACCTGAGGAAGAGGACTGCGATTGGACATCAGGAGTTTCTGATTGGATTTAAGGCAGCCGACTCCCTAGTTTCTTGCTGGTGATTTTTCCTGACTGTGGCTTCTGGTTTCCAGTTTGGTTCCTGCCTTCCTAAAGCTAAGTTTTCTCTGCTATTGTTCATATGAGTTTTTGTCTGGTTTACTTAGTTTTTGTGTTCAGCCAGCCCTGACTGGGACTGGGCTGAATCCCCATTTTGTCTCTGATCAGTTGATCTCTTTTGCTCTGTCTTCTGAATATACCTGAGTGTTGATATAGTGATTTGAAGTCTAGCGACTTCAGCGCCTTTTTCTATCAGACGTGTTGGACATTTTTTTGGCAGGGTTTTTTGCGTGATTGCAGACAGCAGCTTTTCTTTCCTGTCCTTTCTAGTCAGTGAGGGCCCCATCGTTTGCTCAACCTATCTTTCTATCTGTGTCTGTTTTCATCTTGTTTCACCGACAATACATGTTGGGGGCTGTCTATTGCTTTGGGGTCTGCTCTGGGGCAGTTTAGATTTTCCCTTTCTTTCTTTAGGCTTATTTAGTTCTCCGGCTGTGACGAGGAGTCTAGGACCACTGTAGGAACGCTCATGGCTACTGCTAGTTGTTGTGGATAGGATCAGGGGTCTGCAATCCACTAGTTACCAACCTCTCCGGTTTTCTGGGCTTAGCTTGCTTTTTGTTTTTTCCTCCTAGGTGACTCATTCATAACAGACATCGTTGACGATGTCGCTGCTGCGTCATAATATCGGTGTCGCTTAAGCGATATCGCTAGCGATCTTGCTTAGTGTGACATGGCCTTAATCCCCTTATTGTTTTAAATTGATTATTAATAAAATGTGTACTTTTTAAAATTATTACTGGCTTCGCTTCTTCAATCTTCATGATACTTTCATGATGATTCTTGTTTGGAAGCGTCCTATAAACTCAAGCGACCCTCCTAATTGGGCCAGGGGTACCTTGAGGTGATCCACCATTCCTTTAAGGGGAGCACCAACTTTGATTAAATCTGTACATACGGGTGCGCAGAAACAGTCCACCCGTAAGCACCATCAGTCCATACTTTAACATATTTACACTATATAAACTCGTACCTTCAGTTACGTAGTCTTTAAGGGAGACGTCCCCCTGCCTTTAACGACAGCACAGTCCCGCACCCCATTAGTGGGCCTCCTGTTTCCAATACGCAGTACACTGCTGCAGTCGCATGTCGTCCGTCAGTCCATGGACCCACACCGGTTAAGAGTCAAGTTCTTCTATTCAGCAGAAGGGGCATAACGGGTGCAACAGAAACGTATTTACACAGTAACGTTTACTTTAGGCCACTCCGGCCTTACTGCTCTTTCTCTCGAGAGCACATCAGGATTTCTTCATCTGAGGGGATGCAGAACAGTCCCAGCTTAATTAAGGTGCAACAGGCACCAAGTCCTTTTATTCAGCCTGAGTCCATGCCCGTTTACAGGCTGAGGACTTTGCAGCTGCAGAATTCATGGGTCGTAACAATGCAGCAGAGGCAGGGTGAGACTGAGAGGTAGAAAGAAATGGGCTCTCTGCTGCCTGTATGGAAAAAGAGACGTCCAACGTTGCAATAGTGCTGTCTGTGGGTCCGGTCTCCTGGACCTGGGGGCCATATGACAAAACAAGGGGCCCAATTTCCGGAACACGACTGAGGAACAGGCCAACTTTCCAGGGGCAAAGATCGAGGTGTATTCACCACCTCCTGATACAGCATCCTGTACACACCTGTCCCGCGACTGCAGCACTCCTCCATGGCTACAGCTGCGCGGTCTGGCTCCCGAAGATGTAGTACCGGCTCAACCCCCACTTCTGGCGTGGGTTCCTCTGAGGCGGTCCCAGGTTCTGGTCCCTCGGTCTCCGACTCCCGGCATCTTGGTTCAAGCTTCTAACTGGAATATCTCATCTCCCAACGTGGCAGCTCCTGTCGACGAGCCCTAGAGGACGTCGCAACCTCGGCTCTGCAGGAGGAAGTTCCAGCCCCCGCTGATGTTCCGGCTTCTGAGAAAAACATCCTGGCTCACCCTCTTCCTGATCGCTGACCTGCTCTGGAACGTATTGTCGTGTGCCACTGCACACAGACGTCTCTTCTGGGCCCCACCCATTACAGGGTGGGGTCGCTTCCAACTGCATTTCCTAGGGAGCTGATGTAGGGGGCGTATTTCCTTCCTTCTTCAGTGTTTCCACCAGGGGTGGGACAGGAGTTGTTGACAGCAATCTGTTGGTGCCATGCTGCACCGTCACGCCCACGAAGGGTGTCATTACAGTCCTTTTTGGTGCCAAAGCCATCCATCTTCATGGCCGCCATCTTGTCACTCACTTTGTCAGACTCAATCACAGTGTTTTTCACATTTAGTTTTTCAGTCACATCCAGTAATTTACTCACAATTGCAGTATCTTCAACCCGCACTCTTCAGGTCAACTTTGTCACATTTAATTTCTCTTCAGCATCTCTTTTTATCTCCTCACTGGTCACTCTTGAATCTCCATCTCTTCCTGCGGTTCCTCCACACTGTAAGGTGTCATGTTGTGAATTCCCTGGCTCAGACTTCTGAGCTGAAGCTCCCCCTGCTCCCTCCGGTGGTTACCCTAGGTAGTGGAGCTGGCCAGATTGACAGAGGTCTGCCACCTGATGATGATGATGATGATGATGATGATTGGAGATCTGGGGTTACTGATTGGAGTATTTAAGTCTGCAGACTTCCTTCCATCCCTGCTGGTGATTGCTTTCCTGTGCACTCTGAGGTCTGATGTCTCCTGCCCTGATCCTGCATTGTTCAGCTAAGTGGTTCATTTGCTAATCCTTTGCAGCTGATCTGATTTTGTCTCATGATATTCCTGACTATTTGGCTGATTTTTCTGATGCATTCAAGTGTGACCAGTGAGGTGATAAAAAGAGATGCTGAAGAGAAATTGAAGTAACAGAAGTACGAGTCGATGGGTACCTAGGGAACAGTGACCACAATATAATATAATTCCACTTGTCCTTCAGTAAGGTGCCCTGGAAGGGGGTTACGAAAACACTGAATTTCAGGAAAGCAAAGTTTGATCAGCTTAGAGAGGACCTTTGCCGAATTGATTGGGACAATGTCCTCAAAAATAGGAGCACAGAAAATAAATGGGAAATATTTAAATCAGTTTTACACACCCACTGCGAGCTAGCCATACCGTACAGAAATAAAAGGGCTAGGAACAGGAGAACACCAATGTGGCTAAATAAGGATGTAAAAAGGGCAATAAATAACAAGAACAAGGCATTTAAGAAGCTTAAACAAGAAGGCAATGAAGAAGCATTAAAAAGTTATAAAGAAAAAAATAAAATGTGTAAAAAACAAATACATTTAGCAAAAGTGGAAACTGAGAGACTCATTGCTAAGGAAAGTAAAACAAACCCCAAACTATTCTTTAATTATATAAACAGTAAAATGATTAAAATTGATGGTGTCGGCCCTTTAAAGAACAATGAGGGTGAAATCATAGGGAGCGATGTGGGAAAAGCAAATGTTTTAAATACTTTTTTCTCAACAGTGTTCACACAGGAAAAGGATTTACCAGGGGAAATGCAGAGTGATAATGTAAACTCCCCAGTAAGTATTACCTGCCTAATCCAGGAAGAAGTGCAGAACCGCCTTAGTAAGATTAAAATTGACAAATCACCAGGCCCTGATGGCATTCACCCTCGGGTATTAAGGGAGTTAAGTAATGTGATAGACAGGCCTCTATTCCTTATATTTAAAGACTCTATAGAAACAGGGTCTGTTCCTTTTGATTGGCGGCAAGCAAATGTGGTACCAATATTCATAAAAGGGGTGTAAAAGAGAACATGGAAACTATAGGCCGGTAAGCTTAACATCTGTTGTGGGTAAAATTTTTGAAGGGTTTCTAAGGGATACCATTATGGAATATCTCAATGTTAATAAATGTTTAACTCCATATCAACATGGATTTTTGAAGGATCACTCCTGTCAAACTAACCTGATCAGCTTCTATGAGGATGTAAGCTCTCAAATGGACCAAGGAGAATCATTGGATGTCATTTATCTCGACTCCTCTAAAACATTTGACACTGTCCCACATAAAAGATTGGTAAGTAAGATGAGAAAGCTTGGGTTAGGGGAAAATGTGTATAGATGGGTAGGTAGCTGGCTTAGTGATAGAAAACAAAGAGTGGTTATTAATGGGGCATACTCAGATTGGGCCATGGTTACTAGTGGGGTACCACAGGGTTCTGTATTGAGCCCTCTACTATTTATTTATTAATGATCTAGTGGATGGCTTACACAGTAAAATATCAGTACTTGCAGATGATACAAAACTATGTAAGGTAGTTAACACAAAGGAGGACAGTTTGCAACTACAGACATTTGAGCAAATTAGAGAATGGGCTAAAAAAATGGCAAATGAGGTTTAACACAGATAAGTGTAAGGTTATGCACATGGGAAGGAGAAACATGCTACAATTACTTACTAAATGGGAAACTGCTGGGGAAATCAGACAAGGAAAAAGACTTAGGCATCTTAGTCAATAAGAAGCTAAATTGGAGTGCCCAGTGTCAGGCAGCTGCCACCAAAGCAAATAGGGTCATGGGATGCATTAAAAGAGGTCTGGGGACACGAGATGAAAACATAATTCTCCCTCTGTACAAATCACTCGTCAGACCACACTTGGAGTATTGTGTGCAATTTTGGACGCCGGTGCTCAAGAAAGACATTTCTGAACTTGAAAGGGTTTAAAGGCGCGCTACTAAAATGATAAATGGAGTTGGTTCACTACAATACCCAGAAAGGTTATCAAAATTAGGTCTATTTACTCTAGAAAAGAGAAGACTTAGGGGAGACTTAATATATATGTACAAGTATATCAGAGGGCAATACAGAGATCTCTCCAATGAACTGTTTGTACCAAGGACTGTGACAAGAACAAGGGGGCATTCTCTTCGTTTGGAGGAAAGACAATTTCTGCACCAGCATAGAAGAGGGTTCTTAACGGTAAGAGCAGTGAGGCTCTGGAATTCTCTTCCTGAGGAAGTGGTGATGGCCAACTCACTGAATGAATTTAAGAAAGGAATGGATGCTTTTCTTGTGAGTAACAGTATAGAAGGTTACGAATAACAAAATATTATAGGTAGATGGTTGACCCAGCTTAGGGGAAGGAATTTTTTTCCCTATGGAGAAAATTGGCTTCTACTCTGTGGGTTTTTTGCCTTCCCCAGGAACAACAATGCAGAACAGCTGCACTAAAAATAGGCTGAACTAGATGGACATAAGGTCTTCCTTCAGCCTTCAAAACTATGTTACTATGTTACAATTTAGTGAGAGTAAGTCTGCATCTTTGCCTCCTCATAGGAGTTATGACTGTGCAATTGAGTTAATGCCCGGGTGTAAATTTCCCAAGGGTCGGCTTTTCAACTTATCGGTACCTGAACATGATGCTATGCGATCTTATATCAAGGAGTCGTTGGAGAAGGGTCATATCAGACCATCCTCTTCACCTTTAGGTGCTGGGGTTTTTTTTGTGGCCAAGAAAGATGGCTCATTAAGGCCATGTATTGACTATCGTTCCCTTAAGAAAATCACTGTTAAATATCAGTACTCGTTACCCCTCATTTCTGATTTATTTTCCAGAGTCAGAAGTGCCTGTTGGTTTACCAAACTTGACCTCAGGGGGCGTATAATCTTATTCTCATCAAGCACGGGGATGAATGGAAGACGGCGTTTAATACCCTGGAGGGACATTTTGAGTACCTGGTGATGCCTTTTGGGCTCACTAATGCCCCTTCCGTCTTCCAGTCTTTTATGAACGATATTTTCCGGTACTTTGTGGATAAGTTTTTGATCATTTATCTGGATGATATTTTGATCTTTTCCAGTGATCGGGATTCTCATGTGAAACATGTCTGAACTGTGTTCCGGATTTAGAGGGAAAATACTCTGTATGATAAGGGATCGAAGTGTAATCTTTGGTGTACAGAGGATTTCATTTTCGGGATTCATTTTGTCCCCGTCTGCTATTGAAATGGACCCGGCCAAGGTACAGGCCATTTATGATTGGGTTCAGCCCACTTCTTTGAAGGCTCTCCAGAAGTTTTTGGGTTTTGCTAATTTCTACCGTAAATTTATAAGTAAATTTTCTGGTATTGTTAAACCACTGACTGATTTGACCAAAAAGGGCGCCGATGTGGTGAATTGGTCTCCAGAGGCAGTCTCGGCATTTCAGGAGCTTAAGCAGAGATTCACTTCTGCTCCAGTTCTATGGCAACCTGATGTCTCACTCCCATTTCAGGTGGGGATAGATGCTTCTGAGGTTGGTGCAGGAGCTGTTTTGTCCCAAATAGATGCAGTAACTTCTAAGATGAATCCCTGTGCCTTCTTTTCTCGAAAATTTTCCCCATCTGAACACAACTGTGACGTGGGGAATCAGGAATTGTTGGCCATGAAATGGGCATTTGAAGAGTGAAGACATTGGTTGGAGGGAGCTAGACATCAAGTTGTGGTCCTCACTGACCACAAAAATTTGATTTATCTTGAATTAGCCAAATGCTTGAATCCTAGACAGGCTAGGTGGGCCTTGTTTTTCACGCGTTTTAATTTTGTGGTCTCCTTTCTTCCGGGCAATAAGAATGTTAAGGCGGATGCCATTTCTAGAAGTTTCTTTGCGGATTCTCTTGATGTGATCGAGCCTACTACCATTCTAAATGAGGGTGTAGTTCTTTCCGCCATCTCTCCTGATTTGAGACGTGCCCTGGAGGACTTTCAGGAGGATAAACCTGAACGATGCCCTATGGGAAAATTGTATGTCCCTGACCAGTGGAGGAAAAGAGTAATGTCTGAAATTCATTGCTCCGCATTGGCTGGTCATCCAGGTATCTTTGGTACCAGAGATTTGGTGAGTCAGTCTTTTTGGTGGCCTGCCTTATCTCGTGATGTCAGGAATTTTGTGCAAATATATGCAAAACACGAGCCGCGGAGACACCATCACTTGTTTCTCAACGCAAGTAATGACAAGCCAGGTCTTTCCCCGGGAGGGAACAACCACGGGAAGGGCAGTCTCCAATGAAGGAAACCACCTATGCCAAAACATGGTATCCATCCACAGACAGCTGTTTCGGGGTATTGCCCCTCATCAGTGAGGAGTAGGAAACTGGCCAGTAGGAGCAATGCCTAGTAGAAGACTGTGAAAAATGAGTATGAATGAACTCATGGAGATCAACATCCAACACTGCGGAGACACCATCACATGTTTCTCAACTCAGTGATTCTAGGGCAATGCCCCCACCCTTATGGGAAATATGTAAATATATGCAAAACAAAAGCCGCGGAGACACCATCACATGTTTCTCAACGCAAGCAATGACTAGCCAGGTCTTTCCCCGGGAGGGAACAACCACGGGAAGGGCAGTCTCCAATGAAGGAAACCACCTATGCGAAAACATGGTATCCATCCACAGACAGCTGTTTCAGGGTATTGCCCCTCATCAGTGTGGAGTAGGAAACTGGCCAGTAGGAGCAATGCCTAGTAGAAGACTGTGAAAAATGAGGATGAACGAACTCATGGAGATCAACATCCAACACTGCGGAGACACCATCACATGTTTCTCAACGCAGTGATTCTAGAGCAATGCCCCCACCCTTATGGGAAATATGTAAATATATGCAAAACACAAGCCTACTCCTCACTGATGAGGGGCAAAACCCCGAAACAGCTGTCTGTGGATGGATACCATGTTTTGGCACAGGTGGTTTCCTTCACTGGAGACTGCCCTTCTCGTGGTTGTTCCCTCCTGGGGAAAGACCTGGCTAGTCATTGCTTGCGTTGAGAAACATGTGATGGTGTCTCCGCGGCTTGTGTTTTGCATATATTTACATATTTCCCATAAGGGTGGGGGAATTGCCCAAGAATCACTGCGTTGAGAAACGTGATGGTGTCTCCGCAGTGTTGGATGTTGATCTCCATGAGTTCATTCATCCTCATTTTTCACAGGAATTTTGTGCAGTCCTGTGGAACTTGTTCTCGGTCCAAGCCCTGTTCTCGTGCTAGTGGTTTGTTGATGCCCCTGCCAGTGCCCAGGAGGCCATGGACCCATATCTCAATGGATTTTATCTCTGATCTCCCTGTCTATCAGAGAATGACTGTTATTTGGGTGATCTGTGATAGATTTTCTAAGATGGCCCATCTTGTACCACTCCCAAAGTTGCCATCTTCTTCTGAGTTGGTGCCCGTGTTTTTACAAGTGGTTTGTCTGCACGGGATTCCTGAGAACTTTGTGTCGGACAGAGGAGTCCAGTTTGTTTCCAGATTTTGGAGAGCTTTTTGTTCCAAACTGGGAATTCAGTTGTCTTTCTCCTCTGCATTTCATCCTCAGACCAATGGGCAGACTGAGAGAACAAACCAGACTTTGGAGTCCTATTTGAGATGTTTCATATCTGCTGATCAGGCCGAATTTGCGCTAAACAATAGGGCTAGTTCATAACGTTTTTCATAAATCTTTGTAGAAAAGGTTTGTGGAGCCAGTAGTTCCCATGGCGGCGCCCCTGACCCTGTACTGGTTAAGGGTAATTGGAGTATGAGGTAGAGAAGATATTGGATTCTCGTCTGGCTAGACGGAGACTTCAGTACTTGATCAAGTGGAAGGGTTATGGCCAGGAGGATAATTCTTGGGTCTCTGCTGCTGGCATCCATGCCAAGAGATTGATTTGTGCCTTTCACCGGGCCCATCCTGATCGGCCTGGTGGCATGGATTCGGTGACCCCTCCTCAAGGAGGGGGTACTGTTGTAAATTCCCTGGCTCACACTTCTGAGCCGAAGCTCCCCCTGCTCTCTCTGGTGGTTACTGGAGGTAGTGGAGCTGGCCAGATTGACAGAGGTCTGCCACCTGATGATGATGATTGGAGATCTGGGGTTACTGTTTGGAGTATTTAAGTCTGAAGACTTCCTTCAGTCCCTGCTGGTGATTGCTTTCCTGTGCATTCTGAGGTCTGATGTCTCCTGCCCTGATCCTGCATTGTTCAGCTAAGTGGTTCATTTGCTAATCCTTTGCATCTGATCTGGTTTTGTCTCTCTCTGCTTGTTGTGCGGGTTCAGCTTGCTCCTCTGAGGGCTGTGCTGGACCACCGCTCCATATGTTACAGCTTGTGTCAGTTTGTTCAGTCCCCTGTTATATTGGTCTCTTTTGCTTTGCTTCCAGTTCATACTGGAGTGCTGATATAGTGGGGGCGAAGTCGTGAGACTTCAGTTTTTTTTGTACTTCAGACGTGTTGGATTTTTCAGGGTTTTTGCGTGATGGCAGACAGACAGTGTCTTTCCTTTCCTATCCTATCTAGTCAGTTTGGGCCCCATCATTTGCTCAGTCTATTTTTCTGCCTGCGTTTGTGTTTCATCTTGTCTCACCGACAATATATGTTTGGGGGCTGTCTATTCCTTTTGGGGTTTGCTCCGGGGCTGTTTAGATTTCACCTTTCTTGCTTTAGGCTTAGTTAGCTCTCCGGCTGTACCGAGGCATCTAGGGCATCGTAGGTATGCTCCACGGCTACTGCTAGTTGTGTGGATAAGATCAGGGGTCTGCAATCCGCTTAGTTACCAACCTCTCTGGTTTTCTGGTGGCTTAGCCTGTTCCTGCCATCCTCCTCGGTGACCCATTCATAACAGTGTCGGGATCCTGCCGACTACGCCTGGATGGCTGGGAATATGCTTCAACATTACGGGGTAGTTAGTTAGCTCAGGCAAATAACCCACCCAATCACACAGGGGTCAGGCCCCTGACTGACTACTATAGGAAGATCTTCCTGACTTATTCCCCAGCTAACCCTTCCGACAGTTAACTCATATGTGTAATACAGGTATAGCTACCAAGTAGTGGACTCAGTGCCCCCATCTAGTGACCATAACACAAATTGCACTGTCCCTACCAAGTACAAGGTGCCGAAACATAACATCATACAATATGTAAATATTACAGCAACAAGAAATATACATTAGTACGCTACAACGGTATAAAATATATAAATATAAATATATATATATAATATATATACATACATAATAACAACATGGAGGTTTAAAAGGGGGAAGACTCTCAACCCCTTACACTACTTCTACAATTAATCCTTAGCAGGGAATGAAATGTTGATAACGCATGCACACTATTGTTCTGTTCCATTCACACCTGGACATGGGACCCCCTGTTCTTGTGATCGTGGGGGTCCCAATTGTCATACATTGATCAATTATCATGTTGTGCTCTCTAAGGCATATGTCTTCATTGTGACTTTGAATGTGTTTTTGCCCGAGTTAAGATTTGTGCAGGTTTTTACTTAGCCAAGAACCTGTAATTTTCTAGTCAAGAATCTACAATATTCTCGTTCGTAGAAAGCTATGATTACTTCCTAATGTCTACAACCTCTAATAATTCATGATCATTGTCCCCTCACTAAATTCACAGAACCTTGTCAGGAGGGAAATTACTATTAGTATAAACAGAACACAATAGATAGCTGTTTGTCGGCCAATCGTATTGCCAACAGCTAACTCCAATGAGTTCCAAAACCACAGGTATACTTGGCACAAGGCAGTCTTCTATGAAAGAACTCCAGAGAACAGAAGAATAGGCTGTCAGAAATTAGACAAACGGAATCCTTCTCTCCTCCGACATCTATCGAGGCGTAGTTAGGAGGCACTTGTCACTACTCAGCTGTCGGGTGACCCAGGACCAGGGGCTCATTTCTTGTCCCTAACACTAGGGGGCACCCTAGCTTACCCTATTCCCTGGGATACTTCTGAAGGTGAAGATGCCGGGGTCGCAACACTTGCCTTAACTCCTGAATCAGCTCTCTGTCTGTTCTTCCCCCACCCAGGGAAGAGGGGAGCTGCCGTGCACTGCAGTACACTAACCCGACGAACAAGGCAATAAGAACAAAGGGTAACTGAAAATGTCAGGCATTAAAATATATACTTACATATAACAGAGGAATGCACTTGGAAGTGGAGAATGGAGAAAAAACAAAATAAGAGGAGGGAAGGGAATTATCACACTTACAAACCCACGCAACAGTTACAGATAAATCCACCAAACTCCTCATATACAGTGTGTACGGAAAGTATTCGGACCCCTTTAAATTTTTAATTCTTTATTTCATTGCAGCCATGTGGTAAATTCAAAAAAGTTCATTTTTTTTTTCATTAATGTACACTCTGCACCCCAAGTCCATCTTCAGAGATCTTGATGTTCCTTTGTCCGTGGTGCACAACATAAACAAAATGTTTACAACCTATTGCACTGTAGCTAATCCTGCTGGACGTGGGCAGCACAAAAAAATTGATGAAAGGTTGCAAAGCACGATAGTCCGGATGGTGGATAAGCAACCCAATCAAGTTCTAAAGAAATTCAAGCTGTCCTGCAGGCTCAGGGTGCATCAGTGTTAGTGCGAACTATCCATCAACATTTGAATTAAATTAAACATTATGGCAGAAGGACCCCACTGTTGACTCAGATATAAAAACGCTAGACTGCAGTTTGTCAAAATGTAAGGCCTCTTTCACACTTCAGTCTTTTGACGTCAGTCAAAATCCGCCCTTTTTTGAAAAAAACAGATCCTTTTTTTGGCGGAATCCGTTTTTTTCTCATAGACTTACATTAGCGTCGGATTGTGACGGATGGTCGTCCGTTGCATCTGTTTTTTGATGGATCCATTTGAATTTAAGCGTTAGCCGTCTGGAGTAGACGGACAAAGTAACGTTTTTTTCTGCGGCGGACCTGCTTTTTTAAACTGAGCATGCCCGGAAGATTTTTCCATTCATGCAATTTAACCCTAAAAGCCATTCTGGAACAGACAAAACAAATTTCTCTCTCTCCTTTTCCAGAGTTCTGTTCCTTTAAATTTCACACACTGGCGGCTACAGCGGATCCGTCCAAAAACGGATCCGGTGCATCCATTTTTTGCAAATCTGAAACAGATCCGTTTTTTCACACTTTGACGGTTTGGAACTGACATCAACAGACTGAAGTGTGAAAGAGGCCTTAGCCAAAATCCTTCTGGGAAAGTGTCTTGTGGACAGATGAGACCGAGATAGATCATTTTGGTAAAGCACATAATTCTACTGTTTACTGAAAATGGAATGAGGCCTACAAAGAAAAGAACACAGCACTTACTTTAAAATATGGTGGATATTCACAGATGTTTTGAGGTTGTTTTGCTGCTTCTGGAACTGGGTCTCTTGACTGTGTGCAAGGCATCAAAAAATCTAAAGATTACCAACATCCAGTGTGTAAAAGCTGGGTTTGGGACCTAGATCATGGGTCTTCTAGCAGGACAATGACCCCCAAACATACTTCAAGAAGCACCCACAAATGCATGGAAACAAAGTGCTGGAGAGATCTGAAGTGCCAGCAATGAGTCGGATCTAAATCCCACTGAACACCTATGGAGAGATCTTCAAATTGTTTTTGGGAGAAGGCACCATTCAAATATGGGAGCAGTTTGCAAAAGAAGAGTGGTCCAAAATTTCAGTTGAAAGGTGTAAGAAGCTTGTTGATGGTTATAGGAAGTGATTGACTGCAGTTATTTATTCCAAAGGATGTGCAACCAAATATTAAGTTGAGGGTGCCAACAATTTTGTCCAGCCCATTTTTGTGAGTATGTGTGAAATTATGTTCAATTTGCCTTTTTTTTCCTCAGTTTTTTTTGTGTTGTTCCAATACACACAAAGGAAATAAACATGTATATATAACAAAACATGTGTAATTGCAATATTATTCTGGGAGAAATACTTCATTCTCTGGAATAATTTCAAGGGTGCCAACACTTATGGCAACGTCTGTGTATACACACATATAGGCTGTTGCATTGACATGAACATGACACATACCTAAAGATCTATGTATATACTGCAATTATATTGAAGACTGTATGGATCTACACTATTGCTCAGATGTTGCAATTGCCTCTATAAGATCAACACTTAACATTTAACCATAGTCTAGATGAAAAGAATAGAAGTGGGGCAAATGGATTGAAGTAGCACATCAGATCACATGTTTTATATTGGTAGTATGTAACCACAGATATACAGTCTACATAGGAGTTGTGTATAAAAAAATTAATTAATTTGAATTGTAATGCGTGGTAGCAATACAAGAGTCTGCTTATCATCAAGGCTTTCCTCTCCGTCAATGTATGCTTTCTCCTCCACATCCCTGATCTGTATGGAATGCACTTTCTGTTTCATATCTCATCTAATGTTATGAGGAGGAGGCGTTCTCTATATTTTCACCAAGAATGTCCTGTACCGTGTCAATGCAGCTGATCTTTATATTCTTTAAGAGGTGAGCTGCAGTCAGAGATGTCTGGCAGAGACTCAGAGAACATAGGAGCACTCAACAGAATGAGTGATCCTGTGCATGGGAGAGATAGCCACAGCTATCTAAAGTGTATGTGTCATGATCCAGTCTGGGTTTTGAGTCCTGTCTGCCCTTTTCCCGGGCTGATCATGTCAAAGGTTAACTTTGCCTGGCCTCGTTTTGGGTTCAGGTCTGCTATTTCTTCCTGCTGCATCCTGCAGGCCATGTCAGTTATATTTTCTGCCTACGGCGTGAGTATCTGACTCTGGTGGTACCCTGATTGGTCCTGTTGCGCTTTCTGACCTAGCCCGCGACTGTTCCTCCCTCTTTAACCTTCCCGTCTTTGTGGTTTCGTGATAGCTTTTGGATTTTCCGGTGTTTGACTCAGCTTTGACTCTGACTTGACTTTGCCTCTGGTCCCTGGTACTTCTGTCTCTTGTCTGGTATTGACCCTTTGGCTCTCCACTGACTCTGTGCTTGTTTTTTCCCTTTGTACTGCATGATGATCTAGGTTTTGATTTGGCTTGACTATTCTGCTGCCACCTAGTGGTAGGTTCGCTGCAGCACTGCAGGTCTGCTCTTGCAGACTTGTTACTACCCTTCCACTCTATTGCCATCTAGTGGAGGTTGCAGTTACCTGTATAGCTGCAGCATGACAGTATGGAGGGCTATAGTGATCATATACATGAGATGAGACAGCTATTTTTGCTGACTTCCTTTGGCTCAGCTTATATTTTTTCAATGAAGTTCATATGTTTTCAATGATGAGAGTAATAAAGTCACTACCTGACTGCTCTGGAAAAGACTTTTCACCCCTGAAGGCAAAATTAGTGGGTTTCTTCTCTCCCCCTATCATCGGAAGGCCTTCAAACACATCAGATGGTTGATCGATGCTGATGAAATTGGTGATTTTGGCTGACTTTAATCCAATGTGTAAGGATGTGTAAGGACAGGAGCTTTTACTAAATTTGAATGACTGGCAAGTACTATAATACTACATCTAGCACCTAGGATATATTATTCCTTCATCTGGGATTGTAGGATAAAATTAGTTAACTTTAGATGACCAATGACTTTTATTTATCCTTGTCAACTAAGTTGCTGTGAAACTACAACTCCTGCTAGAAATCCTGGCTTTCATGGAATTGTACTTTTGCATCACCTGGAGACCCATTGATTCAAGAATGTTGGTCTACATCAGACATGGTTATCCCACACATTAAATCTCACATGTGCACAGACCTTAACCTTTAACTTCATCTGAATAATTGGACAATTAGTCCCATATATCACTGCACTGCCAGGCACTGGATGATTCTAGTAGAGAGTTTTAGTAGGGATGAAAACCAGACACCCATGTGTGCAGGCTCTATCTGGATCTTGTGTATATGCCACTAAAAACAACATTAGGTAAAAGCATATGAATTAGTTACAAGGAAAGCCATGCTACTACCACTTACTGGATTCTGACTCAGTACACATATAATCTGGCACTGCTATTTAGCAGTCCCCTTTAACAGACCCTATACCTGTTGTGCAATAGCCTTGAGATTGTGTTCTGATAAAATAGTATTGTCTGAACTCTGCTGAGTATGAGTGGCAATAGGCGGGTGCGGGTACCATAATAGTAGCCAGGCGATGCCATGTCCTAGACATGTTTAGTTGTAGGGTATTTAGTTGTTAACCTGTCACATATTCTCAGGCATAGTGTTCAGTATTTCCACACCTAAAACAAGTCGGACTCCATTCTGTACAGGGTTGTCCCACTCTCTGGTGAGGTTCGATGGGCAAGCGGGACTCGGAATCACTCCTGTCTCTGGGCGCATCTTGGGCTGTTGTTCTGCCCATTCTGTGCAGCAAAATGTTTTAAGTGCTGTTCCAGCTATGGCCATTAGTTGTCATAGTTGCCCTTCTCTTTCTTATTCATGCGTTTGGAATCTTCTGTTTTCCTAAATGGTTAACTGTTCAGAACCGCCCTTCTTCCTTCCCTGGTCAACAACATGTAACCATTTTCAGCCAGTCTTCTGAGTAGCTCACATCTGCTCAGCTCTCTGCAAAAACCACTGCATATAACAAGCGGATTACGGTAAGGTTAATGCAATTATGAGTTATGCATCTGTGTTAGCAGCCGTAATGCAGCCCCCCATGATGTTTGCAATGCATGTTCAGCTCCTGTAATGTTATTACACTGCATGATAGTTACATGCATCCTCTGGCCAGTGAATGCATAGCTGGCATCCATGAGTTGTTTGGTTGTTTTAGATATCTTTTTCCTTTGCTGCTGTGTATGTTATATTGCTCAGCTTCTATATAATGCATGCTACCGATATAACAGCGTCCTGTATCATTGCTACTGTTGTGATAGTACCTTGTATTGCTGTGATTACCTGCCAGTATTTGTGTATTGTATCTTATCTACCAGTACTGACATGCTGCATTATCTGTTTCTTATAGTTTTTACCTGAATCATCTATAACTGTGTTCAACAATCTCTGATATCATCTAAAACTTTGTACAGCAACCCCTGATCTAATATACTATTGTGTTCTACTATACCATATGTTATCAACTCCCATTGTTGTCCATATAATCCCAATAATTATAGACTTAAGCACCCATACAGTCTTGTTCCTGGGAGTGGATGAACGGTTAAGCCGTATGCTGGAATCCACACAGCGTCATACGTGGTAGAAGGCAGAACAGTAAAAACGGACCGCTGGTCGCAGGCGGTGGTTACCCAGGCTATACGGGACTACTATCACCCAAATTGCTCCCCATACGGGTACTACAGCAGCTGCCATACAGCTGCAGGGGACAAGAGCCCAGTGCTCAGTAAAAACAGAACCGCCGGTCGCAGGTGGTGGTTACACAGGCTGCAAGGGACGCTATCACTCCAGACTGCACCGCATATGGGTATTACAGCAGCCACCATACAGCCGCAGGGAATAAGAGCCCAGGGCTCAGTAAAGGACCGCCGGTCGCACACGGTGATTGCATAGACTGTACAGGACCGCTAACACCCACACTGCTCCACATACAGGTATAACAGCAGCCTCCATACAGCCGCAGAATGCTACTGCAGCCCCCCAAGAAGTGCTATATCTTTCCCGCCACGTGGAAACCCACCACGCATAGACTCAGTTTCCTTCCAATATACTCAGCAGTACTCAGCTAAATGCACAATGTCTCAGAAAAGCACATCCTCACTCAAAACGAGGTCACGAGCAAACACCAGCAGGTCGCTCATGCCGAAGCCGAAGCAGCCAAAGCAAGATCCTCCTTCGCTGAACAAGAGATGCATCTAAAGCTGAGACAAGGAGGTCAAGATGCAGAAACCGCACGTCTGCAAGCAGAGAGAGAGGTCAAAACTACACGCCTGCAAGCAGAGCTAGAAAAACTTGCAGCAGACAAAGAGATAGCAGCTGCAATAGCTAAAGCAGCGTATTTGGAAGTTATGAAAGATCCTGATTATGAGAGACGCAGCAGCATTCTCGGACTAGATCTAGAGCAGCAAGATCTAGGGCAGCGCGTCGCAGAGTATGTCCGTCAACATTCCGGCGTGGATGACAGCCCTGAAGCATCATATCGATCAGCCCATGCCGATTACCAGTGATCCAACCCCGAGCTTCACTACCATAGGTGAGGAGATGTCCAGCACAGAGATGTCAACCACAGCTACCGTTCCTCTGAGAAGGTACAGCTCCCATCCCGCCTTAAAGAGACACCTTCACCGAGAAGGTACCGCACAGACTATTCGGAGTCAGAAGCGTCTTACAGGTATGGTGATACACCACACATTAGACCTGACTATAATACACCAGCTCATGCCAGCACTGATCGAGCCACCATGGACTTTGCAAAGTTCTTTGCCCGCCAAGAACTGGTTACAAAGGGACTTGTAAAGTTCACTAACAAACCCGAGAACTATCGGTCATGGCGAGCCTCGTTCCGGAATGCCATTCATGATCTGGACCTTTCTTGTAGAGGAGTTAGATCTCCTGGTAAAGTGGCTCGGAAGTGAGTCAAAGACTGAGAGACATTAATGTAAAGCATCCTCGCACAGGTCTTCATAAAGTGTGGGAAAGACTTGTTGAATGCTATGGGACAGTAGAAATCATAGAGAATGCTTTATATAAAAGAATTGATGATTTTCCTAAGATAGGACCTAAAGGTTATCTAAAGCTTAGAGAACTGAGTGATTTATTGAATGATTTTCAGGTTGTCCAGGAGGAAGGAGACTTGCCCGGATTGGCATTCCAAGACACTGCTAAGGGTGTCAATCCGATAGTACAGAAACTTCCTTACAACCTACAAGAAAAGTGGATTACATGTGGTTCAGAGTATAAACAAAATCATAATGCATCTTTCCCTCCTTTCACTGTATTTGTTGATTTTGTCACCAAACAATCTAGGATCAGAAATGACCCTAGTTTTGACTTTACTCTGTCATGTACCACTGCCCTGGTGTCAAACCCGGTAAGACACCCGTGGCAGTCCACAAAACTAACATTGTTTCTACAGGCCCTCCTCACGTGAATATACCTCCTCCGGACGAGAGCAAGCCTCAGGATGTCAGTAAACTTTGTCCTCTACACAAGAAACCACATCCTCTACTAAAATGCAGAGCCTTCAGGGAGAAGTCTTTAAAAGGATCGCAAAGGTTTCCTCAAGGAGAACAACATCTGATTCAAATGTTGTGCCACAACCTCTCACTGCGCCAGGAACTGCAAAGCTAGCGTGAAATGGGCTGAATGCAGCAGCACGGATCACAATACAGCCTTGCACCCTGAATTACCTTCTTGAGCGTTGTTGCAAGCAGAGGAGCAAGATGGGAAGCAGGAGGACACTGATGGAGACACCCTTGTGGTCAGCTCTCAATGTATTGAGATCTGTAAGGGACTCATAGGAGGAAGGTCCTGTTCAAAAATCTGCCTTGTCCGAGTCTATCCTGCAGGCCGCAAGGACAAAGCCTTCAAGATATATGCAATCCTGGATGACCAAAGTAACAGGTCTCTAGCCAGGTCCATCTTCTTTAACAACTTCAACATTGTAGGCCCTGGTTCTCCCTACACCCTGAGGATGTGTTCAGGTACCGTTGAGACGGCGGGGAGAAAAGCAACGGGATTCAAAGTGGAGTCCATAGATGGCCAAACCTGCCTATCGTTACTGACCATCCGGGAGTGCAACCAGATTCCTGACAACAGGTCAGAGATACCTTTACAGGAGGTGGTGATACATCACCTCCATCTAAAGCGTATAGCCCATCTGATACCTGAGATGGATCCAGGAACCCCAATAGCTCTACTCCTCGGAAGAGATATACTATGAGTCCACAAGACTAGAGAATGTATAAACGGCTCCGGGAACGCTCCATATGCACAGAGGCTCGACCTTGGATGGGTCATCATAGGAGACGTCTGTCTAGGTGGAGCACACAACCTGGCCTCAGTTAACAGTATGCTTACCAGCACACTAGAAAATGGACGTCCATCTCTCTTCTGGCCATGTCACAATAGTCTGCTGGTAAAGGAATTGCCAAACAGCACTCCACTACCTTGCCCTTTCTCAGCACCTACCAATGAAGGCCACGCCTGTGAAGGTGAACAAGACCACATGGGATGTACGGTCTTCCACAGGGCAAAGGAGGATGACAAGGTAGCGATGTCCATAGAAGATAGGATGTTCCTGGACATAATGGATACACAAATAGTCAAAGACAACCTCAACAAGGGACAATGTATTCCTGGAGACAGCGTGCTAAAGAAGCTCGTCCAATTGTTGACCAAAACGGGCTGCTGAGAGTAGGTGGCCGTCTTCAAGAAGCCGAGGTAGAAGTTTCAGAGAAACACCCGGTAATAATCCCTGGATGTCATCACGTCACAACCCTGCTCATTCAGCATCATCATGACTTAGTGAGACACCAAAGCCATTTGTTCACCGAAGGGAATCTGCGAGCGGCTGGTCTATGGGTAGTCGGGGCAAAGAGAAGCATGAGCAAACTCATCTTCAACTGTGTTACATGCCGCAAACTCCGTGGCTCGTTCCAAAAATCTGAAGATGGCCAATCTTCCATCCAATAGACTCAGAACTGAACCCCCCTTCACCAACGTTGGACTAGACGTATTCAGACCTTGAATCAAAGTGTTGGGCAGTTCTATTCACTTGTCTGTCCATCAGAGCTGTTCATATCGAAGTAATCAAATCTATGGACACTTCAAGTTTCATAAATGCGTTTCGACGCTTCACCGCAATCAGGCCCTGTGAAGCATATTCGCTCCGAGCTCTGCCATGCGCCCAGTGGTTTAACCCCGCATATGGAGTATCTGTGTACTCAGGACAAATTACAAAACAACTTTCGGGTTCTACTTTCTCTTCTTACCCTTGGGAAAATAAAAATTTTGGGGCCAAAACATCATTTTTGAGGAAAAAATATGATTTTTTATTTTTACGGGTCTACGTTATAAACTTTTGTGAAGCACTTTGGGGTTCAAAGTGCTCACCACATATCTAGATAAGTACCTTGGATGGTCTAGTTTCCAAATGGTGTCACTTGTGGGGGTTTCAACTGTTTAGGCACATCAGGAGCTCTTCAAAACGCGACATGGTGTCCAATTTCAATTCCAGCCAATTCTCCACTGAAAAAGTCAGACGGCACTCCTTCCCTTATGAGTTCTGGCGTGCGCCCAAACAGTTGTTTCCCCCCACATATGGGGTATCGTTGTATTCAGGAGAGATTGCACCAAAAAATTTTGTGGTTCATTTTCTTTTTACACTTGTGAAAATAAAAAAATTCGTTCTGAAGTAAAATGTTTGTCAAAAAAGTTAAATGTTTACTTTTTCCTTCCACATTGCTTCAGTTCCTGTGAAGCACATAAAAGGTTAATTAACTTTTTGAATGTGGTTTCGAGCACCTTGAGGGGTGCAGTTTTTAGAATAGTGTCACTTTTGGGCATTTTCTGTCATATTGACCCCCCAAACTCACTTCAAATGTGAGGTGGTCCCTAAAAAAATGGTTTTGTAAATTTGGTTGGAAAATGAGAAATCGCTGGTCAACTTTTAACTAACCCTTATAACTTCCTAACCAAAAAAAAATACGTTTCAAAAATTGTGCTGATGTAAAGAAGACATATGTGAAATGTTATTTATTAACTATTTTAAGCAATATGACTCTTTGATTTAACCCCTTTCCGACATAAGACGTACTATCCCATCCACGGTACCCGGGCCCCTATGACTGGGGATGGGACAGTACGTCTCGGCGATCAGCGGCGCTCCCGGCGGGGGGCACCGCTGATTGCAGCCGGGTGTCAGCTGCTTCCCTGAGACCCCCAGCACAGTGAGATGTTCTGCACTGCTCTGGGGGCCTCCTTACCTTCAGGCCCCTGGATCCAAGATGGAGGCGGAGCCTTCGGGGGCCTGCAGGGAGGTGGCTTACTCAGTGCCTGCAGAGAGCAGGCACGAGGAAGCCTGCAGCAGTGCCTGTCAGATCGCTGATCTGACAGAGTGCTGTCCAAACTGTGAGATCAGCGATCTGACACAATACAGTGATGTCCCCCCCTGGGACAATAAAATAATGTAAAAAAAAAAGTGTGAAAATAATTTATAAAAAATCGTTAAATAAATTAAAAAAAAAACGACCCACCCTATAAAACTGTCCCACTAGTTAACCCCTTTAGTGAACCTATGTCCCATGAATTAGACATTTTACAGACTGGTACATTTTACATGCTGTATTGCAGTCTCTCATATTGTGTTATTGTTGCTATGTGTTCCTGTGTTTTGCATACCTGAAATCCTCCCTTTCCATGAAGTTTGCTCCTTCTGTCTCCCTGTCTCCCTCTTCTGGTGTGATGTCACTACGTTCTTCTTCTCCCTGTGTTTTAGTCTCCATCTTGGCTTCATTAGAGGCACATGTGCTTTCAGCCTGTCTGAAGAAAGTCTTTTTTACCTGCTGCTGTTTGTATGCATTCAACAAGAATTCTTAAAGAAATCAAAGTCTCTTCTGGATTCTTCATAACATGTGTGCCTGCAGCTGAGTTCAGCTATCTGCGACCGTCGCCAATTGTAAGTAAGGTGAAGAGTTCTAGCATCTCATAGAGCCATATTTGCAGTCACAGTCCCCGGGGACAGAATAGTAAAAAAGACTTACTAGATTCATCTGTAAAGCCACCCACAGCTTCTATAAAGCTACAGAACTTCTCGCAGAGTATCCACTCTCAGCATATAAGAGACTATACAGCTCCCCTTTTACCTGTGAATCAGGATGGCTGAAGGAATGACTACATGGTCTCTGCCAGACCCATTGCTAGAGGACTTTCCAAAGTTATCTAGTAAGGACCGTACAAGGTTCCAAGAGCTCAGCGACCTCCTGTTAGAGCTTCAGCTGGCCAAAGCAGACCCGTACCTGTCTGGCCTCAGCTACCTGGACACTGCTTATGGGGTAACCCCAATAGTTTCCAAGATGCCGTCCAGTATTCAAAATAAGTGGGCCATGCTTGGATCAAAATACAAAAGGGAAAACCAAGTCTCTTTCCCTCCATTTTCCTACTTCTGCGAGTTTATTGAAAATATTGCAGAGTGTAAGACTGATCCAAGTTTTTCCTATGGAGAACACAGCGACCCTGCTTCATCTCCTAAACACGAGAATCCACGTCTTACCTACAGGAACTGCCGAGCTCCAATGTGCGTCAACAAGACGGATGTTCTTCCCACGCCTACAGTATCACAAGATTAGAGTAACAAAGGTGAGAAGATTGTGAATCCTAATCGTATGTGTCCCATTCACAAGAAACCTCATCCCTTAAAGGAGTGCATCGGCTTCAGAAAGAAACCACTCCAGGAACGCAAGGAGCTTCTGAAGAATTTTGGGATATGTTAGGCTAGTTTCACACTTGCGCCGTTTTGCGCAGTGTTTCGAGCGCACATCAAACACATGCAAAAAACGCTTGCAAACGCTTGTAAACACTGCGATATTTCGCTGCATCATCGTGCGCATTACGACAAAAAAACTGCGTTTGTATGCGTTTTCAAGCGTTTTTCCATGCGTTTGCGTTTTTTATGCGCATGGGTTGTCTAGGTGTCACATTTCACAGGAGGAAAATCCTTGAAAAATTCTTGCAACAGACTCCACCAATGGGACATCAGTGGGCGTGTGTTATGGGAATACTTTATATAGACCCTGTTTACAGCCGAAATCTTCACATTTGCTTGCATTTTCCTTTGTGAAACATGGATCTACGCTGGAAGAGTTTTCACTTCAACTTGGATCTGGACATCAGGATGGCTCAGGCTTATGCAGTTTCCTGCCATCAACAAAGAGGGAGAGAGAGACAGCGAAGACAGCAGCGGTGGCGTTTGTGGATACATCTGATTATTGAACTCCGGGAGAGCCGTGGAGCGTAGCACACCATCTACAGCGAGCTCCAGGCAAACCCAGAGAAATTTACGGACTATACCCGGATGTCCCAACAAAGCTTCAGGTCATGTCCAAGAATCCATCTGGAGACAGGACACACAGCTTTGTCGTGCAATTCCTCCTGAGGAACGGCTCCTGGTCACATTACGGTATGTAATACTGCAAAACCAATGCCTGCATAATTTTCTTTGTTGTGACATGTACAGTACTATTCCAAAGCTGGCAGAATTATTGTTCTGCCATGTAGTAAACAAAGACCTGCAGAATTATTTTTATGCCATGTACTAATAGTTTTTTTTCTTTTATTGTTTTAAAAAACCATATACATAAATATTAATTTTTGTTCTTTCTCTGTTTCGCAGATTCCTGGCTACTAGAGAGAGCCTATCTTCACTCCACTTCCAGTACCGGATTGGAATCTCCACCTCGTTGGGAAATGTTGCGGACACCTGCCGGGCTTTGTGGAACGTTCTTTGTCAAGATTTTATGCCCCTACCCACCACCGAAAAGTTGTTTGAATTAGCCCAAAAATTCTGGACAGTCTTCAATTTCCCCAACTGTTTGGGAGCGGTTGATGGGAAACACATCCGGATAATCAAACCCAAAAGAACAGGCTCTGAGTACTATAACTACAAAAAGTACTTTTCTACAGTACTCATGGCCATTGCGGATGCAGACTGTATGTTTGTTGCGGTGGACATTGGGGCATTTGGCAGTGGGAATGAAGCCCAGGCTTTTAAAAACTCGGACATGGGCCGGAGGTTGTATGGCAACCATTTCAATTTCCCCATGCCACGGCCTCTTCCCAACACCAAATGTCCGCCACAGCCATTTGTAATGGTTGTGGATGAGGCATTCCAGATGTGCCAAAACCTGCTCAAACCCTACTCCAGCCGGGACTTGGACCACACCAAAACATTTTTTAATTACAGGCTGACCAGGGCCAGAAGAACTGTCGAGTGTGCCTTTGGTATATTTGTCTCCAGATGGCGCATTCTCGGCACAGCCATTAACCTGAAACTGGAAACAGTGGATGAGGTGGTGAAGGCCTGTGTGGTTCTACATAATTTTGTGATGGCTAAAGAGCACCCGACCTTTGAACTCGATGATGCAGCTCCTAACCCATTGCCTGAATTCACTCAGCACCCTCTCAGGTCATCTGCTGAAGTTGGCCAAATGAGGGACCAATTTGCAGCCTACTTCATCTCAAATGTAGGACGCATGGAATGGCAAGATCAAATGGTGTAAAAATGTTTTCTTGTGTGTATGTTAATAAACAACCTGTTTTGATACCTGTACCTAGTGCACTCTGTCTTTTTACACTCCAATACAATAATCAACAGGCCAGGTGTACCAGTGAATTCATGATGCTGTGTTTTCTGCATCATATATTTACTAGCACTCCTGACCAGGTGACTATACACACACAAGTTGTATGACCTTTATCATCTCTACAGTTTGTCTTCAATTTGCAGCAACGGTAGAGATAATACAACTAATATTTGTGTCACCTGTCCTGATGTTACAAATAGTGATTTGGGGATGCACTAGCATCCATCACTCTTTATGACACCTGACCATGTGACTATAAATACTATTTGTAGTATCACCACTGTGGCTTGAGTTTGAATGCAGACTGGAGAGATAATAAAGTTTATACAACTTCTACAATCCCCAGGCCTGGTGTCATGCTGAAGTGAGGATCCCAAACTAACGCATCCTGACTTCAGAATGTTATCACACAAGGGCAGGAAAATACACATATGAGTTAACCTGCAGCATTGCGACTGAAGCGACGCTGCAGGGTAAAACTCATATGTGTATTCACCTGCCCAGGTGTGATAAATAGTTATGATACAAGGCCAGGGTATTGTATATATGACATGTATTTTCCACATCATCTCCTCAGTTTATTCAACACACACTGAATAGAGGATGTGGTTAATTACAAGGTATATCTAGAATCCCCTGGCCTTGTTGCACAATAAGTGAATTGATGATGGTAAAAACACACCATCCTCAATTAACTTTTTATGATACTTGGCAAGGTAACAATAGATATGTCTTGCACTCAACACCATCCTCTATTCAGTTTGTGCAATATTAGCATACTGAAGAGACTGGTGGGGAAAATACAAGTCATATACACTCACTGGCCACTTTATTAGGTACACCATGCTAGTAAGGGGTTGGACCCCCTTTTGCCTTCAGAACTGCCTCAATTCTTCGTGGCAGAGATTCAACAAGGTGCTGGAAGCATTCCTCAGAGATTTTGGACCATATTGACATGATGGCATCACACAGTTGGCGCAGATTTGTCGGCTGCACATCCCTGATGCGAATCTCCCGTTCCACCACATCCCAAAGATGCTCTATTGGATTGAGATCTGGTGACTGAGGAGGCCATTTGAGTACAGTAAACTCATTGTCATGTTCAAGAAACCAATCTGAGATGATTCGAGCTTTATGACATGGCGCATTATCCTGCTGAAAGTAGCCATCAGATGTTGGGTACATTGTGGTCATAAAGGGATGGACATGGTCAGCAACAATACTCAGGTAGGCTGTGGCGTTGCAACGATGCTCACTTGGTACCAAGGGGCCCAAAGAGTGCCCAGAAAAAATTCCCCACACCATGACACCACCACCACCAGCCTGAACCGTTGATACAAGGCAGGATGGATCCATGCTTTCATGTTGTTTACGCCAAATTCTGACCCTACCATCCGAATGTCGCAGCAGAAATCGAGACTCATCAGACCAGGCAACGTTTTTCCAATCTTCTACTGTCCAATTTCGATGAGCTTGTGCAAATTGTAGCCTCAGTTTCCTGTTCTTAGCTGAGAGGAGTGGTACCCAGTGTGGTCTTCTGCTGCTGTAGCCCATCTGCCTCAAAGTTCGACGCACTGTGCGTTCAGAGATGCTCTTCTGCCTACCTTGTTTGTAACGGGTGGCAATTTGAGTCACTGTTGCCTTTCTATCAGCTCGAACCAGTCTGCCCATTCTCCTCTGACCTCTGGCATCAACATGGCATTTCCGGCCACAGAACTGCCGCTCACTGGATTTTTTTTCTTTTTCGGACCATTCTCTGTAAACCCTAGAGATGGTTGTGCGTGAAAATCCCAGTAGATCAGCAGTTTCTGAAATTCTCAGACCAGCCCTTCTGGCACCAACAATCATGCCACGTTCAAAGGCACTCAAATCACCTTTCTTCCCCATACTGATGCTCGGTTTGAACTGCAGGAGATTGTCTTGACCATGTCTACATGCCTAAATGCACTGAGTTGCCGCCATGTGATTGGCTGATTAGAAATTAAGTCTTAACACACAGTTGGACAGGTGTACCTAATAAAGTGGCCAGTGAGTGTATTTGTGTTTTTGACTATACATATCTCCAGGAATGACACAAGAAGCATGTGTTACTATAATGGAGCTATGTGTGGGCCAAAACGCAAAGTGTACGGTGCAGTGTGTGTACGGCGCAGTGTGTGTAGGCGTCAAAAGACAGATTAATCGAAACATATTAGGTGAAAGCAGAATTGCACATTTATTTAAAAAAAAAAATTATTGTGAAGGACATTTGGGGAAAGATTGTGCTGCTTTGGAGGTGTGGAGAGACGAGGAACGACTGGAAGTTGAGGAAGGGGTTCTAGTGGAAGGGGTGACGAAAGTAGTGGGGGAACGGAGATCAGGGATGGAACTGGAGGCAGGGTGAGACACATTAGGAGGAGAGGGGGGAGAGACAAAGTCTTTTGTTTTTTATTCTTCTTGGGTGCAGGAGTCCCCTGCCTGGACCTACTTCCACTGTGTGACCGCCTTACAGTGCTTGACTGCCTTGAGCTGGTGACCATGGCCTTGATTGGTAAAAGAGGGAATGTGGGTCACCCCTCTGATGCTCAGTGGTGGCGGGCTCCTAGAAGGAGGAGAAGTGGTGGCGGTGCTCGTAGAAGGAGGAGAAGTGGTGGCGCTGCTCCTAGAAGGAGAAGAAGTCATGGCGGTGCTCCTAGAAGGAGGAGAAGTGGCGGTGCTCCTAGAAGTGGTGGCGGTGCTCCTAGGAGGAGAAGTGGTGGCGGTGCTCCTATGAGGATGAGTAGTGGTGGCGGTGCTCCAAGACGGAGAAGTAGTGGTGGTGCTCCTAGAATGATGAGGAGTGGTGGCGGTGCTCCTAGATTGATGAGGAGTGATTGCAGTGCTCCTAGAATCATGAGGAGTGGTAGCAGTGCTCCTAGAAGGAGGAGAAGTGGTGGCGGTGCTCCTAGAATGATGAGGAGTGGTGACGGTGCTCCTAGATGGAGAAGTGGTGGTGGTGCTCCGAACAGGAGAATAGGTGGCGGTGGTCCAAGCAGGTTCTGTGGTGGCGGTGCTCCAAGATGGTGGACTGGTGGCGGTGGTGGTGCTCCAGACAGGAGCAGCGCTTGCCATGGTGGTGGTGGGGGTGGAGTGTCCAGCAGCACTCGGCATTGGTGTGGTGTAGTGGTGTCCGGCTTGGCTTGGAATGCAGGTGGCCATGCAGTGGTATGCAGCAGAATTCGGTAGTGAGGTGCAGCGAGTCAGTGGTGGCACAGTTGGAAATGACAACACTGACTGCTGCACGTACCGATTCTGCTGCATAGCCTGCAAGTAAGCAGTGTTGCAGGCCTGCAACATATTCAGCTGTTGCTCAGGACTAAGGTGTTCCGCCGTGTCCCGATCAATTTTACTGAAAAAATGGTGCTCTGGTCTGTTGAGGTTGGCCTCCAGCCGGTCAAGGCGACTGTTGACAGAGTGGAAGCGGTGTTCCATGTGGGTAAAACCGCGTTCCATGAGTGAAAAACCGCTTTCCACTCTGTCTGACAGTGCCTTGAGGCTGGCATGAAAGGTCTTGCTCAAGTGCATGAACTCGGGCATGACATTCATTCCTGTCCGAAGCCCTCTGCTGCTGGCAGGAAGTGCCCGCATAACCAGTTGCAGAGACCAGGGACAGGGGAACACCTGATTGACCAGCTTCCTGGTCACCAGCTGTCCATGTTGCTGACCTTCAAGCTGCTTCCTAGCTGTCGGATGGCTTGGACGGGTCCGAGGTCATCCAATGAAGGACCACTCCTGGGACAGATTGCAGGGTGCTGCTCCAGGTGCTGTGAAAACAAAAGAAAAACATTAGTATCATGCATTTACAAGTGCCAACTACTGTGGAATAGAAAAGCACAGATTTAAAAAAAAAAAAATTAAATACTTACGCTCTGGTGGCAAGGACCGGTCTTGGGAACGCCAACTCGCAATGATAGCGTATTTTGTTCTGGTCCTTGCTGATGAACCACTGTGAACCAGTCCCTCAGCATGAACATCAGTGTTGAAGCGGTCCTTCATCGAGCGCCAACGTGTGCGGACTTTGTTCACTGTTGGAAAAACAAAGAAAAAACGTTATACAATGCACTGATGGCAACATCTGTATCATCACACACACCTGAGTGAACTAGGCAAACAGTCAATGAGATATCACAAAAGAATTCAATAGACAATGCAGTCACTGTTGATACTGATAACACTGTTTTGTTTACTGCTAGAATATATCTACCAGGAAGCACAACAGTGTCATCAGGAACAAGAGTCAAAGCAGGAACAATACAGCAATACAATAGACAATGCAATCACTGTTGATACTGATAACACTGTTGTGTTTCCTGCTAGAATATATCTAGCAGGAAACACAGCAGTGTCATCAGGAACAAGAGTCAATGCGGGATCACAGAGCATGGAAATACTTACTAAACTTGGAACTTGGAGGGGCGCTGTCCCAGCCATCCATCAACGCTGCGGTCACCTCATTCCTGAGCTGCATGGTCACCACAGTGTCCTTGTACTGCTGGTCATGGCTGTCCCACAACGGGACACGCTTCTGGACCAGGCAGATCAGGTGCTCCTTGTCCAGATAGACGTCTTCGTCCTGTTGTGAAAGCTAGAAAAAAAAATGCATTATAATCTTGGAAATTTTATTGAAGGAAAAAGATAGAAAAATAAAAATAAAAGAAGCAAGATAGAAGATGAAAAACAGGACAGAAAAAAGGAAGAGAAAAACTAAATTTTAAAAAAGGGACATTCAAAGACTATATACTTACAATCCGTCTCCTCGCCTGAACTTGGCTAGGCTGCTCCCGCTGTTCGGCCTCACTTGTCAGGTCCAATGATGATGTCTGAAAAAGAGCAAAAATGATTACACATTTGCAGATGCAGCAGCTATACTTACCCAAAGGCAGGAAGATACTCACCTCATGCTCTGCTTGGGCCATTTCTTGCTGGGATGGTGAGTATTCCGATCCAGAAGACATGCTGCAATTTTAAAAAAAAACATTAGTACATAATACATTTGAAAAGAGAGGCAGACATTAGGTTTAAGTATTGCCAAGGAGCCTTACATAACTTAGAATATATGATATAAAACCAACCTTTATTAAAGTCTAGATATAAGACGACACTACCACACACAAAAACAATTAACCGTGTCACCTACTTTACCCTACACTGATCTTGATATCAAAACTGCCTAGCAGCGGAGGATGGCACCCTAAACATATACGAGATTGGCGCCCCCGCTCCACAACGGCTGTACCCTAAAGCTCCTAGATAGCCCTGTATGAGTGCAGCAGACAACTATTCACTCAACCAGGAAAGGAAAATATAGGGGCTGCCACAATGATGATTGCTAGGTAGGCAAAAAAAGTGCAAAAAAGAGTGCAATTGACCAGACAATAAAGTGACATGTGTAAACAATTGAGTACCTGACTAACTGTTCCCTGGATCTGTAAACCTTCCTAACAGCGGAGGTTGGCACCCTACTGGTCAGCGGAATGGCGCCCCCGCTCCACGATGGCTCACGCTAAATCAGCCCTTATATTGCTTGATAACTTGAGGTTCATTCTATCCTGCATCAAAAAACTTGAGTACCCCTTTTCTGTTATCAGTATATTTTATTTGAATATTCATTATGTCATGTCATATCATTATGTCATAATGCCTTCCATTTTTCTTCACCCTAATGTGGAGTAATCAAGCAATATAAGGGCTGATAGGCAGTTTTGATATCAGGATCCCTCAGTGTAAAGAAGGTGACAGCGTTAATTATTTTTGTGTGTGGTAGTGTCGTCTTATATCTAGACTTTAATAAAGGTTGATTTTATATCATATATTCTAAGTTATGTAAGGCTCCTTGATAATACTGTTTTTTTGACCTTACTGGTTCCAATTTTCTTAAAAAATAATTCCTTGATTCAGACATTAGGTTTAAGAATACTCACATTCTTGGTGATGCAGATTGCAGGCTGTGTCTTGCAGGCTGTCTGTAGAGTAGTGGTCTGGCACTGCAGACACCTTCTTTTATGTGCACTCCTGCCAAACAATATTGCTTTTTTGGTGGGTGGTTTAAACTAGTGTCTGGACATGTTTTACTCCAAAATCGCATGCACGCAAAAAGCGCTGACGTGCGCATGTACGTGCGCATGCATGCGACCCCATAGACTAATGTTATTTTTTTGTGCATTCCATGTGCACACGTGTGCATGCGTTTATCGAGGTTGGGCAGAACAAAAAATGCAACATGTAGCGTCTAGCGCGTCTGTGCGCACACCTGGAAAATGCGCAGCGCACAAAAACGCTGATGAACATGTGCAAGCGCTAGACCCTGCGCCTGTCGTGTTAAAGATAGGGGACCATTGCACGTGCGACCGATAGCACACGATGCGCTGCGCGATAAAACGCTAGTGTGAAACCAGCCTTATAGGTGCTACGCTTCTACTGAACACTTTGCTAAGGACTGTAAAATATAAGTGTTTGGCGTGCAACAGTGAAGAGCATGTGCAAGCGCTCCATCTATCCCAATCTAACACTGCACAGCTTACGCCTTCCCCCCACCACGAGGCAAGGCGAGGAAGATGCTGTTCAAACAGTGAGTTCTATCACAATATCTTCTTCATGCACAGAAGTCTGAGAAGAAGGCCTTTGGGACAAGTCGTGTGCGAAGATATGCCTGGTGAATGTGTATCCCAAGGGTCGGCCAGAGAAAACCACAAGGGTGTATGTTATCCTGGACAATCAGAGCAACCGGTCACTTGCAAGGTCAGAACTCTTTGACATGTTTGACTTAAAGAGAATCTCTCACCCCTACACTCTGGGCACCTGCAGCGGTGTTACGGAGGTCTCTGGGAGAAGAGCCAATGGACTCATGGTGTCTTCTCTTGAGAACAATGTGGAGATACCCTTACCCTCTGTGGCGAGTCAGCTTCAGCTGTGTCGACTTTTCTTTAGAGTGGACCCTCTGGGTCGTGGCACCCACCCACCAAGGGCGAGCTGACCTTGTGAGGAACCACCCCCTATACAGGGAGTGTCAGGGGCAAAACCAAGGGGGTGAGCCACCACGACTGATGGAACCAGACGGCCGGCTCAAGGAAGACACAATGTGAGTGTCTGACGACCAGGGACGTGCAGGAAACAAGACAAGACAAGACGTAAGTTCAAAGTATCTTCATTAAGGAAAACTTCAGGGTAACATCAGGTGCAAGACGTTATAACACAGGGAAAACACAGCAAGGTGCGTGCAAGGGCACGCCAAGGTCCATGGCATGGTACGTGCTAGATGGCATGCCTGGGTACAGGCAAAGGTACAATGATGTAGAACTCCGGACAGCAGGCAACGATCAACAGGGTCATCAGGTTCCGGAACTCTGATGGTGATCGGCAGGATCGAGCATCCGTCAAGCAAACCAGGGTTCAGGCAAGGAGGCACGACAGTGTTCAAGACATGGTGCGGGTTAGGGAACACGCCAGGGTCCAAGGCAAAGTGCAAGGTAGGGTTCAACACACTAGGCATGGTGCGTGTATAGGAGACACGCCAGGGTTCAAGGTCCAAGGTCCTGGGCGTGCCAAGGAAGCGGCCAGGATTCAAGATTCAAGGTCCTGCGTGTTGTGAGTTCATTTTCCCCTCCATCACTGAGGCCTGGTGAACTCCCTATTCTAGTGAAGGAAGGTAGTGAGCCTGATTATCAGGCACCTGGGACTAATGAAGACGATTGGCTGAGTGGAGTCACTGACTGGATTTAAGGCAGCCTACGCCCTTTCTGCCCTGCGGGTGATTTCTCTGTGGACTCTTGGACACCAGTCTGATTCTTGCTCTCCTAAAGCTAAGTTTTTTGTTTTGCCTTTTTGCATCTAAGACTTATTTTTGTTTTTCTTCCTTTTTGGATTCTGCCACTCCCTGCTGGAGTGTGCAGTGTTCCGTGAGCTCTGTCTTCTGAAAGTACCTGAGTGCTGATTTAGTTTTTGAAGCTTAGTTGCTTCAGGGTCATTTTTATATCAGCTTGTTGGCTTTTGTCTCTGATAGGGTTTTGGCAGATTGCAGACAGCAGCCTTCCTATCCGTTCCTATCTAGGTAGTTTTTGGGCCCCGTCTTTGCTCAGCCTGTCTTTCTGTCTGTGTAAGTGTTTTCATCTTGCTTCACCATCATTATATGTTGGGGGCTGCCTATTGCTTTGGGGTCTGCTCTGGGGCAGTTAGATTTCCCCTTTCCTTCTTTATGCCTATGTATCTCTCCGGCTGTGATCGAGGGGTCTAGGTCATCGTAGGAACCCCCCACGGCTACTGCTAGTTGTGTTTATAGGTTCAGGGGTCTGCAATCTGATAGTTGCCAACTTCTCTGGTTTTCAGGACTTAGCTAGCATTTCTGTTTTTGCCTCCTACGGTGACTCAATCATAACAGAATTACCCGCCAAACCGCAGATCCTGGGGAACTCAATAGCAGGAAAGAATTGTGTTAAAAAAAAAAAAAAAGGGTGTGTGTATATTCTTTCCTCTATATCTCTGAGGCCGTAGGGGGAATTTTTTTTTTTCTATCAATGGAGATAAAGCAAGTGTCTGATCGTGTGGAGCAGCTCGCTGCTGAAGTGCGAGGAATTTCCGCCTATCTTGCTCGTTCACATGCTGTTGAACCAAAGATCCCCACACCTGATGTATTTTTTGGGGATCGATCTAAATTTTTGAGTTTCAAAAATAATTGTAAATTATTTTTTGCTTTGAAGCCTAACTCGTCAGGGAGCCCCGCGCAGCAGGTTAAAATTGTCATCTCTTTGCTGCGCGGCGATCCCCAGGATTGGGTGTTTTCTTTGAAACCAGATGACCCTATTCTGACTAATGTGAACGCATTTTTTCAAGCCTTGGGGTTGCTGTACGACGAACCTAATGCTATTGATCAGGCTGAAAAGACCCTGTTAGCATTGAACCAGGGTCGAGAATCTGCAGAGTTGTACTGTCAAAAGTTACGAAAGTGGGCGATCTTTACTACCTGGAATGATAGTGCCTTGGCTGCTCTCTTTCGGAAGGGTTTGTCAGAAGCCGTAAAAGATACTATGGTGGGATTTCCTGTTCCCTCTGGTCTGGACGATTCTATGTCTTTAGCCATTCAGGTTGATCGGCGTTTACGTGAACGCAGGATTACACGAGAGGTGTTGCCACCGGTTGAACAGACGTCTGAACCTATGCAATGTGATAGAGTTTTGTCTAAGGCGCAACATCAGGAATTCAGAAGGCGTAATAAGCTGTGTTTTTTCTGTGGAGATGCCTCACATGTTATTTCTGTTTGTCCTAAACGTGAGAAACGCTTTGCACACACGTTTTCTGTTGGTGGGGTTCAGCCTAAGTTTCTTTTGGCGATTACTCTGATCTGTTCCCTGTCCACATTTTCCGCCAAGGCTTTTGTGGATTCGGGAGCAGCGCTAAACCTAATGGACTTGGATTTTGCTAAACGTTGTGGATTTCCGTTGACACCTCTGCAGACGCCTATCCCTTTGAGGGGGATTGATGCTACCCCTCTGGCTAAAAATAAACCTCAGTTTTGGACGCATTTGGTCATGCGGGTCGCCCCAGACCACCAAGAAAATTGCAGATTTTTGGTGTTGCATGGTCTGCATGATGCCGTTGTTCTGGGGTTTCCCTGGTTGCTGATTCATAATCCAGTTTTGGATTGGAAGTCTGTGTCTGTGGTGAGTTGGGGTTGCCGGTGTACCTTTAGTGAGGCTCCGGTTTTTTCCACCTCTCCTCAGTCGCATGAGGTTCCTGACTATTTGGCGGACTACTATGATGTATTTAGTGAGAATGAGTCTGCTTCCTTGCCTCCTCATAGGAGTTATGACTGTGCAATTGAACTAAACCCGGGGTGTAAATTTCCTAAGGGTCGGCTCTTCAATTTATCTGTACCCGAGCATGAGGCTATGTGGTCCTATATTAAGGAGGCGTTGGAGAAGGGTCATATTAGACCATCCTCTTCACCCTTAGGTGCTGGTTTTTTTTTATTGGCCAAGAAGGATGGTTCTTTAAGGCCTTGTATTGATTATCGTGCCCTCAATAAAATTACTATTAAATATCAGTATCCGTTACCCCTGATTTTGGATCTATTCTCTAAAGTCAGAGGTGCTTGCTGGTTTACCAAGCTTGACCTCAGGGGGGCGTATAATCTTATCCGCATTAAGCAGAGGGATGAATGGAAGACGGCGTTTAATACTCCGGAGGGACATTTTGAGTACCTGGTGATGCCTTTTGGGCTCACTAATGCCCCTTCTGTCTTCCAGTGCTTCATGAACGATATTTTCCGAGACTTTGTCGATAAATTTTTGATTATCTATCTGGATGATATTTTGATCTTCTCCAAGGATTGGGATTCTCATGTGGAACATATTCGGACTGTGTTCCGGATCTTGAGAGAGAATTCCCTGTATGTCAAAGGATCAAAATGACTATTTGGAGTACAGAGAATGTCTTTTTTGGGATTTATTTTGTCTCCGTCAACTATTGAAATGGACCCGGCCAAGGTACAGGCCATTTATGATTGGGTTCAGCCCACTTCTTTGAAGGCCCTCCAGATGTTTTTGGGTTTTGCTAATTTTTATCGGAAATTTAGAGCAAAATTTTCTAGTATTGCCAAACCATTGACTGACCTGACCAGGAAGGGTGCGGATGTGTTGAATTGGTCTCCGGAGGCGGTTGCTTCCTTTCAGGAGCTGAAGCGTAGATTTACCTCCGCCCCGGTTCTGCGGCAACCTGATGTCTCACTCCCGTTCCAGGTAGAGGTGGATGCTTCTGAGATTGGTGCAGGAGCGGTGTTGTCCCAAAAGGATCCGGTAACATCTAAAATGAATCCCTGTGCTTTCTTTTCCCGTAAGTTCTCTTCATCTGAACGTAACTATGATGCGGGGAATCGGGAACTGTTGGCCATGAAATGGGCATTTGAGGAGTGGAGACATTGGTTGGAGGGAGCCAAACATCAAGTTGTGGTCCTCACTGACCACAAAAATTTGATTTACCTAGAGTCGGCTAAACGCTTGAACCCTAGACAGGCTAGGTGGGCCTTGTTTTTTACACGTTTTGATTTTGTGGTCTCTTTCCTTCCTGGAACTAAGAATGTCAAGGCAGACGCCCTCTCTAGGAGTTTCTTTGCTGATTCTCCTGTGGTGACCAAGCCTGCCACCATCTTAGGCGAAGGGGTAGTTCTTTCTGCCATCTCGCCCGATTTGAGACTTGCTCTGCAAGAGTTCCAGGAGGACAAACCTGAGCGTTGCCCCAGTGGAAAGTTGTATGTTCCTGACCAGTGGAAGAAGAGAGTGATGTCTGAAGTTCATTGCTCTGCATTGGCTGGTCATCCAGGTATTTTTGGTACTAGAGATCTGGTGAGTCGCTCTTTTTGGTGGCCCACCTTGTCTCATGATGTCAGGAATTTTGTGCAGTCCTGTGGGACTTGCTCCCGGTCTAAATCTTGTTCTCGCTCTAGTGGGTTGTTGATGCCTTTGCCAGTCCCCAGGAGGCCATGGACCCATATTTCAATGGATTTCATCTCTGATATGCCGGTCTCTCAAAGAATGACTATTATTTGGGTGATTTGTGATAGGTTCTCTAAGATGGTTCATCTTGTACCACTCCCTAAGTTGCCATCTTCCTCTGAGTTGGTGCCTCTGTTTTTGCAACAGGTGGTTCGCTTGCACTGGATTCCTGAGAACATTGTATCTGACAGAGGAGTTCAATTTGTGTCTAAATTTTGGAGGACGTTCTGTTCCAAGTTGGGAATTCAGTTGTCCTTCTCCTCTGCTTTTCACCCTCAGACCAATGGGCAGACAGAGAGAACAAACCAGACCTTGGAGTCGTATTTGAGATGTTTTATTTCCGCTGATCAGGATGATTGGGTTTCATTTTTGCCCTTGGCCGAATTTGCTTTAAATAATAGAGCTAGTTCTGCCACTTTGATGTCACCTTTTTTTTGTAACTTTGGTTTTCACCCTCGATTTTCTTCAGGGCAGGTGGAGCCTTCTGCCTGCCCAGGTGTTGACACTGTGGTGGAGAGAATGCACCAGATCTGGGACCAAGTGGTGGATAAGTTATCTCTCTCCCAGGAAAAGGCCCAGCGGTTTTCCAATCGACATAGGACCATTGGTCCCCAGTTTAAGATTGGTGATATGGTGTGGTTATCATCAAAAAATATTGCTATGAAGGTGGCTTCACCTAAGTTTAAGCCTAGATTTATTGGACCTTACAAGATTTTGGAGATTATTAATCCGGTCTCTTTTCGTTTGGCTCTTCCTGTCACATTTAAGATCCATAATGTGTTCCATAAGTCCTTGTTGAAGAGGTTTGTTGAGCCAGTTGTGCCTGAGGTGGCACCTCCGGACCCTGTATTGGTTGAAGGTAACTTGGAATATGAGGTAGAGAAAATTCTGGATTCCCGTCTGGCTAGACGGAGACTCCAGTATTTGGTTAAGTGGAAGGGTTATGGTCAGGAGGATAATTCCTGGGTCTCTGCCTCTGATATTCATGCCAAACGATTGGTGCGTGCCTTTCATCGGGCTCACCCTGATCGCCCTGGTAGCGATGTTGAGGGTTCGGTGACCCCTCCTCAAGGGGGGGGTACTGTTGTGAGTTCATTTTCCCCTCCGTCACTGAGGCCTGGTGAACTCCCTATTCTAGTGAAGGAAGGTAGTGAGCCTGATTATCAGGCACCTGGGACTAATGAAGACGATTGGCTGAGTGGAGTCACTGACTGGATTTAAGGCAGCCTACGCCCTTTCTGCCCTGCGGGTGATTTCTCTGTGGACTCTTGGACACCAGTCTGATTCCTGCTCTCCTAAAGCTAAGTTTTCTGTTTTGCCTTTTTGCATCTAAGATTTATTTTTGTTTTTCTTCCTTTTTGGATTCTGCCACTCCCTGCTGGAGTGTGCAGTGTTCCGTGAGCTCTGTCTTCTGAAAGTACCTGAGTGCTGATTTAGTTTTTGAAGCTTAGATGCTTCAGGGCCATTTTTATATCAGCTTGTTGGCTTTTGTCTCTGATAGGGTTTTGGCAGATTGCAGACAGCAGCCTTCCTATCCATTCCTATCTAGGTAGTTTTTGGGCCCCGTCTTTGCTCAGCCTGTCTTTCTGTCTGTGTAAGTGTTTTCATCTTGCTTCACCGTCATTATATGTGGGGGGCTGCCTATTGCTTTGGGGTCTGCTCTGGGGCAGTTAGATTTCCCCTTTCCTTCTTTATGCCTATGTATCTCTCCGGCTGTGATCGAGGGGTCTAGGTCATCGTAGGAACCCCCCACGGCTACTGCTAGTTGTGTTTATAGGTTCAGGGGTCTGCAATCTGATAGTTGCCAACTTCTCTGGTTTTCAGGACTTAGCTAGCATTTCTGTTTTTGCCTCCTACGGTGACTCAATCATAACACCTGCGCATGCTAGAGGCACGCCAGGGGCACGCTACAAAGAATGGTCATGGCCGTGCTAGGAGGCACGCCAGGGTACAAGGTTAGCAGCAGGTCCCACACGTGCTAGGGAACACGTTGGGCTTTGAAATTCAGGACAGATGTCCTGCGCATGCAGAGGGGCACGCCAGGGTCAGGGTGCAAGACAAAGAGCACAGAGCAAGGTACAAGCAAGACAAAGATTCAAGACAGGTCATGAAACTCAGAACACGACAGAGAGCCAAGGTACAGGACAGAGCAAGGAAAGCAAAAGACTTGTGCAAGAGTAGCACGAAAACGCACAGTGCGAGAAACAGCGTGAGTGCAAGGGAGCACGGAAACCATGACTGGGGCACCGGCAGGCGGTACCGGCTGGAGGCAAAGGCAGGCGGGCACGACTAGAGGTGGCTTGGCTGAGGCACAGACAGGTGGAAGCCACAATAGCACTGGACGACGTGCACGGCTGAGGCATACAGGCGGGCACGACTAGAGCGGCACGGCTGCGGCACAAACAGGTGGGCACGGGACGACCAGGCACATGCAAGAGGGCACACAGCCACAAGGTAGGGCTAGGCAAAGGTACAGGATAGAGACGTGTGCGAGACAGCATGGCAAAGCCTGGTGTGAGAGGTGCAGGAACGCACGAAAAGCGGAGATTAGACACAGAGTTCAAGGCAAGGTGCTGCACGTGCAGAGGGCACGCCAGGGACAGAGTTCAAGGCAAGGTCCTGCGCATGCAGAGGGCACGCCAGAGTCAGGGTTCAGGACAGAGACATAGAACTAGCAGCGGAGCGTAGGCCGAAGCCCAGAGCCGGGTCAAGGCAGAGCCTTGAGACTAGTCAGGAAGTGTGCTAGAGAGCACCATAGGACAGAGTCTAGCAGCGGAGCGTAGGCCGAAGCCCAGAGCCGGGTCAAGGCGGGGCCTTTAGACTATACACGGAACATAGGATGAACAACAAGGCAAGGAAGAGCTTAGGCAAGACATAGTGAAACAGGCTAAGACAGAGAACAGAGGAAGTACTACAAGGCAAAGCATAGTAAGGACAAACACAACACGAGAGACAACACAAGACATGGCACGAGACAAGAGACAGAGTACAAGCACAGAGCGTGTGCAGAGATGCACGACAGGGCAGAGTTCAGGGGCACAGAATACAGAGAGCGACCGAGTAGACCAAGCAGCCATGCAGGGAAGCAACACGATACTCAGGCCCCGACCATAGGAAGGGGCGGTCTGATATAGGGCATTAGCACCTGCACTTCCGGGTCAGGACCAGGAAAGGACTTCCGGTTCAACTCCTCCAGGATCATAGAGAGCATTGCTAGATCAGACTGGGCTGAACCATAGAGAAGGTCACATGATCAGGGCCTCCAAGACCATTGAGAGGATTGCTGGATCAGACTGTGCTGGAACATAGGAAAGGTCACATGATCAGGGGCTCCAGGAATACAGAGAGGACTGCTGCATCAGACTGTGCTGGAACATAGGAAAGGTCACATGATCAGGGGCTCCAGGAGCACAGAGAGGACAGCTGGATCAGACAGTGACGGCGGGCAGCCAAAGGTAAAACACACATGCGCACTGGCAATGACAGGCAGCCATGAGATGAGACGCGCGTGCACACTGCTCCAGGCATCTTGCAGCACAACAGTCATGAGGTGTGCCTGTACACACAAGCAAGACCCACGGGGCGCCCGCAGGGACCCGGAACTGGGGACAGTGAGGCATGACAGGCATGACAATGGGGATCATGCAGCGCAAGCAGCATGGCCGGCATGACGGGCATGACACCCACTCTGGTCGAATGCAACCAGATACCATCCAACAGAGAGGAAATCCCAACTCCAGAGGCTGCACTCCATCACCCTCATCTAAGGACTTTGGCCGGCAAGATACCAGCTCTCGACAACAGCGCAAACACCCTGATCCTGCTTGGCAGAGACATTCTGCGACTTCACAAGGTACGTCAGCAAATTAACGGGCCACACGACGCTAAATTTGCTCAACGCCTTGACCTAGGCTGGGTTATCATAGGTAATGTCTGTATAGGAAAGATGAAGATACCCACGAGGATTTCCTCATTTAAGACTCACGTCCTACCAAATGGTCGCAGCACTTACTTTCAACCATGCCCACATCATTACTGGGTGAAAGAGAAGATAAATGACAATAAGTGGAAGAAATAAGCCTCTGACGACACGAACATATTCCTGTCCCGTAATGATGACCTCGGGTCAACAGTGTTCAACTCTACAAGAGATGACAACCAGCTAGCACCTGCAAGGTGGACAAAGAATTCATAAAAATTATGGAAAATGAATTCGCCCAAGACGATTCAAATACCTGGGTGGCACCTTTACCTTTTCATTCTCCAAGAACAAGGCTACCTGGTAATCTGCAGCAAGCAACGGCAAGGTTTTCATCCCTAAAACGTACAGTACCTTAAAGAGAAGGCCAGAGATGGAGAAACATTTTGTCGACTTCATGCAGAATATCTTCGACAGAGGTCACGCAGAACCCGCACCCCCGCTAAAAGAAGGTGAAGAATGCTAGTATCGCCCATCCTTTGGTGTCTACCATCCTCGCAAACCTGACCAAATTAGATTGGTGTTTGACTCCAGTGCTCAGTATGAAGGCATCTCCCTAAATAGCCTGCTCCTCACTGGGCCTAATCTAAACAACAGCCTTATAGGAGTACTGATTCGCTTCAGACAAGAACCCGTAGAGAGAAGATAGCAGAAACTACCTCAGATTTCTATGGCACAAAGACGACGTCCACAACAAGGTCATAGACTACAGGATGAAGGTGCACGTCTTTGGGAACATCCCCTCGCCTGCAGTGGCCATCTACGGACTAAGACGGACAGCACAGGAAGGTGAGAGAGAATATGGGTCTGATGCTCCTCTATTTGTGGAAAGAAACTTCTACGTAGATGATGGGCTTAAGTCTCTTCCCACAGGTGAAGAGACAATTGATCTGCTCTCTAGGACTCAGGAAATGCTGTCAACAGCAAACCTTAGACTCCACAAGATTATCTCCAACAGTAAAAAGGTATTGAAAGCATTTCCATCTGAGGATCACGTTGCTGGTGTAAGGGATCTTGCTCTGGGTTCTGACGTTCCTCCCATGCAACGCAGCCTCTGTCTGCTTTGGGATATTAAGCAGGACACGTTCACTTTCCAGATGTCAGCTTGTGATAAACTTTTCACTAGGAGGAGTCCTATCTGTTGTGAACAGCATCTATGATCCTCTCGGGTTTATCGCACCCATCACCATTCAAGGTAAGATACTGTGGAGACAGTTGACCGCCGAGAGTATGGATTGGGACACTCCGCTACCATCCCAGAAACAACAAAGGTGGGAGGCGTGGAAGAAGTCTCTGAAGGTCCTAGAGCATTTCCAAGTCCCACGTTGCTACTCCCTAGGCACCCTTTCAGCCACCATCAGAAGAGAAGTTCACATTTTCTCTGACGCTTCTACAGAGACTATAGCTGCCGTAGCCTACCTGAAGGCCTTGGAAGAAGATAACAAGGTGCATTATGGATTCATCCTCGGTAAGGCAAAACTAACCCCGAAACCTGCTCACTCTGTTCCAAGACTCAAACTTTGTGCCGCCATTCTGGCAGTGGAGTTAGTTGAAGCTATAAAGGATGAAATGAAGATTGCTGTTGATTTATTTACTGTACCTTCTACACAGACAGTAAAGTGGTACTTGGTTACATCTACAACCAAAAATAAATTTTATGTCTGCATCAGCAATAGAGTAGAGCGTATCAGAAGCTTTTCTACCCCTGACCAGTGGTACTACGTCCCTACTGACATGAGTCCAGCTGACCGAGGGACGAGACTCACCGCCTCGTCTAAACTGAATGACAACATGTGGGTGTCACCTCCAAGGTTCTTGTACGAGGATTCCAGTTCAAGGGAGTTTAACAACATTTACGAGCTGGTGGAACCAGAGTCTGACAAAGAGATCAGACCAATCCTTTCTACCCACTACACTTCTGTGATGCCAAAATTGAAACTGAGGTCTCTCTGCTTTGAACGCCTCTCAAGATGGTCAGCTGTCGTGCGGGCCATAGCTCGTCTAACTCACATCACCCATTTCTTTTCCGGTAGCAAGACATCAGAGTTTTGTGGTTGGCATATGTGTAGAGGACACCCTACCGTTGCTGATGTTAGACATGCTGAGCAATTCATCATCCGATGCGTGCAACAAGAAGAATATGGTCACGAAATTGACAGTATTACAAGGGGTACTAGCCTGTCTAAGAACAGTTCTCTGTTTGAATTGAACCCAGTGATCGATCATCACAGATTGTTAAGGGTGGGTGGTCGTATAGAGAAGTCTGACCTATGTGATAAGGAGCAGAATCCTATCATCATCCCGGATCGGTACTACATTGCTACGCTGTTGGTCCGTCACTATCATGAACGAATGCAGCACCAAGGAAGACAGTTTATCGAAGGCGCTATAAGGTCCGCTGGCCTATGGATCGTGGGGATGAAGAGATGTGTCTCCTCAGTGCTCCATAAATGCATTAAATGTCAAAAATTAAGAGGAAAACAACAACATGAACAAATGGCAAATCTTCCAGTAGACCGGCTAAACACAGACCAGCCATTCTCCTACGTCGGCATAGATGTTTTTGGCCCATGGTCAGTTGTTACAAGAAGGACCCGTGGTGGAGCTGCAGTAATATTGACCCTCCCAAAGTCCAATGTCACCTCTTCGACAACAAGACAGAAGTGGGTAGTGTGCAAGTCATACAGGGCCGGCTCCAAGTTTTGTGGGTTCCGGGTGAGTCTCAGTTGGCCCCTTTAACACTTACCACAATTCATAATGCACAGATACAGCAGATAAATATAGGTATAGTACAATGCCAAAGATTTCACTTCTTACATTACATGAGTGATAACTATTGTACAATAGGTCAGAAACCAGACAGTATAGTCCTCCATACAGGATAATGAGCCCCATATAATGTGCCATACAGAATAATGAGCCCCATATAATGCTCCATACAGTATTATGGGTACCACATATTCCTCCATACAGTGTAATGAGGCCCATATATTGCTCCATAAAGAATAATGAGTCCCATATAATGCTCCATACAGAATAATGAGGCCCGTATATTTCTCCATACAGAATAATGAGCCCCATAAAATGCTCCATACAGAATAAGGAGCCCCATATAATGCTCCATACAGAATAATGAGCCCCATATTATGCTCCATACAGAATAATGAGCCCCATATAATGCTCCATACAGTATAATGAGCCCCATATAATGCTCCATACAGTATTATGGGTACCACATATTCTTCCATACAGTGTAATGAGGCCCATATATTGATCGATATAGAATCATAGAATCAAAGAATTGTAGAGTTGGAAGGGACCTCCTGGGCCATCTGGTCCAACCCCCTGCTCAAAGCAGGATTCGCTAAATCATCCCAGTCAGATGTCTGTCCAGCCTCTGTTTGAAGACTTCCATTGAAGGAGAACTCACCACTTCTCGTGGCAGTCTGTTCCACTCATTGATCACTCTAACTGTCAAAAAGTTTTTTCTAATATCTAATCTGTGTCTCCTCCCATTCAGTTTCATCCCATTGCTTCTAGTCTTTCCTTGTGCAAATGAGAATAAAGATGATACTTCTACAATGTGACAGCCCTTTAGATATTTGTAGACAGCTATTAAGTCTCCTCTCAGTCTTCTCTTTTGCAAACTAAACATTCCCAAATCCTGCAACCTTTCCTCATAAGACAGGGTTTGCAGACCGGTCACCATTCTGGTCGCTCTTTTCTGAACTTGCTCCAGTTTGTTGATGTCTTTTTTAAAATGTGGTGCCCAAAACTGGACACAATATTCCAGATGAGGTCTGACCAAAGAGGAGTAGAGGGAAATAATGACTTCACGTGATCTAGACTGTATGCTTCTGTTAATACATCCTAGAATTGCATTTGTCTTTTTTGCTGCTGCATCACACTGTTGACTCATATTCAGTCTGTGATCTATTAGTATACCCAAGTCTTTTTCACATGTGCTGTCACTTAGCCCTATTCCTCCCATTCTATATCTGCTTTTTTCATTTTTATTGCCCAGATGTAATACTTTGCATTTCTCCCTGTTAAAAACCATTCTGTTAGTTGCTGCCCACTTCTCCAGTTTATTTAAATCTTTTTGAATCCTCTCTCTCTCTTCTCTAGTATTAGCTATCCCTCCTAGCTTTGTGTCATCAGCAAATTTAATCAGTTTACCCTCAATTCCTTCATCTAAATCGTTGATAAAGATGTTGAACAATACAGGGCCCAGGACAGAGCCCTGTGGTACCCCACTTGAGACATTCTTCCAACTGGATGTGCAGCCATTTACGACCACTCTTTGGGTCCGATCACTAAGCCAGTTATGAATCCACCTAACAGTTGCCTTGTCCATTCCATACTTAGTCATTTTTTCAATAAGGATTGTATGAGAGACTTTGTCAAATGCTTTGCTGAAGTCAAGATATACTATATCTACAGCATTTCCTTGATCCACCCAATCAGTGATACCATCATAGCAGGAAATTAAGTTAGTCTGACATGACTTATTAGTTACAAACCCATGCTGACTCTGTTTAATCACTTCATTCTTATCCAGGTATTGACATACATGTTGTTTAATAATTTGTTCAAAGATCTTTCCTGGTATAGAAGTCAGACTCACCGGCCTATAGTTGCCTGGGTCCACCTTCTTCCCCTTTTTGAAGATAGGAACAACATTTGCTCTTCTCCAGTCTTCTGGCACTTCTCCTGTTCTCCAAGAATTTTCAAAGATTATGGAGAGGGGTTCAAAAATTTCTTCTGCTATCTCCTTCAGTACTCTGGGGTGTAATTCATCTGGACCTGGAGACTTGAATTCATTTAGGTTAGCTAAGTGTTTCCTCACTATCTTTCTGTTTATAGATATCCTGGATTCTTCTATTCCCTTAATAGGACAGTGAATAACAGTTGATGTTACATTTCCTTTCTGAGAGAAAACAGATGCAAAATAGGAATTTAAAAGTTCAGCCTTCTCAACATCCTGTCTTACCATTTCATCATTTTCATCCTGTAAAAATCCTATAGCATCTTTGACTTTTCTTTTACTTTTGACATATCCCCAAAATCCTTTATTATTGCTTTTGACATCTCTTGCAAGCCTCAATTCATTTTCAGCTTTAGATAATCTGATTTGTGCCCTGCAGGTTCTGCAGACAGCATTATATTCTTCTTTAGATATGCCTCCTTCTTTCCATTTTATAAACATTTTTTTCTTCCTTTTTAGCATGTGCTTAAGTTCTGTGTTCATCCATCCTGGTTTCCTTAAATGCTTCCTATTCTTCCCTCTTTTCAGAATTGTTAACAACTGTGCTTTGAGAATTTCATTTTTCAAGATTTCCCATCCTTCCTGGACATTTTTGTCTTTAAGGATATCCAACCATTGGATCCCTCCAATTCTCTTTCTGAATCCCATAAAATCTGCCTTTCTGAAATCTAACCTTGACGTCTGAGTCTTCACAGGTCTTCCTCCTCTAGTTATCCAAAATTCTAAAATAGCATGGTCGCTACCTCCTAGGGTCCCAGCCACTTTTACCTCCTCAACCATTTCCTCCCTGTTTATAAGGATTAGATCCAAGGTAGCAGTTCCCCTTGTTTTCTCCCTTACCTTTTGGAAGATAAAGTTGTCAGCAAGAGAGGATAAGAATTTCCTTGACCTGTTAGTTTTGCCTGAGAGAGATTCCCAACAAATGTCTGGATAGTTGAAATCTCCCATGACAACTATGTCATATTTTTTGGAGAACTTGGCCATTTGATGCATAAAGAGTTCATCCATATCTTCAGCTTGCACAGGCGGCCTGTAGTAAATGCCTACAATGGTGTCCTTTCTATTGTTCTGTCCTTGTATTCTTACCCAAACAGTTTCCACAGAACTCCCAGTCTCTGAAGCTTCAATCTCTGTGCAGATATACGCGTTTCTAACATTCAATGCGACACCCCCTCCTCGTTTATCAAGTCTGTTTCTTGCAAATAAGTTGTATCCTTCTAGTCTTGTATTCCAATCATGTGTATTGTCCCACCAAGTTTCAGTGATTCCAGTGACATCATATTTCTTTTCCTGTGTTAGTAGTTCCAATTCTCCTTGTTTGTTGCCCATGCTTTGTGCATTAGTATAGAAACATTTTAGTTTGTGATTGGTTTCTCTTTCTCCAATATTTTTATTAATTAGATTCTTTCGTCTTTGTTCTTCCTTTCCACTTCTAATAGCAGAGTTCTCAATAGCATTTGTCAGGTGTATGGCTTTTTCTGGTCTTTTGCTTCCCTTCCCATGTTGTTCTAGTTTAAAGCTCTCCTTACAAGTGTAGCAAGGCGACTTCCAAATACATGCTTTCCAGTCTTCGTAAGGTGCACCCCATCTCTAGCAAGTAGTCCATCGTATAAGTAGTTCACTCCGTGATCCAGAAATCCAAATCGTTGCTGACGGCACCATCGACGTAGCCAGTTGTTCACCTGCAGAATCTTATTCCACCTCCTTGTTCCATGGCCATCCACTGGGAGGATGGAAGAGAAGACCACCTGCGCTCCCAGTTCTTTCACTTTCTTGCCTAAGTCTTATATAGAATAATAAGGCCCATATAATGCTCCATACAGAATAATGAGCCCCATATAATGCTCCATACAGAATAATGAGCCCCATATAATGCTCCATACAGTATAATGAGCCCCATATAATGCTCCATACAGTATTATGGGTACCACATATTCCTCCATACAGTGTAATGATGCCTATATATTGCTCCATACAGAATAATGAGTCATATATAATGCTCCATACAGAATAATGAGGCCTGTTGTGAGTTCATTTTCCCTTTCGTCACTGAGGTCTGGTGAACTCCCTATTCTGGTGAAGGAAGGTAATGAGCCTGATTATCAGGCACCTGAACCTGATGAGGATGACTGGCTGAGTGGAGTCACGGACTGGATATAAGGCTGCCGACGCCCTTCTGCCCTGCGGGTGATTTCTCTTTGGACTTCTAGGACACCAGTCTAATTCCTGCTCCTCTAAGCTGTTTTTCTGCTTTGCCTGTTTGCATTATTGTTTTGTTTTTGTTTTCCTTGCTTTTTTGGATTCTGCCATTCCCTGCTGGGGTGAGCTGAATCTCCTTTTGCTTGTAGCTCTGTCTTCAGAATATTCCTGAGTACTGACATAGCTTTTTTGAAGCCTAGCGTCTTCAGGGCCTTTTTCACTGTCAGTCTGTTGGCTCTTATTTTCATAGGGTTTTTCACGGATTGCAGACAGCAGCCTTCCTGTCCTTTTTCTATCTAGCTAGATTGGGCCCCATCTTTGCTCAGTCTGTCTTTCTGCCTGTGTTAGTGTTTTCATCTTGCTTCACCGTCATTATATGTTGGGGCTGCCTATTGCTTTGGGGTCTGCTCTGGGGCAGTTTAGTTTTCCCCTTTCTTTCTTTAGGCCCAGCTATTTCTCCGGCTGTGATCGAGGGGTCTAGGGCATCATAGGAACCCCCCACGGCTACTGCTAGTTGTGTTGATAGGTTCAGGGGTCTGCAATCCGATAGCTGCCAACTTCTCTGTTTTTCTGGACTTAGCTAGCATTTCTGTTTTTGCCTCCTACGGTGACTCAATCATAAAAGAATCACCCGCCATACCGCAGATCCTAGTGTACTCTATAGCAGAAAAGAATTGTGTTTAAAAAAAAAAAAAGGGTGTGTGTATATTCTTTCCTCTATATCTCTGAGGCCGTAGGGGGAATTTTTTTTTCTCTCAATGGAGATAAAGCAATTGTCTGATCGTGTGGAGCAACTCGCTGCGGAAGTGCGGGGAATTTCCGCCTACCTTGCTCATTCACATGCTGCTGAACCAAAGATTCCTACACCTGATGTATTTTTTGGGGATCGGTCTAAATTTTTGAATTTCAAAAATAATTGTAAATTATTTTTTGCCTTGAAGCCTAACTCGTCAGGGAGCTCCGCGCAGCAGGTTAAAATTGTCATCTCTTTGCTGCATGGCGATCCCCAGGATTGGGCGTTTTCTTTGAAACCAGATGATCCTATTCTGACTAATGTGAACGCATTTTTTCAGGCCTTGGGGTTGTTGTATGACAAACCTAATACCATTGATCAGGCTGAAAAGACCCTGCTGGCATTGAACCAGGGTCGAGATTCTGCAGAATTGTACTGTCAAAAATTCCAAAAGTGGGCAGTACTTACTACCTGGAAAGATAATGCATTGGCTGCTCTCTTTCGGAAGGGTTTGTCGGAAGCCGTAAAAGATACTATGGTGGGATTTCCTGTTCCCTCTGGTCTTGACGATTCTATGTCATTAGCCATTCAGGTTGATCGGCGTTTGCGCGAACGCAAAGCTGCATGAGAGGTGTGGCCACCTGTTGAACAATTGTCTGAACCTATGCAATGTGATAGAGTTTTGTCTAGGGTGCAACGTCAGTATAGAAGGCGTAATAAGCTGTGTTTTTTCTGTGGCGATGCCTCTCATATTATTTCTGTCTGCCCTAAACGAGAGAAATGTTTTGCACACACATTTGCTGTGGGTGGCGTACAACCTAAGTTTCCTTTGGCAATTACTCTGATCTGCTCCTTATCCACATTTTCCGCCAAGGCTTTTGTGGATTCAGGAGCGGCTTTGAATCTGATGGATTTGGATTTTGCTAAATGTTGTGGTTTTCCCATGATACCTCTGCGGACGCCTATTCCTTTGAGGGGTATTGATGCTACTCCTTTGGCGGAGAATAAACCTCAGTTTTGTCCAGAGAGCAGCGTCAGGAGTTCAGAAGACGTAATAAGTTGTGTTTTTTCTGTGGAGATGCCTCGCATATCATTTCTGTCTGTCCTAAACGAGAGAAACGCTTTGCACACACGTTTTCTGCTGGTGGTGTTCAACCTAAGTTTCTTCTGGCTATTACTCTGATCTGCTCCCTGTCCACATTTTCCGCCAAGGCTTTTGTGGATTCGGGAGCAGCGCTAAACCTAATGGACTTGGATTTTGCTTAACATTGTGGATTTCCTATGACACCTCTGCAAACGCCTATCCCTTTGAGGGGGATTGATTCTACTCCTTTGGCTAAAAATAAACCTCAGTTTTGGACCCAGGTGGTCATGCAGGTCGCCCCAGACCATCAAGAAAATTGCAGATTTTTGGTGTTGCATGGTCTGCATGATGCCGTTGTTCTGGGGTTTCCCTGGTTGCAAATTCATAATCCAGTTTTGGATTGGAAATCTGTGTCTGTGGTGAGTTGGGGTTGTCGGTGTACCTTTAGTGAGGCTCCGGTTTTTTCCACCTCTCCTCAGTCGCATGATGTTCCTGACTATTTGGCGTACTTTTATCATGTATTTTGTGAGAATGAGTCTGCGTCCTTGCCTCCTCATAGGAGTTATGACTGTGCAATTGAACTAAGCCCGGGGTGTAAATTTCCCAAGGGTCGGCTCTTCAATTTATCTGTACCCGAGCACGAGGCTATGCGGTCCTATATTAAGGAGGCGTTGGAGAAGGGTCATATTAGACCATCCTCTTCACCCTTAGGTGCCGTTTTTTTTTTTTGTGGCCAAAAAGGATGGTTCTTTAAGGCCTTGTATTGATTATCGTGCCCTCAATAAAATTACTATTAAATATCAGTATCCGTTACCCCTGATTTCGGATCTATTCTCTAGAGTTAGAGATGCTTGCTGGTTTACCAAGCTTGACCTCAGGGGGGCGTATAATCTTATCCGCATTAAGCAGGGGGATGAATGGAAGACGGCGTTTAATACTCCGGAGGGACATTTTGAGTACCTGGTGATGCCTTTTGGGCTCACTAATGCCCCTTCTGTCTTCCAGTGCTTCATGAACGATATTTTCCGAGACTTTGTCGATTAATTTTTGATTATCTATCTGGATGATATTTTGATCTTCTCCAAGGATTGGGATTCTCATGTGGAACATATTCGGACTGTGTTCCAGATCTTGAGGGAGAATTCCCTGTATGTCAAAGGATCTAAATGCCTTTTTGGAGTACAGAGGATTTCTTTTTTGGGATTTATTTTGTCCCCGTCAACTATTGAAATGGACCCGGCCAAGGTACAGGCCATTTACGATTGGGTTCAGCCCACTTCTTTGAAGGCCCTCCAGAAGTTTTTGGGTTTTGCTAATTTTTATCGGAAATTTATAGCAAAATTTTCTAGTATTGCCAAGCCATTGACTGATCTGACTAAGAAGGGTGTTGATGTGTTGAATTTGTCTCCGGAGGCTGTTGCTTCCTTTCAGGAGCTGAAGCGAAGATTTACCTCCGCCCCGGTTTTGCGGCAACCTGATGTCTCACTCCCGTTCCAGGTAGAGGTGGATGCTTCTGAGATTGGTGCATTAGCTGTTTTGTCCCAAAAGGATCCTGTAACAGCTAAAATGAATCCCTGTGCTTTCTTTTCCCGAAAGTTCTCTCCATCTGAACGTAACTATGATGTGGGGAATCGGGAACTGTTGGCCATGAAATGGGCATTTGAGGAGTGGAGACATTGGTTGGAGGGAGCTAAACATCAAGTTGTGGTCCTCACTGACCACAAGAATTTGATTTATCTAGAGTCGGCTAAACGCTTGAACCCTAGACAGGCTAGGTGGGCCTTGTTTTTTACACGTTTTGATTTTGTGGTCTCTTTTCTTCCTGGAACTAAGAATGTCAAGGCAGACGCCCTCTCTAGGAGTTTCTTTGCTGATTCTCCTGTGGTGACCAAGCCTGCTACCATCTTAGGCGAAGGGGTAGTTCTTTCTGCCATCTCGCCTGATTTGAGACTTGCTCTGCAAGAGTTCCAGGAGGACAAACCTGAGCGTTGTCCCAGTGGAAAGTTGTATGTTCCTGACCAGTGGAAGCAGAGATTGATGTCTGAAGTTCATTGCTCTGCATTCGCTGGTCATCCAGGTATTTTTGGTACTAGAGATCTGGTGAGTCGCTCTTTTTGGTGGCCCACCTTGTCTCATGATGTCAGGAATTTTGTGCAGTCCTGTGGGACTTGCTCCCGGTCTAAATCTTGTTCTCGCTCTAGTGGGTTGTTGATGCCTTTGCCTGTCCCCAGGAGGCCATGGACCCATATTTCAATGGATTTCATCTCTGATATGCCGGTCTCTCAAAGAATGACTGTTATTTGGGTGATTTGTGATAGGTTCTCTAAGATGGTTCATCTTGTACCACTCCCTAAGTTGCCATCTTCCTCTGAGTTGGTGCCCCTGTTTTTGCAACAGGTGGTTCGCTTACACGGGATTCCTGAGAACATTGTATCTGACAGAGGAGTCCAGTTTGTGTCTAGATTTTGGAGGACTTTCTGTTCCAAGCTGGGAATTCAGTTATCCTTCTCCTCTGCTTTTCACCCTCAGACCAATGGGCAGACAGAGAAAACAAACCAGACCTTGGAGTCGTATTTGAGATGTTTTATTTCCGCTGATCAGGATGATTGGGTTTCATTTTTGCCCTTGGCCGAATTTGCTTTAAATAATAGAGCTAGTTCTGCCACTTTGATGTCACCTTTTTTTTAACTTTGGGTTTCATCCTCGATTTTCTTCAGGGCAGGTGGAGCCTTCTGCCTGCCCAGGTGTTGACACTGTGGTGGAGAGAATGCACCAGATCTGGGACCAAGTGGTGGATAAGTTATCTCTCTCCCAGGAAAAGGCCCAGCGGTTTTCCAATCGACATATGACCATTGGTCCCCAGTTTAAGATTGGTGATATGGTGTGGTTATTATCAAAAAATATTGCTATGACGGTGGCTTCTCCTAAGTTTAAGCCTAGATTTATTGGACCTTACAAGATTTTGGAGATTATTAATCCGGTGTCGTTCCGTTTGGCTCTTCCTGTCACATTTAAAATCCATAATGTGTTCCATAAGTCCTTGTTGAAGAGGTTTGTTGAACCAGTTGTTCCTGGGGTGGCACCTCCGGACCCTGTATTGGTTGAAGGTAACATGGAATATGAGGTAGAGAAAGTACTGGATTCCCGTCTGGCTAGACGGAGACTCCAGTATTTGGTTAAGTGGAAGGGTTATGGTCAGGAGGATAATTCCTGGGTCTCTGCCTCTGATATTCATGCCAAAAGATTGGTGCGTGCCTTTCATCGGGCTCACCCTGATCGCCCTGGTGGCGTGGTTGAGGGTTCGGTGACCCCTCCTCAAGGGGGAGGTACTGTTGTGAGTTCATTTTCCCCTTCGTCACTGAGGTCTGGTGAACTCCCTATTCTGGTGAAGGAAGGTAATGAGCCTGATTATCAGGCACCTGAACCTGATGAGGATGACTGCCTGAGTGGAGTCACGGATTGGAAATAAGGCTGCCGACGCCCTTCTTCCCTGCGGGTGATTTCTCTTTGGACTTCTAGGACACCAGTCTGATTCCTGCTCCTCTAAGCTAAGTTTTTCTGCTTTGCCTGTTTGCATTATTGTTTTGTTTTTGTTTTCCTTGCTTTTTTGGATTCTGCCATTCCCTGCTGGGGTGAGCTGAATCTCCTTTTGCTTGTAGCTCTGTCTTCAGAATATTCCTGAGTACTGACATAGCTTTTTTGAAGCCTAGCGTCTTCAGGGCCTTTTTCACTGTCAGTCTGTTGGCTCTTATTTTCATAGGGTTTTTCACGGATTGCAGACAGCAGCCTTCCTGTCCTTTTTCTATCTAGCTAGATTGGGCCCCATCTTTGCTCAGTCTGTCTTTCTGCCTGTGTTAGTGTTTTCATCTTGCTTCACCGTCATTATATGTTGGGGCTGCCTATTGCTTTGGGGTCTGCTCTGGGGCAGTTTAGTTTTTCCCTTTCTTTCTTTCTTTCTTTAGGCCCAGCTATTTCTCCGGCTGTGATCGAGGGGTCTAGGGCATCGTAGGAACCCCCCACGGCTACTGCTAGTTGTGTTGATAGGTTCAGGGGTCTGCAATCCGATAGCTGCCAACTTCTCTGGTTTTCTGGACTTAGCTAGCATTTCTGTTTTTGCCTCCTACGGTGACTCAATCATAACAGAGGCCCATATATTGTTCCATACAGAATAATGAGCCCCATATAGTGCTCCATACAGCATAATGAGCCCCATATAATGCTCCATACAGAATAATGAGCCCCATATAATGCTCCATACAGAATAATGAGCCCCATATAATGCTCCATACAGAATAATGAGCCCCATATAATGCTCCACACTGAATAATGAGGCCCATATAATGCTCCATACAGAGTAATGAGCCCCATATAGTGCTCCATACAGAATGAGCCCCATATAATGCTCCATACAGAATAAGGAGGTCCATATATTGTTCCATACAGAATAATGAGCCCCATATAATGCTCCATACAGAATAAGGAGTCCCATATAATGCTCCATGCAGAATAATGAGCCCCATATAATGCTCCATGCAGAATAATGAGCCCCATATAATGCTCCATACAGAATAATGAGCCCCATATAATGCCCCATACAGAATAATGAGGCCCATATATTAATCCATACAGAATGATGAGCCCCACATAGTGCTCCATACAGAATAATGAGCCCCATATAATGCTCCATACAGAATGAGTCCCATATAATGCTCCATACAGAATGATGAGCCCCATATAATGCTCCATACAGAATAAAGAGCCACATATAATGCTCCACACAGAATAATGAGGCCCATATAATGCTCCATACAGAGTAATGAGCCCAATATAGTGCTCCATACAGAATGAGCCCCATATAATGCTCCATACAGAATAAGGAGGCCCATATATTGCTCCATACAGAGTAATGAGCCCATATAATGCTCCATACAGAATAATGGGCCCCATATAATGCTCAATACAGAATAAGGAGTCCCATATAATGCTCCATACAGAATAATGAGCCCCATATAATGCTCCATACAGAATAATGAGCCCCATATAATGCTCCATACAGAATAATGAGGCCCATATATTGTTCCATACAGAATAAAGGGCCCCACATAGTGCTCCATACAGAATAATGAGCCCCATATAATGCTCCATACGGAATAATGAGCCCCATATAATGCTCCATACAGAATGATGAGCCCCATATAATGCTACATACAGAATGATGAGCCCTATATAATGCTCCATACAGAATAATGAGCTCCATATAATGCTCCACACAGAATAATGAGGCCCATATAATGCTCCATACAGAGTAATGAGCCCACTTTAGTGCTCCATACAGAATGAGCCCCATATAATGCTCCATACAGAATAAGGAGGCCCATATATTGCTCCATACAGAATAATGAGCCCCATATAATGCTCCATACAGAATAATGAGCCCCATATAATGCTCAATACAGAATAAGGAGTCCCATATAATGCTCCATACAGAATAATGAGCCCCATATAATGCTCCATACAGAATAATGAGCCCCATATAATGCTCCATACAGAATAATGAGGCCCATATATTGTTCCATACAGAATAAAGAGCCCCACATAGTGCTCCATGCAGAATAATGAGCCCCATATAATGCTCCATACGGAATAATGAGCCCCATATAATGCTCCATACAGAATGATGAGCCCCATATAATGCTCCATACAGAATAATGATCCCCATATAATGCTCCACACAGAATAATGAGGCCCATATAATGCTCCATACAGAGTAATGAGCCCCATATAGTGCTCCATACAGAATGAGCCCCATATAATGCTCCATACAGAATAAGGAGGCCCATATATTGCTCCATACAGAATGATGAGCCCCATATAATGCTCCATACAGAATAATGAGCCCCATATAATGCTCCATACAGAATAAGGAGTCCCATATAATGCTCCATACAGAATAATGAGCCCCATATAATGCTCCATACAGAATAATGAGCCCCATATAATGCTCCATACAGTATAATGAGCCCCATATAATGCTCCATACAGTAGTATGGGTACCACATATTCTTCAGTACAGTGTAATGAGGCCCATATATTGCTCCATATAGAATAATGAGGCCCATATATTGCTCCATGCAGAATAATGAGGCACATATATTGCTCCATACAGAAAAATGAGCCCCATATAATGCTCCATACAGAATAATGAGCCCTGTTATGATTGAGTCACCGTAGGAGGCAAAAACAGAAATGCCAGCTAAGTCCTGAAAACCAGAGAAGTTGGCAACTATCAGATTGCAGACCCCTGAACCTATCAACACAACTAGCAGTAGCCGAGGGGGGTTCCTACGATGACCTAGACCCCTCAATCACAGCCGGAGAGATACATAGGCCTAAAGAAGTAAAGGGGAAATCTAACTGCCCCAGAGCAGACCCCAAAGCAATAGGCAGCCCCCCACATATAATGACGGTGAAGCAAGATGAAAACACTTACACAGACAGAAAGACAGGCTGAGCAAAGACGGGGCCCAAAAACTACCTAGATAGGAACGGATAGGAAAGCTGCTGTCTGCAATCTGCCAAAACCCTATCAAAGACAAAAGCCAACAAGCTGATATAAAAATGGCCCTGAAGCAACTAAGCTTCAAAAACTAAATCAGCACTCAGGTACTTTCAGAAGACAGAGCTCAAGGAACACTGCACACTCCAGCAGGGAGTGGCAGAATCCAACAAGCAAGAAAAACAAAAACAAATCTTAGATGCAAAAAGGCAAAACAGAAAACTTAGCTTTAGGAGAGCAGGAATCAGACTGGTGTCCAAGAGTCCACAGAGAAATCACCCGCAGGGCAGAAAGGGCGTAGGCTGCCTTAAATCCAGTCAGTGACTCCACTCAGCCAATCGTCTTCATTAGTCCCAGGTGCCTGATAATCAGGCTCACTACCTTCCTTCACTAGAATAGGGAGTTCACCAGGCCTCAGTGACGGAGGGGAAAATGAACTCACAACAGAGCCCCATATAATGCTCCATATAGAATAATGAGCCCCATATAATGCTCCATACAGTACTATGGGTGCCATATATCCCTCCATACAGTGTAATGAGGCCCACATATTGCTCCATACAGAATAATGAGTCCCATGTTATGCTCCATACAGAATAATGAGCCCCATATAATACTCCATTCAGTGGTATGGGTACCACATAGTCCTCCATACAGTGTAATGAGGCCCATATATTGCTCCATACAGAATGAGTCCCATATAATGCTCCATAAAGAATAATGAGCCCCATATAATGCTCAAAACAGTATTATGGGTACCACATAGGGCTCCATACAGTATAATGAGCCCTATAATAATAATAATAATAATTTTTATTTATATAGTGCTAACATATTCCACAGCACTTTACAATTAAGCAGGGACATGTACAGAGAATAAATTCAATACAAGTTAAGACAATTTAAACAGTGACATTAGGAGTGAGGTCCCTGCTTGCAAGCTTACAATCTACAAGGAAATGGGGGACACAGTAGGTGAAAAGTGCTTGCTAATTCAGGTCTGGCAATTATAATAAAGAGGGATTTTCATATAAAGCTGCATGATCCGGTCATCAACCCGTGTGTTTAAGTGCAATAGTCAAGTATCAAGTGCAGTTATCGTGTGCATGGAGGGTGTGGAGACAGATGAATAGTAGGGTGCAGATTCAGAATAATATTTGGAAGGAGGAAACAGGGCAAAGTTAGTTTACTGAGTAGTTGATGTGGTAGGCTTGTTTGAAGAGATGGGTTTTCAAAGCGCGCTTGAATAGGTCGGGGCTAGGTATCAGTCTGATCATCTGGGGAAGTGCATTCCAGAGAGCTGGAGCAGCACGAGAGAAGTCTTGGAGATGGAGGTGCAAGGTTTGGATTACGGGGGATGTTAGTCTTTGGTCATTTGTAGAACGGAGGGCACGTGTAGGGCGATAGACAGAGATGAGAGAGGAGATATAAGGTGGTGCAGAACAGTGGGAAGCTTTGTGGATGAGAGAGATGAGTTTATACTGGACCCTGTAGTGAATAGGTAGCCAGTGTAATGACTGGCACAAGATGGAGGCACCGGTGTAGTGGCTGGACAGACATATGACCCTGGCTGCCACATTCAAGATGGATTGGAGAGGAGAAAGTTTTGTAAGAGTGAGACCGATCAGAAGAGAGTTGCAGTAGTCCAGACGAGAATGAATAAGAGCGACAGTAAGAGTCTTAGCAGTTTCAAAGGTGAGAAAAGGTCGGATTCTGGAGATGTTTTTAAGATGCAGGTGACAAGAGCTAGTGAGTGATCAGATATAGGGAGTAAAGTAAAGTTCAGTGTCGAATATGACCCCAAGACAGCGGGCATGCTGCTTGGGAGTTATGGTTAAACCCTCCAGGGTTATTTCGATGTTAAGTAGTGTGAGGTTAGTAGAGGGAAGAAACACAAGAAGTTCAGTTTTTTAGAGATTTAGTTTCAGATAGAGGGAGGACATGATGTTAGAGACAGCAGACAGACAATCCTTGGTATTTTGAATTAGGGTAGGGGTGATGTCAGGGGAAGAAGTGTATAATTGGGTGTCATCAGCATAGAGATGATACTGGAACCCAAATCTGCTGATTGTCCAATCGGGGCAGTGTATAGAGAGAAGAGGAGGGGGCCTAGGACTGAGCCCTGCGGGACCCCGATAGTAAGGGGACGAGGAGAGGAAGAGGAGCCGGCAAAAGATACAGTTAAGGAGTGGTCAGAGAGGTAGGAGGAGAACCAGGAGTGGGCAGTGTCCTTGAGGCCTATAGAGCAGAGCATAGTGAGGAGGAGCTGGTGATCCACAGTGTCAAATGCGGCAGAGAGATCCAGGAGAATCAGCAGGGAGCAATGACCTTTCGATTTAGCTGTTATTAGATCATTAGAGACTTTAGTGAGGGCAGTTTCAGTAGAGTGTAAAGAGCGGAAACCAGATTGTATTTGGTCGAGAAAAGAGTTATCCGAGAGATACTGAATTAGACGGGAGTGGACCAAGCATTCCAGGAGTTTAGAGATGACGGAAAGGTTAGAGGCTGGTCTGTAGTTAGCAGTGCAGTTCTGGTCCAGGGATGGCTTTTTAAGTAAAGGGGTTATGATGGCATGTTTAAATGAGGAGGAAAATATATCTGAAGAAAGAGAGAGGTCAAATATTTTAGTCAGGTGAGTGGTGACCACTGGTGAGAGAGACTGCAGGAGCTGTGAAGGAATGGGGTCACTGTTGCAGGTTGTAGGCCGAGCGGAAGCGAGGAGCTTGGAAACTTCTTCTGAAACAGGCTCAAAGATATCTAGTGAGCTTGAGGAGCGGCAGGGAAGGGGATCCAGGCACTGAGGAGATTGGGCTGAGATATCCTGATGGATGTGGTTGCTATTTTCTAGGAAATAAGTGGCCAGATCCTCACCGCAAAGGTTGGTGATGGGGGCCTGTACTTTAGGTTTCAGGAGGGAGTTTAAGGTTTCAAAAAGTCATCTTGGGTTGTTGGATAGTGAGGTGATGAGGGTGGTGAAGTAGGATTGTTTGGCCAGATGAAGGGCAGAGTTATAGGTTTTGAGCATGAAGTTATAGTGGATGAAGTCTTCTGCTAAGAGAGATTTTATCCACTGCCGCTCTGCACACCTTGAGCAGCGCTGAAGAAAGCGTGTTTGCATTGTGTGCCAGGGCTGCCGTTATCTGTGTCAGGTCTTTCTGCATGTAGAAGGTGCTGCTTGGTCTATGGCACTCTTCAGTGTATTATTGAAGTGTGACAATGCTAAGTCTGGACAGGAGAGGGAGGAGATGGGGGCTAAAGATGTGTGGAGATTGTCCATAAGCTGCTGGGTATTAATGGTACGTGTATTCCGATAAGTGTGGTAAGTGGGGGTGTCCCGGGAGAGGAGACAATTCTTGACTGAGAAGTGAAGAAGGTTGTGGTCCGAGAGCGGGAGAAGGGAGTTAGTAAAGTCGTGCAGTGAGCCGGGACAGGAGAAAACCAGGTCCAGAGTATTCCCGTCCTCATGTGTAGGAGAATTAGTAAACTGTGAGAGGCCGAATGAAGAAGTTAGAGAAAGAAGATGAGAGGCAGATTGGGGGAGGGGATCATTGATGGACATGTTAAAGTCTCCCATGATGAGGGTGGGGATGTCACAGGATAGAAAGTGAGTAAGCCAGGTGGCGAAGTGGTCTAGAAACTGGCGGGAGGAGCCTGGCGGGCGATAGACAATCGCCACTCGTAAGGAGAAGGGCTTAAAGAGTCTGACGGCATGGACTTCAAAGGAAGGAAATGTAAGTGAGGGAACCGGGGGGATGACCTGGAAAGCACATTGTGATGAAAGGAGCAAGCCAACACCTCCACCCTGTCTGTTCTCAGGTCTGGGGGTATGTGAAAATTTCAGCACACCAAACGAGAGAGCGGCAGCAGCGGTGGTGTCTGAATGCTGGATCCAGGTTTCTGTAATAGCCAGAAGGTTAAGGGAATTAGAGAGAAAAAAATCGTGAATGTAAGTCAGTTTGTTACACACAGACCGTGCATTCCAGAGAGCACATTGGAAAGCGATAGGAGAAGGCATGCACTGAATGTTAATAAGAGTAGCAGGATTTATATATGCAGCTGGAGAAGAGTAATGTATGCTGGTGGAAGGAGGCCCAGGGTTGGGGGAGATGTCGCCTGCAACTAGTAAAAGGAGAAAAAACAGAAAGAGCAGGTGGTGGGATGATTTGTATGAACGTTTTGAGTGCTGCATGGAGGTATTACATGGTTTGGAGTGGGTAAAAAATGTCAGTAGAGCCTCACATGGGAGAGGGGAGATGGGAGGGGTGGATATGCAGAGAGTGTACAGAATGTGTAAAAGGGTGTGCGAGTTGTGAGAAAGCAGACAAATAAGCAGTAGGTAGATATGATCAATGCATAATGTAGTACGACTGACCAAGAAGCATGCTTGCATGAAAAACTTATGAACCTTACCTGTCTCCTGCCCTGTCCAACAGCATTGTCTAACTGCAAAGCACTTTATCCTGTTGCACGCGTGAGCCCACACGCGTGCTATCCCAGCCAGAGCTAAATACATATGAAATGAAATGTCTGCTAGCTTCAGCCACCAAAAGGCCACAATCAGTAATTAAACAATTAGCACAAGGCCAGAGCAGGCATTACTATGCAGGGTAAGCAACCATAGAATCATAGAATCATAGAATCATAGAATCATAGAATCGTAGAGTTGGAAGGGACCTCCTGGGCCATCTGGTCCAACCCCCTGCTCAAAGCAGGATTCGCTAAATCATCCCAGTTAGATGTCTGTCCAGCCTCTGTTTGAAGACTTCCATTGAAGGAGAACTCACCACTTCTCGTGGCAGCCTGTTCCACTCATTGATCACTCTAACTGTCAAAAAGTTTTTTCTAATATCTAATCTGTGTCTCCTCCCATTCAGCTTCATCTCATTGCTTCTAGTCTTTCCTTGTGCAAATGAGAATAAAGTTGATCCTTCTACAATGCCCTTTAGATATTTGTAGACAGCTATTAAGTCTCCTCTCAGTCTTCTCTTTTGCAAACTAAACATTCCCAAATCCTGCAACCTTTCCTCATAAGACAGGGTTTGCAGACCGGTCACCATTCTGGTTGCTCTTTTCTGAACTTGCTCCAGTTTGTTGATGTCTTTTTTAAAATGTGGTGCCCAAAATTGGACACAATATTCCAGATGAGGTCTGACCAAAGAGGAGTAGAGGGAAATAATTACTTCACGTGATCTAGACTGTATGCTTCTGTTAATACATCCTAGAATTGCATTTGCCTTTTTTGCTGCTGCATCACACTGTTGACTCATATTCAGTCTGTGATCTATTAGTATACCCAAGTCTTTTTCACATGTGCTGTCACTTAGCCCTATTCCTCCCATTCTATATCTGCTTTTTTCATTTTTATTGCCCAGATGAAGTACTTCGCATTTCTCCCTGTTAAAAACCATTCTGTTAGTTGCTGCCCACTTCTCCAGTTTATTTAAATCTTTTTGAATCCTCTCTCTCTCTTCTCTAGTATTAGCTATCCCACCTAGCTTTGTGTCATCAGCAAATGTAATCAGTTTACCCTCAATTCCTTCATCTAAATCGTTGATAAAGATGTTGAACAATACAGGGCCCAGGACAGAGCCCTGTGGTACCCCACTTGAGACATTCTTCCAACTGGATTTGCAGCCATTTACGACCACTCTTTGGGTCCGATCACGAAGCCAGTTATGAATCCACCTAACAGTTGCCTTGTCCATTCCATACTTAGTCATTTTTTCAATAAGGATTGTATGAGAGACTTTGTCAAATGCTTTGCTGAAGTCAAGATATACTATATCTACAGCATTTCCTTGATCCACCCAATCAGTGATACCGTCATAGAAGGAAATTAAGTTAGTCTGACATGACTTATTAGTTACAAACCCATGCTGACTCTGTTTAATCACTTCATTCTTATCCAGGTATTGACATACATGTTGTTTAATAATTTGTTCAAAGATCTTTCCTGGTATAGAAGTCAGACTCACCGGCCTATAGTTGCCTGGGTCCACCTTCTTCCCCTTTTTGAAGATAGGAACAACATTTGCTCTTCTCCAGTCTTCTGGCACTTCTCCTGTTCTCCAAGAATTTTCAAAGATTATGGAGAGGGGTTCAAAAATTTCTTCTGCTATCTCCTTCAGTACTCTGGGGTGTAATTCATCTGGACCTGGAGACTTGAATTCATTTAGGTTAGCTAAGTGTTTCCTCACTATCTTTCTGTTTATAGATATCCTGGATTCTTCTATTCCCTTAATAGGACAGTGAATAACAGTTGATGTTACATTTCCTTTCTGAGAGAAAACAGATGCAAAATAGGAATTTAAAAGTTCAGCCTTCTCAACATCCTGTCTTACCATTTCATCATTTTCATCCTGTAAACATCCTATAGCATCTTTGACTTTTCTTTTACTTTTGACATATCCCCAAAATCCTTTATTATTGCTTTTGACATCTCTTGCAAGCCTCAATTCATTTTCAGCTTTAGCTATTCTGATTTGTGCCCTGCAGGTTCTGCAGACAGCATTATATTCTTCTTTAGATATGCCTCCTTCTTTCATTTTATAAACATTTTTTTCTTCCTTTTTAGCATGTGCTTAAGTTCTGTGTTCATCCATCCTGGTTTCCTTAAATGCTTCCTATTCTTCCCTCTTTTCGGAATTGTTAACAACTGTGCTTTGAGAATTTCATTTTTCAAGATTTCCCATCCTTCCTGGACATTTTTGTCTTTAAGGATATCCAGCCATTGGATCACTCCAATTCTCTTTCTGAATCCCTTAAAATCTGCCTTTCTGAAATTTAACCTTGACGTCTGAGTCTTCACAGGTCTTCCGCCTCTAGTTATCCAAAATTCTAAAATAGCATGGTCGCTACCTCCTAGGGTCCCAGCCACTTTTACCTCCTCAACCATTTCCTCCCTGTTTATAAGGATTAGATCCAAGGTAGCAGTTCCCCTTGTTTTCTCCCTTACCTTTTGGAAGATAAAGTTGTCAGCAAGAGAGGATAAGAATTTCCTTGACCTGTTAGTTTTGCCTGAGAGAGATTCCTAACAAATGTCTGGATAGTTGAAATCTCCCATGACAACTGTGTCATATTTTTTGGAGAACTTGGCCATTTGATGCATAAAGAGTTCATCCATATCTTCAGCTTGCACAGGCGGCCTGTAGTAAATGCCTACAATGGTGTCCTTTCCATTGTTCTGTCCTTGTATTCTTACCCAAACAGTTTCCACGGAACTCCCAGTCTCTGAAGCTTCAATCTCTGTGCAGATATACGCATTTCTAACATACAATGCGACACCCCCTCCTCGTTTATCAAGTCTGTTTCTTGCAAATAAGTTGTATCTTTCTAGTCTTGTATTCCAATCATGTGTATTGTCCCACCAAGTTTCAGTGATTCCAATGACATCATATTTCTTTTCCTTTGTTAGTAGTTCCAATTCTCCTTGTTTGTTGCCCATGCTTTGTGCATTAGTATAGAAACATTTTAGTTTGTGATTGGTTTCTCTTTCTCCAATATTTTTATTAATTAGATTCTTTCGTCTTTGTTCTTCCTTTCCACTTCTAATAGCAGAGTTCTCAATAGCATTTGTCAGGTGTATGGCTTTTTCTGATCTTTTGCTTCCCTTCCCATGTTGTTCTAGTTTAAAGCTCTCCTTACAAGTGTAGCAAGGCGACTTCCAAATACCTGCTTTCCAGTCTTCGTAAGGTGCACCCCATCTCTAGCAAGTAGTCCATCGTATAAGTAGTTCACTCCGTGATCCAGAAATCCAAATCGTTGCTGACGGCACCATCGACGTAGCCAGTTGTTCACCTGCAGAATCTTATTCCACCTCCTTGTTCCATGGCCATCCACTGGGAGGATGGAAGAGAAGACCACCTGCGCTCCCAGTTCTTTCACTTTCTTGCCTAAGTCTTCAAAGTCTCTGCAGATGGTTTCCAGGTCGTTTCTTGCGGTGTCATTTGTCCCCACATGTAGTAGCAGGAATGGGTAGTCATCTGTAGGTCTGAAGAGTCCTGATATCCTGTCAGACACATCTTTAATTTTTGCACCTGGAAGACAGCACATTTCTCTTGAAGTTATATCCGGTCTGCAGATAGCGGCCTCTGTTCCTCTCAACAGGGAATCCCCCATGACCACCACTCTCCATTTCTTCTTCACAACATTTTTCTTTCTCCATCCAGGAGGACTCTGAAGGCGTACAAGGTTGCTGTTTGTTGGCAAAGTCTTATCCTGATGTATTTCTTCATCGTTTTCCTGCGTGAGAGCCTGGTACTGGTTCCTGAGCAGTATGGGTGCTGACTGCCAATGCTGGACAAGGCCATAAAACAGAGAAAGAAAGAAAAAAAACCTATATATTGCTCCATACAGAATAAGTTCTATATAATGCTCTGTACTGTATATGATGAGCCCTATATATTGCTCCAAACAGAATGGGCTCCATACAATGCTCCAAATATAATGGGCCCCATATGATGCTCCATATGTAATGGGCCCTATATGATGCTCACTATATAATGGGCCCCATATGATGCTCCATATATAATGGCCCCATATGATGCTCCATTATATGATGGGCCCCATATAATGTTCCATATATAATGGGCCCCATATGATGTTCCAGTATATAATGAGCCCCATATGATGCTTCGGTATAATGGGCCCTATATGATGCTCGATACATAATGTTCCCCATATAATGCTCTAGTGTATGATGGGCTCCATATGATGCTCCAGTATATGATGGGCCCCATATATTGCTCAAAACATTTAAAAAAAAAACTGAAATCCTCACCTCTCCTCGCTGGCCACTGCTCTTCTCTGGACACCTCAGCGTAGCCGTCTTCTGGCTCTCTGCACTGTGACTGTTCAGGCAGAGGGCACACAGTCATGACGTCATCGCATCCTCTGACCTGAAACATCACAGTCAGAAGATGCCACAGCGGAGGAGCGGGAAGAGGTAAGTATCTCAAGAGCTAGGGCCCTGAGCAACCGGGGAGAGGAGAACTCTTTGTTAGCCTATATGGCAGCAGTTTAGTTCCACAGCAGAGAAAGGTTATGTTATGGATCTGAAACGTTGCCACATGGGCCAATAAAGAGTCCGACACTTTTTTCACAATTTATGACTGATATATATATATACACATACATATACACACACACATAAAAAGCGCAATACTGAGAATTACACCATGTATACAGGACAGAAGTATACACAGCTCCACAATATATACTGTGGTAAGAAATATAGAGCGGAGCTGTGTGTATAGTATATAGTGGGACTCACCCTCACAGACACGCTCATAGACATGCATGCAGACATACACAGAGAGATGCTCGCTCGCACTGACTTAGATAAGTACATAGACATGCTTATAGACACTCTTATACACGCACGCCCACAGACAGACATGCTTATAAACAATCGCACGGAGATTCGCACGCATACAAGCAAACACATAAGCAGACATGCACGCAAGCAAACACGCACGCAAGCAGACATGCAGTCTAGCTTGCAGGCGTGCTTATAGAAATGATTATAAACACGCATGCAGACATGCTTATAGAAACACCCACGACATACTTGCAACATGCATAAAGACACACTTATAGACATGCTTATAGACATGCTCACATGCATACACGCACATAGACAGGCACACAGACACTCATGCAGACATACACATATACAGACACATACACAGATATATATACATTAGAATCAACCTAAAAGATCCAACAAAAAATAATAAATGTGACTCACATGAATACTCAAACCAACCAATCTGTTTCATATATATCCCAAGGAAACAAAACAGAAACTGGCACAATTTTAAATCCAAGTATAAAATAGTTTTATTAATCCACATGGAAAATTATTAAAATTCTCACAAACAAATAAAGAAAAATTGTACAAGTCAAATACCCTCTATGACGGGACAATAAATGGCTATAGATCACTACAATATGTAATTTGTATGTGCCCAAATACATACAAAAATCAGTACTGGCCCTTTAAATTATTACCATGAGGGGTTAATAGAGAATATTTAGACATTCTGGCAATGCATAAAGCGCTATCAATATATTAACCCCATTACAGGAACTTAGTCACCGCATTAAGTTATACTGATAACTTACATATATAGTGTCTTATGCCACGTCCCTTACTCCGACGCGCGTTTCGTCCTCTTCATCAGGGGGTGTATCAAGGAAGGGGGAGAGCAGATTTTTTAAATTATCCAAGCGCCAATGAAAATGCGCAAGTTGCGGTCACATGTATAAATTGAAATAGGCCAATCTAATTGTGGCGCACAGCCTCATATCACCGCTGCCTCAGAAATGACCCGTCATCTCCGGCCAGTGAGCCGCAAACAACCAGGCTGCCATGGTTACAGGCTAAACCTGTCTGTCTGCTGACTCTAATTTGCCGGGGATAGCAGGGTCCAGCCGCTGGAGAACAAAACTGCGCGCTCTATAGTGGCCATATCAATACAATTGTGCTGTGCATATTATAAAGTGACAAGTGCTTTATTAAAACTACATAGTACATGAAGTAAGTTACAAAACATTGTGACTAAGCTATATATTAAAAATTACAGTGCACAATATTTTTACACATCCAATATAAAGAAATTGTGAACAAATAAAAAAAACAATCTCATAATTTAAACAGTGTATAAATAAATTTGTTATACAATAATTATATAAAATACAGTGCACAGAAATATACCGTTTTACAGTGCAAAATTAGAGATATATAAATTCAGCCAAAACGAATGTATACATTTTTCATATATTCCATTAGTGAAAATAATTGAACAACTAGTAGACCGCAATAAGATATTCTTTAGAGGTATTTCTTGAAGATTTTCAAGCAAAACAACGATGTGACATATATCACCAACAAACTGTAAATAAAAATATAAAATATTAATACTTAAAATAACCCATAACATTCCAATCCCATAAAACCACAGCAATATACCCAGGAAACAATATCCTTTACATATAGGCGCTGAACCCAAAACTTTCATTTAACCCATTAGGTACCATTGTACCCAATCTATAGATCCATTTACATTCTAATTTGGCCAAGTTCTTACTCATATCACCCCCCTAGATCCCAATTGTAAAACATCAATGCCCTTAGCAAAAAACAGGGACGAATAGCTTTTGTGATAAGGAAAGAAGTGTCTAGGTATAGTTTTGAGAAGGGAAGGGTCCTCAGCATCCCGTCCCTTCTCAATATCTCTAACATGCTCCCTGATACGCACACGCAACTCTCGTGTGGTAAGCCCAACATAGAGCTTACCACAGGGGCATTGTGCACGATAAATTACACCTTTTGTTGAGCATGTTATAAAATGCCTAATAAGAAAGTTGCGTGTGCCGGCAGCATTAGAAAATTCTTTAGCTTTTACTATATTGGCACATCTCTTACAGTGACCACACGGAAAAAATCCTTTCATTTCTAGCCAAGTCTTATTGCTAGGTACCAACGTTTCATAGTGGCTAAGTACCAGCAAATCTTTAAGATTCTTAGATCTTCGAGCCGTGATTAGCGGTGAAGATGGCAAACACTTTTTTAAGACCGGATCAGATAATAAAATAGACCAGTGTTTTTGAATGATGTTCTTAAATTCAAACCACTGGCTATTGAATGTTGAAATTAATCGGACCTCATTTTCCCTTTCTTCCACCAAGGCATTTTTGTATAACAATTCATTTCTAGTGGTGTTTCTGGCCCTATGGTAACCTCGTGTGATCATTTTTTTGGAAAAACCTCTATCGCTAAATCTCTTTCTAAGGATCTTAGATTGCTGTTCAAATGACATTTCATCAGAACAAATGCGGTTTATCCTCAGAAATTGACCCACCGGTATCCCACCTATAGTGGATCGTGGATGGGATGAAGTAGCGTACAGTAAAGTGTTCGTTGCCGTGGGTTTTCTGTAAACCTCTGTTCTAAGACATCCATTGAACGAGGTCTTAATCATTATGTCCAAAAAATCCAGCTCCCTACCAACCTTATAGGTTAGTTTGATGTTCAAATTATTTTGATTCAGTATGGTCATTAAAACGTGTAAGTCCTGTTTAGGGCCTTCCCAGATGAACCACACATCATCAATATATCGCATCCAATGATGTGTGTTCTCAATTCCTGGGACAGGGTTACTAATGAAAATTTCTCTCTCCCACGCCCCTAAAAATAAATTAGCATATGAGGGGGCGCAGGAAGCCCCCATAGCAGTCCCCTGTTTTTGTAAATAAATTTTTTTATTAAAGATAAAACAGTTGTGTGTTAAAATAAATTCTAACAGGACCAAAAGCAGTTTAACCAATTCTGAATCAAGATTGCTGGTTTGGAGATACCACGACACAGAAGCCAATCCATCCTTGTGTCTAATAGACGTATACAAGGATTCCACATCTGCCGTGACCATGATCATGTCCTCAGTCAATTGCCTCCCATCTAATCTTTGCAAAGCAGACGTGGTGTCCCTGATATACGATGGTAAGCTAGTTACAAACGGTCTTAAAAAGTAATCCAAAGTATCACAGATAATCTCACAAAGCCCATCATTGCCCGCCACAATCGGTCTCCCAGGGGGATTAAGGGGATCCTTATGGATTTTAGGGATCAAATAAAAGGTTGGAAGTCTAGGACTTAATTTTTGTATAGTTTCCAGCACCTGTTTCGGGATAGTTCCTGCAATCACAGCCTCTTCTAATATAGAGATCTGTTGTGAGTTCATTTTCCCCTTCACTACTGAGGCCCGAGGAACTCCCTCTTCTGGTAAAGAAAGGTAGTGAGCCTGATTATCAAACACCTGAGCCTAATGATGATGACTGGCTGAGTGGAGTTACTGACTGGATATAAGGCTGCCAACGCCCTTCTGCTCTGCGGGTGATTTCTCTGTGGGATCCTTGGAGACCAGTCTGAATTCCTGCTCTTCTAAAGCTCAGTTTTCTGCTCGGCTTTTTGCATTTGTGCTTTGACTTTGTTTTGCTTTGTTTTTCTGGATTTCTGCCATTCCCTGCTGGGGTGAGCTGAATTCCTTTAGCTCTGTCTTCTGAAAATACCTGAGTGCTGATTTTAGTTTTTGAAGCCTAGCTGCTTCAGGGTCTTTTTCCATATCAGCTTGTTGTCTTATGTTTTTGATAGGGTTTTGGCAGATTGCAGACAGCAACCTTCCTTTCCTGTTCTGTTTAGTTAGCTTGGGCCCCATCGTTTGCTCAGCCTATCTTTTTATCTGTGTGAGTGTTTTTTCATCTTGCTTCACCGTCATTATATGTTGGGGGCTGTCTTTTACTTTGGGGTCTGCTCTGGGGCAGTTTAGATTTCCTTTTCTGTCTTTAGGCTATTTAGCTCTCCGGATGTGATCGAGGGGTCTAGGGCACCGTAGGAACCCCCCACGGCTACTGCTAGTTGTGTTGATAGGTTCAGGGGTCTGCAATCTGATAGTTGCCAACTTCTCTGATTTTCTGGACGTAGCTTCTATTTTTGTGTCTGCCTCCTACGGTGACTCAATCATAACAGAGATCAACTCCTCTTGATATGTTGGCAAAGGATTGGAAGGCAACCTGCGATAGCAGTTAAAATCATTCAAGAGTCTATATGCCTGATTTTCATACAGCTCATTAGGCCATATCACAAGGTTGCTCCCCTTATCCGCGGCATTAAAGACCACGTCATTCCATTTTTGCATCTCCTCCAAGCCTTTATGTTGTTTGTATGTTAAATTAAATTTTTTCTTCTTTTTAGTCTCAGCCAATTTCTCAATATCATTAGACACAATTTTTGTAAAAAAAATTCCACTGCAGGACAATCACTCAATGCAGGGAATTTTTTAGATTTAGAAAATAATTTTTTGGGGAAATTGCTTGCCTCAGTCAAATTGTCATTTTCCTCCGCCAAAGATTCCAACACTTGAAGGGCCTCTTGCTCCTCTCTAGTGTTGAGACCCTCCACCATTTTAAAATGAAACTTTTTCAAGAGGACTTTACGGGCAAAAAGGTGGATGTCCTTAATCGTTAGAAACGGATCTATAGAACGGGATGGTGAAAAGGTTAGACCTTTTTCTAACACTTCAATTTGAGGCAAGGTGAGTACATGTGATGACAAATTGATTACCTTGCTCTTATCATTCTCATAATTTCTCTCTTTCCTTTCATTGTTGAAAGGTTGAATCGCTATTTTATTTTTCTGATAAGCATATCTTGTAACAGGTCCTGATCTATAAGAGGATTCTCTGTCACTCTCAGATCCATATGCTCCAACTGATGAAGAGAGAGAATTCATGGACTCACTTCTTTTTGGCTGATTTATATTTTTATCCACATTTTGCCTTCGATATATTTTTTTGGACTCATAATCAGTCACATCCCTCGCAAATTTCTTTTTCTTGCCATCACTAATATTTTGTTCACATTTTTCTAAATCCTTTTCAATATCCTTAAGATACCGCTCTAAGACATCCACCTGTATGTCCTTTCGTATTAATGCCAATGTTTTGTCGATCTCATCATCCAATGTTTTTATACTCTGAATATTATGTGCAATAATATTCTGAATGAACGTTAATGAACAAAGTGTAGCTGCATCCATCCATCTCTTAATAAGACCTTCAAAACCCACGGCAACGAACACTTTACTGCACGCTACTTCATCCCATCCACGATCCACTAAAGGTGGGATACCGGTGGGTCAATTTCTGACGATAAAACGCATTTGTTCTGATGAAATGTCATTTGAACAGCAATCTAAGATCCTTAGAAAGAGATTTAGCGATAGAGGTTATTCCAAAAAAATGATCACACGAGTTCACCATAGGGCCAGAAACACCACTAGAAATGAATTATTATACAAAAATGCCTTGGTGGAGGAAAGGGAAAATGAGGTTCGATTAATTTCAACATTCAATAGCCAGTGGTTTGAATTTAAGAACATCATTCAAAAACACTGGTCTATTTTATTATCTGATCCGGTCTTAAAAAAGTGTTTGCCATCTTCACCGCTAATCACGGCTCGAAGATCTAAGAATCTTAAAGATTTGCTGGTACATAGCCACTATGAAACGCTGGTACCTAGCAATAAGACTTTTTTCCGTGTGGTCACTGTAAGAGATGTGCCAATATGGTAAAAGCTAAAGAATTTTCTAATGCTGCCGGCACACGCAACTTTCTTATTAGGCATTTTATAACATGCTCAACAAAAGGTGTAATTTATCGTGCACAATGCCTCTGTGGTAAGCTCTATGTTGGGCTTACCACACGAGAGTTGCGTGTGCGTATCAGGGAGCATGTTAGAGATATTGAGAAGGGACGGGATGCTGAGGACCCTTCCCTTCTCAAAACTATACCTAGACACTTCTTTCCTTATCACAAAAGCTATTCGTCCCTGTTTTTTGCTAAGGGCATTGAAGTTTTACAATTGGGATCTGGGGGGGTGATATGAGTAAGAACTTGGCCAAATTAGAATGTAAATGGATCTATAGATTGGGTACAATGGTACCTAATGGGTTAAATGAAAGTTTTGGGTTCAACGCCTATTTGTAAAGGATATTGTTTCCTGGGTATATTGCTGTGGTTTTATGGGATTGGAATGTTGTGGGTTATTTTAAGTATTAATATTTTATATTTTTATTTACAGTTTGTTGGTGATATATGTCACATCGTTGTTTTGCTTGAAAATCTTCAAGAAATACCTCTAAAGAATATCTTATTGCGGTCTACTAGTTCAATTATTTTCACTAATGGAATATATGAAAAACGTATAAATTCATTTCGGCTGAATTTATATATCTCTAATTTTGCACTGTAAAACGGTATATTTCTGTGCACTGTATTTTATATAATTATTGTATAACAAATTTATTTATTTTATCTGTTTAAATTGTAAGATTGTTTTTTTTATTTGTTCACAATTTCTTTATATTGGATGTGTAAAAATATTGTGCACTGTAACTTTTAATATATAACTTAGTCACAATGTTTTGTAACTTATTTCATGTACTATGTAGTTTTAATAAAGCACTTGTCACTTTATAATATGCACAGCACAATTGTATTGATATGGCCACTATAGAGCTCGCAGTTTTGTTCTCCAGCGGCTGGACCCTGCTATCCCTGGCAAATCAGAGTCAGCAGACAGACAGGTTTAGCCTGTAACCATGGCAGCCTGGTTGTTTGTGGCTCACTGGCCGGAGATGACGGGTCATTTCTGAGGCAGCGGTGATATGAGGCTGTTTCAATTTATACATGTGACCGCAACTTGCGCATTTTCATTGGCGCTTGGATAATTTAAAAAACCCGCTCTCCCCCTTCCTTGATACGCCCCCTGATGAAGAGGACGAAACGCACGTCGGGGTGAGGGACGTGGCATAAGACACTATATATGTAAGTTATCAGTATAGCTTAATGAGGTGACTGAGTTCCTGTAATGGGGTTAATATATTGATAGCGCTTTATGCATTGCCTAAGTGCATTTATTATGATATATGAGGCTTTGAATAAGAATGTCTTAATATTCTCTATTAACCCCTCATGGTAATAATTTAAAGGACCAGTACTGATTTTTGCATGTATTTGGGCACATACAAATTACATATTGTAGTGATCTATAGCCATTTATTGTCCCGCCATAGAGGGTATTTGGCTTGTACAATTTTTCTTTATTTGTTTGTGAGAATTTTAATAATTTTCCATGTGGATTAATAAAACTATTTTATACTTGGATTTAAAATTGTGCCAGTTTCTGTTTTGTTTCCTTGGGATATATATGAAACAGATTGGTTGGTTTGAGAAACATATACATGCAGTCACATACATATTTGAAGACTTACAAAAATACAAAAAAACCTTATAAAATTCATATCTACAGACATATAAATATACAGAATCAACGTACATGTACACACTTACAGTTGTGGCCAAAAGTATTGACACCCCTGCAATTCTGTCAGATAATACTCAGTTTCTTCCTGAAAATGATGGCAAACTCAAATTCTTTCGTATTATTATCTTCGTTTAATTTGTCTTAAATGAAAAAACACAAAAAGAATTGTCCTAAAGCCAAATTGGATATAATTCCACACCAAACATAAAAAAGAGGGTGGACAAAAGTATTGGCACTGTTCGAAAAATCATGTGATGCTTCTCTAATTTGTGTAATTTACAGCACCTGTAACTTACCTGTGGAACCTAACAGGTGTTGGCAATAACTAAATCACACTTGCAGCCAGTTGACATGTATTAAAGTTGACTCAACCTCTGTCCTGTGTCCTTGTGTGTACCACATTGAGCATGGAGAAAAGAAAGAAGACCAAAGAACTGTCTGAGGACTTGAGAAACCAAATTGTGAGGAAGCATGAGCAATCTCAAGACTACAAGTCCATCTCCAAAGACCTGAATGTTCCTGTGTCTACCGTGCGCAGTGTCACCAAGAAGTTTAAAGCCCATGGCACTGTGGCTAACCTCCCTAGATGTGGATGGAAAAGAAAAATTGACAAGAGATTTCAACACAAGATTGTGCGGACGTTGGATAAAGAACCTCAACTAACATCCAAATTAAGCTGCCCTACAATCCGAGGGTACAACAGTGTCAACCCGTACTATCTGTCGGCGTCTGAATGAAAAGGAACTGTATGGTAGGAGACCCAGGAAGACCCCACTTCTTACCCCAAGACATAAAAAAAGTCAGGCTGGAGTTTGCCAAAACTTACCTGAAAAAGCCTAAAACGTTTTGGAAGAATGTTCTCTAGTCAGATGAGACAAAAGTAGAGTTTTTTGGGCAAAGGCATCAACATAGAGTTTACAGGAGAAAAAAGAGGCATTCAAAGAAAAGAACACAGTCCCTACAGTCAAACATGGCGGAGGTTCCCTGATGTTTTGGGGTTGCTTTGCTGCCTCTGGCACTGGACTGCTTGATCGTGTGCATGGCATTATGAGGTCTGAAGACTACCAACAAATTTTGCAGCATAATGTAGGGCCCAGTGTGAGAAAGCTGGGTCTCCCTCAGAGGTCATGGGTCTTCCAGCAGGACAATGACCCAAAACACACTTCAAAAAGCACTAGAAAATGGTTTGAGAGAAAGCACTGGAGACTTCTAAGGTGGCCAGCAATGAGTCCAGACCTGAATCCCATAGAACACCTGTGGAGAGATCTAAAAATGGCAGTTTGGAGAAGGCACCCTTCAAATATCAGGGACCTGGAGCAGTTTGCCAAAGAAGAATGGTCTAAAATTCCAGCAGAGCTGGCTAAAGGTTGTGCAACCAAGTATTAGGCTGAGGGTGCCAATACTTTTGTCTGGCCCATTTTTGGAGTTTTGTGTGAAATTATCAATGTTTTGCTTTTTGCTTCATTCTCTTTTGTGTTTTTTCATTTAAGACAAATTAAATGAAGATAATAATACCAAAGAATTTGTGTTTGCAATCATTTTCAGGAAGAAACTGAGTATTATCTGACAGAATTGCAGGGATGTCAATACTTTTGGCCACAACTGTATTAGGGGAGGTTTTTTTTTACCTTCCCCTGACTTTTCTCTGACCCACATGATCCTTTGATGTTCCTCTCCAGCAGGAGGATGGCAGTGCAGGGCGCGCTACATTATATCATTTTAGCAGACAGGGCCGTGTCTGTCTGCTAGCTGTGATACGACCGGGCCAGCACACAAGATTTAATGGCGCAGTGCTGGCCCAGGGGAAGAAGCAGCCAGTCTTTTGTCCCTGCACAACTGCTGGAGAAGCGGCCTGGGGGGCATATGCCCCTCTGCAGAGGAGTGGATCTCTGGCTGGGGCTGGTGGTGTGTAGCGAAGGGAAAAAAAATCTGCTCTGATGCTGGTACTGGCCAGCGTCAGACTGAAGAGCCCTGTGGGTGCTGCGGTGGCCCATTCAAACTTGTGACTGAAGGCACTGTGTGCGCGCACTCATGCTTGCACACAATGACAGAGGGCCGCCGCGGCGAGCACGTACTGTCTGTCAAGTGCCACAGCGGCTCTTGTCAGCATGTGCAAGGAGAGAGCCTCTAGTAAGATGTTTTAAACGGCCGGCGGCCCACTTTGTGTTACATAGCTGCCAGCCCACCAGGCATCTTCCCGGCTCGGCAGATTAGCAATCCGGGCCTGCAGGGCATGCTCTTTTGCTCCTTTAGCGTCAGTGTTTCATTATTTTCTTGAATTTTTTCCCCTAATATTGAGCCATCAGCGTCTGACCCATGGGGTATTTTAATTCCTCTGGATCAAGGCAACATTTACACGATCATGAAAAATATCATAGAAACACGTGCAACACCAGCATTTATCACCCACTCCTGGTTTTGGCTTACAAATACTGAGGTAAAATAGTGACCAAATACTGAAGGTGGGAACGTGGCCTTAGGTTTGAACTTGAAGGACTTAAGTCTACTTTAACCCTTAAAAACTAGGTAACTTATGAGAATGGAAATTAATCCTAAATTTCACCATTAAAAAATCAAAACTCCTTAAAGTTGGATACAAGAATTGCTTATGGAGTAAGGATATTGACATAAGTTGGTACAGGTTTTTTTCAGTGGAAATAAATATGTTTTGGATCAGAGCTGTCTTGCATGGAGTAAAATATGTATTGACATCTGTAAACTATTCATTAGTTGGGTCACCCTGCCCCAGATTGAAAAATGCCATAATAATCAATTACAGCTGAACACAAAACAAATGAGGACATTCATTGAATACAATGGAACCTGATGAGTGTGATGGTGAAAACCGGACCCGGTGAAAAGAGGGTAGCATGTAATATGCAGGTTACCATTTACTTATTCACATGCCAGATTCACCAGAAAAGAAATATACAAGCACAGTACTCTCAAAATGATTGTTCAGACCAAACTAAAGCTTCATCAGATGTATTCATAGGATGAAAATAAAAACATTTATTATACTCACCTGCTGTCACCCCGTTGATTCTACCGAGGCTGATACAGTGGTCTCTGCCAACACCAGAAGCAATAATGTCACTGTTCTTCTGAGGCCTGTGATTGGCACTAGCAGTGAGGTGACAGGAAATGACCATTTGCGGATGATTCTCTGATGAAATGTGTGAGTCACCTGACTGCTGTAGTCAATCCCAGGCTTTAGCCGGACTGTGACAGAAGGTGATGTCATCAGTTCCAATGCAGACCACCGGAGTAGCCTCAACATAGCCCACAGAAGTGACAATAGAGTATTATTGAAGTAGATAAGCTGGAGAGAAAAATCACGCAAAAGGGTCTTATCCGATAAAAATTCTGAATTAAAATAGCAGATTTTGTTCACCTGATCTATAGGATGGTGCGTTTTAAAATGTTATTCAGCTGCTGCAGATCCATGGATTATGAGGTCACTTGCAATAAAGACCAAAAGGGATTTTGTGGACTTGTTGGCGCTGCTGACCATTGAAGACGTCAAATTCAGAAGATTGATTAAATCTATGGTTTCAATCGACACGTTTCGAAGTGCAATTCATTTCGTCTTCAGGAAAAACCATACCATATGGTCTGAATTTAGAATTCTTACCAAGCTCCTCCTTAGAGCTTAGTCACACGACCGTATTTGGTCAGTACCAATGTCACAGGCTTGGTATGAGCTTCCAGGACCACCTCTATGGTTAAAATAATTGTGGTTTAAATTGTTTGTTTAATAAAAGGCTGCTATGGCCACTTTAATCCAATCTTTGTTTGCAATCTATTTATTTCATGGGGTATGCTGGAGGTTAAGGGGGATGTAACGAAGGACATGCCTATACCCTTTCTCATGCAGAAACCTTACTGAAGCTTTGCAATTGGTCACAATTAATAATAACTGATCTGCAGTTCCCAACAGCGGCCACTAAGCAATGTGATGGTGTGGTGGTGTTCTGGTTTGTACACTGTTCACTTTCAACTGCTGTCAGAGCTGGCAAAAGCTGACTAATAAAAGTGTCGGGTTCTTGGACCTCCACTGATTTGATATTTACAACCTAAGAATAGGTCATAATTATAAGAGTAGTTTCACATAACACATCCAACAAATGTGGAGAATTTTTTTTTCTCCACATCCAAGAAAAAGTTCACATAATGATAGTAATGCACAGTGGCATGGAGCATACCTTACCTATCAAAGAAAACACGCCATGGATGATTTTTCTTTGATTAAGTAAAGTATACTCAACGCCTCTGTGCATTACTATTATTATGTGCAGGAAAGATGTATATCTTTGTACCGTGTTAGCCAGTAGATAGAAAAATATTCAGAATTGAGAGTCCTCAGTGGTTGATACCATTTAATGGCTAACTGAAAAGATGTTAACACATTGCAAGCTTTTGAGACTACTCAGGTCTCTTCATCAGGCATTGACTAATACAAAATCTGAGTCACATACAGTATTTATGCACAACACAGCACAGAAAAAATGCAATAGATAAGTGACATAAAGCAGAACTATCATTATGGGAGAGGGATAAACATAATATTTATGTGGTAAGCAGTGCGCTCTGCTTCCCCCACCTGAGAGTGCTGGGCCTGTGATAGGCCATGCTGCTGCTGTCTAGGATAGGAGCTGTAGTGCTGGGGGGATTAGCCGTGCCAGCAGAGCCGTGCCAGAAGTTAAGAGTTGAACCAGCAGAGCAGAGCCGTGCCGGCAGAGCAGAGCTGTGCGAAGCCGTTCCGAGCTAAGCCAGGTGCTGTACACTATGAGACAGTGAGTACCGCACACGCGCTGCCCAAGATTGACTGCATACTTGACAGACCCCTTACATATAGGTCCACTGGAGGTGGACAACAGACTGACAGTGTACCGCCACCCGTCACGCCAGGAGGTGACTCAACTTAGCAGAGAGAGACTGTAGGCCAAAGCCCCATAGCAGAGGACTTGTGTGCACCGTGGAGTGATGTCCCATTCTGGCGGTCCCTCACACTGGACCCAGTACCGTGCTAGACACGTTTAAGCATGGGAAATCTTCCTGCCTCTCAGAGACTTCGCTAAGGCTACTTTCACACTTGCGTTTTTTTGTGCTGCGCACCGTGCGCAGTGCAAACGCACATAAAAAATGCATCATGCGTTTGCGTGCATTTTTTTGCGGTTTTGAGCATGTTTTTTAAAAAAACGCATTATGTTTTTTGCGCTGACGTGCGCATTACGATGTGCACGTGAGCGCACCCATAGACTATAATGGGTGTTTGGGTGAAAAAAACGCATTGCGTGCGCATGCATTTTTTTGGGACAAGTCGGACGCACAAAAAATGCAACAAGATGCATTTTGTGCGCCCGAGCGCACACTACTAAAAACCGCATGCGCATACAAACGCGTACAAACGATTGTGTATGTGCACCCATGTAAAGTATAGGAAAAAAAGCATGCGTTTTTTCGCTCAAAAAACAAGCGCAAAAAAACGCAAGTGTGAAACAAGCCTATGACATCCCGTGCTGCTGTTGCCAGTGTCACTGTTGGATACCCGCCTGTTACAGACCTCACCGAGATGTCACGTGCCACTGTTGTCGGTGCCACCGTTGGAACCCCAAGGAGCTGCCCAAGAAGACTACAGACTGATAAGTTCACCTCTTTATTACTGAACTTTAGTTCGTCCTTGACCTACCCTGCCACTATCTCAGTAGCCCTTTCCTTACCATCACCCTACAATCCCTCACTCCCTGCGTGGAGGGCATTCTCTGTTTAATAAATACTTTAACTCTTGATCTGTCTCCTGTCCGTGGTGACATCCTAAGTTCCTGCAAAATTCTACAGTTACATATTTACATAGGTTGAAAAAAAACCTAGGTCCATCAAGTTCAATCTTTCTCCACCAACTGTACATTTTTTCACTAATTTAATTATAGCCCACAATGTTATGTGTATCAAGGAAATCATCCAACCCTTTTTTAAAAGTTGTCATAGTGTCTGCCATTACTACCTCTTGTGGTCAGGCATTCCACAGTCTGACTGTTCTAACTGTAAAGAACCCTTTCCTATTTAGCTGCCGGAATCGCCTTTCTTCCTCCCGTATTGAGTGCCCCCTGGTCCTTACTATGGTCTTTGGAAGGAATAAGTAATGTGCTTGTGTTTTGTAGTCTTTCCTACATATACTGCTCAAAAAAATAAAGGGAACACTAAAATACCACATCCTAGATATCTCTGAATTAAATATTCCAGTTCTCAGTTGTAAATTTGTATTCATTGCATAGTGGAATGTGTTCAGAACAATAAAACATAACAATTATGAATGTAAATCAAAATGAATATTCCATGGAGGTCTGGATTTGGAATGATACTCAAAATCAAAGTGGAAAATCAAATTACAGGCTGATCCAACTTCAGTGGAAATGCCTCATGACTAGGAAAAGATGCTTAGTAGTGTGTGTGGCCTCCACATGCCTGTATGACCTCCCTACAATGCCTGGTCATGCTCCTGATGAGGCGGCGGATGGTCTCCTGAGGGATCTCCTCCCAGACCTGGACTAAAGCATCCACCAACTCCTGGACAGTTTGTGGTGCAACATGACATTTGTGGATGGAGCAAGACACGATGTTCCAGATGTGCTCAATCGGATTCAGGTCTGGGGAACGGTCGGGCCAGTCCATAACTTCAATACCTTCATCTTGCAGTAACTGCTTACACACTCCAGCCACATGAGGTCTGGCATTGTTCTGCATTGTGAGGAACCCAGGGCCAACCGCACCAGCATATGGTCTCACAAGAGGTCTGAGGATCTCATCTTGGTACCTAATGGCAGTCAGGCTACCTCTGGCGAGCACATGGAGGGCTGTGTGGCCCTTCAAAGAAATGCCACCCCACACCATTACTGACCCACTGCCAAACCGGTCATGCTGAGGGATGTTGCAGGCAGCAGATCCCTCTCCACGGCATCTCCAGACTCTGTCACGTCTGTCACATGTGCTCAGTGTCAACCTGCTTTCATCTGTGAAGAGCACAGGGCGCCGGTGGCGAATTTGCCAATCCTGGTGTTCTGTGGCAAATGCCAAGCATCCTGCACGGTGTTGGGTTGTGTGCACAACCCCCATCTGTAGACGTTGGGCACTCAGACCATCCTCATGGAGTCGGTTTCTAACTGTGCAGACACATGCACATTTGTGGCCTGCTGGAGGTCATTTTGCAGGGCTCTGGCAGTGCTCCTACTGTTCCTCCTTGCACAAAGGCAGAGGTAGCGGTCCTGCTGGGTTATTGCCCTCCTAAGGCCCACTCCACATCTACTGGTGTACTGGCCTGTCTCCTGGTAGCGCCTCCAGCCTCTGGACACTTCGCTGACAGACACAGCAAACCTTCTTGCCACAGCTCGCATTGATGTGCCATCCTGGATGAGCTGCACTACCTGAGCCACTTGTGTGGGTTGTAGAGTCCGGCTCATGTTATCACAAGTGTGAAAGCACAACCAACATTCAAAAGTGACCAAAACATCAGCCAGAAAGCATTGGGACTGAGATGTTGTCTGTGGTCCCCTCCTGCAGAACCACTCCTTTATTGAGGGTGTCTTGATAATTGCCAATAATTTCCATCTGTTGTCTATTCCATTTACACAACAGTATGTGAAATTGATTGTCAAACAATGTTGCTTCCTAAGTGGACAGTTTGATTTCACAGAAGTTTGATTTACATGGAGTTATATTCTGTTGTTTAAGTGTTCCCTTTATTTTCTTGAGCAGTGTATTTTCTGTGAATATTCCTAATGGCTGAGTATTTATTCTCTTTGGTTTATACCATGTAAAGATTACTGGAGACGGGACTAAACACAAAAGGAAAGCAAAACCAACAAAAAGTAAAACATTTTTTTTCAACAGTACCTTCTATTTATTGTAAATATGGAGTATGATGAAATAGTTTTACAAAATGCATAATTCTTAACAATTATTGCGTCCACATTTTTCTGTCCACTGAATTAAATGAAAGTGAGTGTTAGCTATGGCTTCAATTCTTCATTATCTTTGCTCCTTTTTTCTGAAGTTAAAAGGATTCTAAGTGTAGGTTCACATGATCATATTTTCAGTCCGAGTGCTGTCTGTGAAAAAATGGACAGCACTTAGACTAATGTTATTCAATAGACCAGTGCAGAGGACTGATTAGTGCATGCACTAGTCTCTCCTGGGTGTTGGGTCAGACTTGTCCATTCAAGTCTATGGCTGTGTAAAAAAACATTAGGTGCCGTACAGAGCCTTGTTCATTATTTATGGAATCATTGCAATTCTGTTACATAGTAAACTGTAAATGGTCTTGTAAATTATTAATAGTTGCTGCCGTAAAAAAGGATATGGACTGTACACAGATGACAAGTGAGAAAAGTTTTCAGTTTCCTGCATGAAACGCTAATGATTTTTTATATGGTTGTGTGAATCTGCCCTAATAGTGACTTTTATATTTGCGCTTTATTCATTATGTAGTTTTTGCCTCTTTTAATATAACTTTACTTAATTTTGTCTCTTTTTTTTTTCTTTGTTCGACGACATGTGCCTTGTCTTCATTTGCCGGATGTTTAGGCCTAGTTTGTGACTTTTTGAAATGCTGTATTTTTGTGCAATTATACCTCTGCTGGGGTACAAAATCTGTCTAATTTTATTTTTGCATAGTTGAAGATACATTTTAAAGGATTGTGCGATTTTTTGCTCTAAAAAAGTGAAAAAAAAAAGTAAAAGACAAAAAGAGTATCTATGACTGTACACAAAATTCATCATCAGCTCATGGGCTCTTGCACTATTTGTTCAAATTTGGCATAAAAAAATTGCATTATATACCACATTACAAAAAAATCACTTAAAAAACGAAAATACTTAATTTGGGCCTCTATGTTTTTTTGGAAAAATCATATATCAAACTAATGTCCTGCTGTACAATGGAGATTGCTTTGTGAGGACGAAGAAGACATTGTGCATTGTTCTACAGAGCCAAAAGAACTCCATATGCCAGCATGTAAGCTTTGGGAACAGTTCCTTGAACATGTATTCCCATTCTTCCTGATATGCCCTAAATGTATGATAGATGGGAGTCCTACCGCTGGAAACTTCATCTATCCTGAGCGTGGTGACTCTTCACATGTCACTGCCAGAGGAGCAAATGACCAGCTCTTTTGTCGTGACTAATTTCTCCATTCTTCCATACAAATATATAAATAGAACCATGTATACACATGTACTTCTCCTAAAACAGCATGTTAAGCCAATCTCAAGATAATTGTGTGTTCCAGTGGTGGGTCTGCCATCTAGCATACATTTATGGCATATAGAAATAACCTTTAAAAATACATATGTAGACTGGTTAAAGTGCCTTTGTCAATCCTTTTGACTATAATCCTCTAAATCCATGACCTAACCTCATTCTAGAAAATTTGTCTCCTCTGTTGAGTCGCTATCCGTGTTGAACTCTCAAAATTGTAAAGTAACGTATACCATTATAATCTTGTAATATCCTAGAATTTAACATTTTACCCTGAAACACCCATTTCATGATGTATGATTTAGTTTTGATGAATGATTCTGCTGACGATCATGACAATTCCTTCAAAGATGGTCATTATTATGATAAAAACTTTACATACATGAGATTATAAAACACCACTTATACAGGAGTTTATGCAAATGCCAGTGCTAAGAAACAGTACACATAATTAGCTTTCATTATAAATTCACCAGACTTTTGAAACCTTCATATGTGAAAGGAGGAATGTTGGGTGCACATGGTGCATTCTTAGATACACAGGCAATATGGTTCACTTCACAAGACCCATAGTCGTCTTCACTTTGGAAATAAACTCCATCTGGTGAATGCACAGAAGGGTCGACATCAAAATAGTTAAAGGGCCTTAGTAAGAATCCCACAGCATTCCCTGGAGTGGCCGTGTTTGGAAGGTCCTCGGAGTGTGGAATGTGAAGGAACCCAACGGTGACCCAAGCAACCAAGTCCTAAGGGAGAGAGAGAACAGTTTTGAATCCAAATAAACAAGAAGGGTATGAGGGATATATGTAAATTTGATCAATGAAAAGAGGAACAATATATTAGTAATGTAGATGGTTTGTTCCTATAGCTCCTATGCAGACCCATGTTTCTCCACAGTTACAGACTAACAATAAACCTTTAGCAACCTGCTATCCTGCAGGATGAGTTCCTCCCTTGCTTTTGTACTCTCTTTTTTCCAAACTAGAGACAGTAGAAGGGACGGGACAGTTAGCCAGAAAAAACGATTATACAAAAATTGGTAAGACTGTTTGCAATAATCAATTATCAATAACATTGACTGCACATGCATCCATAAGGATGTGGATGTGGATAAAGATTGGCCTTGGGAAAAAGACCAGAGTGGATATATGACCTCAACAAAAAAGGAAGCTACAGGAGATGTTCCAGCTTCAACAGATTGAATGGGATTTAATCCAGGAACTTTAGAATACGGAGGAAGCCATGCCTGGACCGAATGGATATCAGTTGTTACTCTTCAATTACATGTGGAGTTTATTTTCGGAAGGAGGAAATGGAATATGCTCTAAGGAAACTGGATGATCGGAATACTATCATGTCTGGCTAATTAGGATGGGGGAGCAATGTGAAGAAACCAGAGTATATCTTAATTACCCAGATGACTGTTTTTGCAAACCAAGAAGAATTGACTTTTTATCTGTATATTAGATTTAAGTGTTGATTTCTGGTGGGTCAAGAAGACAGACTTGCAAGCTGATGTACCATATAACATAGTGTGTGTTTATCTTTGTCTATTGATGTGTGCTGATATGTTAATTGTGCATTGTTTTCTGGAACCAGTTTGTTGACTTCAAAGTAGAGAGGGAAAGAATGTGAAGGTGAAATGCCGAGATACAAAGGGTCACCAATCTAACCCAAGAAGAGGGGCGAAACCAGCTAAATAAGATTAAAATAGATAAATCTCAGGGTCTGGATGCCATACACCCACAAGTACTAAGAGAACTACCGTATATATTCGAGCATAAGCCGACCCGAGTATAAGCCGACACCCCTAATTTTGCCACAAAAAACTGGGAAAACTTATTGACTGGAGTATAAGCCTAGGGTGGGAAATGCTCTATAGATTATTCCCCCATATGGTGTCCCCAGAAGAAGCTCCATAGATTATTCCCCCATATGCTCCCCCCATAAGAAGCTCCATAGATTAAAAAATGGGCTGAAAATCTCGGCTTATATTCGAGTATATACAGTAAGTAAGGTAATAGACAAACCATTATTTCTTATATTTAGGGACTCTATAGTCATGGGGTCTATTCCACAGGACTGGCGCATAGCAAATCTGGTACTAATATTCAAAAAGGGCTCTAAAAGTGAACCTGGAAATTATAGGCCAGTAAGTCTAACCTCTATTGTTGGTAAAATATTCGAAGAGTTTCTGAGGGATGTTATTCTGGTTTATCTCAATGAGAATAACTGTTTAACTCCATATCAGCATTGGTTTATGAGGAATCGCTCCTGTCAAACCAATCTAATCAGCTTTTATGAACAGGTAAGCTATAGACCGGACCAAGGTGAGTCATTGGACGTGGTATACCTTGATTTTTCCAAAGCGTATGATACAGTGCCACAAAAAAGATTGGTACACAAAATGAGAATGCTGGGTCTGGGGGAAAATGTGTGTAAATGGGTAAATAACTGGCTTAACGATAAAAAGCAGAGCGTGGCTATAAATGGTATATTTTCTAACTGGGTCTTTGTGACCAGTGGGGTACCGCAAGAGTCGGTGTTGGGACCTATTCTCTTCAACATATTTATTAACGATCTGTGTTATGATGAGTCACCGAAGGAGGAAAAAACAAAATACCAGCTAAGTCCAGAAAAACCAGAGAGGTTGGCAGCTATCGGATTGCAGACCCCTGAACCTATCCACAACAACTAGCAGTAGCCGTGGGGGGTTCCTACGGTGCCCTAGACCCCTTGATCACAGCCGGATAACTATATAGCCTAAAGACAGAAAGGGGAAAAACTAAACTGCCCCAGAGCAGACCCCAAAGCAATAGGCAGCCCCCAACATATAATGACGGTGAAGCAAGATGAAAACACTAACACAGATAGAAAGATAGTTTGAGCAAATGATGGGGCCCAAGCTAACTACATAGGACAGGATAGGAAAGCTGCTGTCTGCCATCCGCAAAAATCCTATCAAAATGGGCCAACCTACTGATAGGAAAAACAGGCCCTGAAGTCGCTAGGCTTCAAAAGACTATATCAGCACTCAGGCATATTCTGAAGACAGAGCAAAATATCAACAGATCAGAGACAAAAATGAAATTCAGCTCACCCCCGGCCGGGGATGGCAGAACTCCCAAAAAACAAGGCAAAACAAAAACAAAACTGAAGAGTACAAAGCAGAGCAGAAAACTTAGCTTTGAGATGCAGTAATCAGACTGGTCTCCAAGAATCCAGCAGGAAAATCACCAGCCTGGAAGAAGGGCGTCGGCAGCCTTATATCCAGTCCTCAATTCCAGCCACCCAGTCATCATCTAGCTGCCCATGTGTTTGGCAATCAGTCTCACTACCTTCCTTCACTAGAGGAGGGAGTTCATCAGACCTCAATGGTGAAGGGAAAAATGAACTCACAACAGATCTGGTAGAAGGTTTACACAGTAAAACATCAATATTTGCAGATGATACAAAACTATGTAAAGCAGTCAATATAAGAGAAGATAGTATTCTGCTACAGATGGATCTGGATAAGTTGGAAACTTGGGCTGAAAGGTGGCAGATGCGGTTTAAAAATGATAAATGTAAGGTTATATGGGTCGCCCTCCCAGGGCTGTGGGGTACTCGCTACCGGGCCGGTGTCAGTGGGTTATGTCACGGCAGCTGTGACCCGGTCCGTGGCCCTGGGCGCCCAAATCAATGATGGTTTGTGATATAGTTTATGTGATAGTTTGTGACGCCACCTGTGGTGTTTGGCAAGCAAGATGTTAAGCCAACGCTGTGTGCAGATCCTCTGGGGCTGATGGTGTGTTGCAGCATAGATGGTGTAGCTCCCCACAGGTGAAGCTGTAACCCCAGGGCAGTGTAGTTGCAATAGATGAGAATAGGCGCAGGCAGTGTCAGGAATGCTGGTACCCAGATGTAGCGGTGCTGATAGTGTTGGCGCACAAATGAATGGAAGACACCAGGGCTTGCAGTTCCAAAGCTTTACTCACAGTCCATGGTACACACTGGTGCCTGCCTCCGTGCCGTGTCCTCCAGGGCAGAGACTCAATCAACCTCCCGGGCAAGTCAGGATTCTTCTCTCCAACACTCCGCTAACATGTACCTTTCTTGAACGACTCCTCTATTGTGCCTTTTAGTGTGAAGAGCTCCAGTACCGTGGTACTCTGAAGTTCCTCCTGTCAGATGTTCCTAACAACTCTACTTGTATGACCGACAGCTGTAGCCTCTCTCGGGGACTCCCTTCTCCAGAGTCCTGGCTCTCTATTCAGTTGCTGTTGTGCCCCAAGTTTTAGATGGGAGTAGTGCATTTACAGCCAACTACTCCACCGGTGTCTGCTGCAGAACCATAAGTGTCCATACAACCTCGGGGACCGGGCCCTGGCCTTGCGCTGAGAACCTATAGATAGGGTTCCTCTTCCAACCCATGTCTCCTCTCTGTTCTCTCTAGTCCTCTTTCCTATGGAAGCTTAGGTTGCAGTTCTATGTCCTTCTCCTTCTGTTCCTTTCCTGTGCCAGCTGGCTCTGATCACTGAGGCAGCTGCAGCACTCCTTCCTCCATCCCTTCTTCCAGGGATCCTCACTCCTATCTGAGTGACTTCCTACCTGCATGACCTTCTGCCAGACAGAACCTCTAATTCTAAACCTTCCCAACCTTTTATATATCTCAACTCTACCCACCTCCCAGCACATCTCGTGTTACGAAGCAAGGACCCACGAAAGATGCTCTGCTACCCTCTAAGCATGGAGCCGCAATGTGGTCCTGCTGAACTCTCCCGTGTGTGGGGTGCAGGTGTTGGAGTGTGGAAAGGAGTTCCCAACTTACCTAGGCAGTGGGGCACTACACCTTAGGAGAAGGTGCAGTACCTCTCTGGCGACTGAGCCTCAGGGGCGCCACATATACACATGGGAAGAAGGAATCAATATCACCATTACACACTGAATGGGAAACCACAGGGTAAATCCGACATGGAGAAGGACATGGGGTTCCTAGTTAATGATAAACTTCCCTGGAGCAGCCAGTGCCAGGCAGCGGCTGCCAAGGCAAACAGGATCATGGAGTGCATTAAAAGAGGTCTGGATACACATGATGAGAGCATTATACTGCCTCTGTACAAATCTCTGGTTAGACCGCACATGGAGTACTGTATACAGTTTTGGGCACCGGTGCTCAGGAAGGATATAATGGAACTAGAGCGAGTAAAAAGGAGGGCAACAAAATTAATAAATTGGATGGGGGAACTACAATACCCAGAGAGATTAGCATAATTAGGATTATTTAGTCTAGCAAAAAATGACTGAGGGACGATCTAATAACCATGTATAAGTATATAAGGAGACAATACAAATATCTCTCCAAGGATCTGTTTATACCAAGGAAGGTGACGGTCACAAGAGGGCATTCCCTGCATCTGGAGGAGAGAAGGTTTTTCCACCTACATTGAAGAGGATTCTTTACTGTAAGGGCAGTGAGAAACTGGAATTCCTTGCCTGAGGAGGTGGTAATGGCGAATTCAGTCGAGGGGTTTGAGAGAGGCCTGGATATCTTCCTGGAGCGTAACAATATTGTATCTTACAGTTATTAGGTTATTTATAAGGATGTAGATCTGGGGATTTATTCTGACAGAATATAGGCTGAACTGGATGGACAAATGTCTTTTTTCGGCCTTGCTAACTATGTTACTATGTTACAGAATCCTGCACCCAGAGACCAACACAGTAACAATCAGCAGAGATGTAGTGATTGATGAAAACTTTGCATCGCTCAAATTCCATGAAGTTACACTAGTTATTCAACCTAAGAAGCAAGAACAAGAATCTCAATCACCAAACCAAGATGCCGAAAAGGAAAACACTGAAGTGTGGATAAGCTCTGAAACCACCAAGGAAGACACAGAAGAACCCAGTCAACCTCTAGTCAGGAGATCAGGACTGCCAAACAAAGGTATCCCAGCTAGAAGCCTTTCTTATATAGTCAGAACACTTCCTGAACCAGAGCCACAGTCATGGCAAGAGATGCAAAAACTGCCTGTTCACCAGAAGCAGAAGTGGATAAATGATGCTAATGAAGAGATGGCGTCCCTTCACCAACTCCAGACATGGGCTCTTAGTGAGCTACCACAAGGAAAAAGAGCAGGATGTAAGTGCAAGATTGGTCGCAAAAGGATACTTACAAAAGTATGGTAAAGATTATGATGCTACATTTTCTCCAGTTGCGTTTAATGTTCGTAGCTGCAGTTCAACAGATAACAGTGAGAAATTTTGACATCAAAACAGCCTTCCTACATGGTGACATTGAAGAAGAGTTGTATATGAGGCAACCCGAGGGATATATTTAAAAAGGGTGAAGAGCACCTTGTTTGCAAAATGCAAAAATCTGTCTATGGACTTAAGCAGTCAGCAAGAGCTTGGAACTTGAAAATGAACAAAGTTTTGATGGATGAATGATTTGAAAGATCTCAAGCTGATCCATGCTTGTATACGAAAAATATATGTTCTCCTTTATGTAGACAATGTAATCATGTCTCATCAAGATGAAAAAGAAATTGCAAAGCTAGGTGAAATTCTCAACCAGCACTATGAGACTAAGGACCTAGGAAATGTGACATATTGTTTGGGAATCCAGGTCCAGAGAGAGGAAGATGGGAGTTTTCTTCTCAACCACAGTTCTAAAATTTCGCAATGCTAAACCAGTTTGGAATGTTGGAAGCCAAATGTGCGTCAACACCAATGGATCCATCCTATCTAAAGTTGGAAGGAGAAGAAGATCTGCGACCCAGCAATGAGAGATACAGACAAGCAGTGGGGGGCGCTTCTGTGCATTGCAGCCGCAGCTCGTTCGAATGTTATGGCCACTGTCGGAATTCTCTGCCGACGTGTAGGCAAGCCATGCCAAAGAGACTGGAATGTAATTGGGAGAATTCTTCAACATCTTGGAGAAACTCAAAGGCTAAATCTTAAGATATCTGCATCAGAAGATCTCAATCTCCGAGATTATGTGGATGCAGATAGGGCTGGAGATTCAAGCGATCGGAAATCAACAAATGGTTTTTAGTTCAAGTTGGGAGAAAATTCAATTTCTTGGTCCAGCAGAAAACAGGTGTCAGTCGCATTATCTTCTACAGAAGCAGAATATACAGTATGTCTGCTGCTTATGCAAGTCAAGAAGTAATTTGGTTGAAACAAATTTTGGAAGATTTCGGCAAGCCATTAGCTCAACCAACAGTTATCTATGAAGACAACCAAGGATGCATTAAATTTGTCAGCAGTGAGAAGATTAGTGCAAGGACTGAGAACATTAATGTAAAACATCACCACTTACATGACTTAGTGGAACATAGTGTACTCGAGTTTATTGCGAGTCTGACAAGATGATAGCTGATGGTATGACAAAGCCATTACCAAAAGCCGAGTTTGTGGACTTCAGAAACACAATGGGACTAACAGGATAAGTAAATCATACAAACAAGGATTGGAAGCTATATACCATAAAATCAATAAAGTGTTATTATGAACAAGTTAAAATGCCTTATAGCACAATACAATACATATGGGGGCAGTAAATGCAAAAGAAAAAGGCCTTAAACACCAGTACAAGAGGTTAAAAAATACATATACATGAATCTTGTTGTTGATCCATAAACGTATACTATAAAATAAGAGTGTCCCAAAAATAGTTAATGGAGCTTATAATGTAATGCTTCCAAGAGGATTAGGATCTAGCTGATTCAATGGGGTTTTATATAGGATCAATTGTTGTTCATTCAATATATTAACCTGCTTTAGGAGTTTTTCCTCTTGGAAGCATTACATTATAAGCTCCATTAACTATTTTTGGGACACTCTTATTTTATAAGTACACTACCCAAGCCCATTTCCTTCACAGAGGAATTGGCCACACTTTAAATATCAATAAAACATACTGAACCTTGTAGAAATTAAACTACATCCAGGTCAAAAAAATGTGATAGAAACACTAGTTTATTAAAATACCAATTTGTTTTTCAACATATAAATATAAAACAAGGTGCCTCATACCATAGAAAAATCAGAGTTTAGCGTATGCACAAGTTTAGGACACATAGAAACAATAAATAACATTTCATTAAATATATATCTATCAGAATTTTATATATATATGATAATCACAATAATAGGAATATTTACTTTTAGCGCTCAAAAGAGTTGTTGTAAAAAATTTATCACTATAACCTCATATGACACTGAATAGTTAGAGTAAAATTAATAGAAGGTATAATATTGCAAAAAAAACGCAGTTTCACACACTGCATTTGCATAATTTTGCACTTGAGTGAAGGCGTACTATTTAGCTGCAATTGCAAATAAAAAATTGCCAGAAAAAAATATCCTCCTTTTATTTTATATGTATACTCATTAGAAAAAGTTCCTTATAAAGTGCTCCTTTTTTATTATATATATTGCAACATGCCACATGGCCTCTTTAATTATAATTTGCATGACATGCACTTAAATAAACGCTCCAATACAAAAACATAATACTGCGGTAAACCGCATAGCTTAATAAGTTGCATGCTTTAGACATGAGAAAAAGAGCGCACTAAGACGGTTGCATATACTACCGTGTGCTTCACATAATACTGAACCCTATCACTGACATGGAAAAAGAGCACATAAAGACGGCTGCAAGTGCTGCCGTGTGCTATACATAAAACTGAACCCTGTCACGGCTCACCAACAGATATATAACACTTTCATATCTCATAAATACATGTTACCTGTTCCCAACTCTTGCTGCGTATAAATGCCAAATGGCCCGCTTAAACTCCAGGACCCCGACGCACGTTTCTCTGTCAATGCTTCCTCCAGGGGAAGGATCTGGATGTAGTTTAATTTCTACAAGGATCAGTATGTTCTACTCTTATTTTATAGTATACTTTTATGGATCAACAACAAGATTCTTGTATATGTATTTTTGAACCTCATGTACTGGTGTTTAAGGCCTTTTTCTTTTGCATTTACTGCCCCCATATGTATTGTATTGTGCTATAAGGCATTTTAACTTGTTCATAATAAAACTTTATTGATTTTATGGTATATAGCTTCCAATCCTTTTTTGTATGATTTGTTGATAATTGGAAGGGCCTCTTATCTAGGCAATATATAATGTTGCGATTAACAGGATAAGTAGTTGATGAGTGGGGGTATTGGAATATGTTTGGTGCAACATCTCCATTCCTGTCTATGAGTGTTTAGTTGATAGATTTGTATGCTGTTAGAGCAAAAAAAAACCTCACAGAGGCTAACACAGAGAGAGCATGTGACTGTATTTCCTGTTTTCCTGTGTCTGTGTATGAGAGAAGCAGCCTGCTATAGATGCTGCACAGATAGAGACAGAGACAGACAAGTGATTTATTCCTGAACTATTCAGCTTATCATATATTGTTCCTGTTTGTTCCTGAATAAAGAAGCTGTTGTCACACGCTTGGAGAGTATCCTGAATAATCCGCTGCCAACAAAATTAAGATTGTTTGCAATAATAAATTATCAATAACACTGATTGCACATGCATCCATTAAAATTAATATATATATATGTATATATATATATATATATATATATTATACAGTTGTGGCCAAAAGTATTGACACCCCTGCAATTCTGTCAGATAATACTCAGTTTCGTCCTGAAAATTATTGCAAACACAAATTCTTTGGTATTATTATCTTCATTTAATTTGTCTTAAATGAAAAAACACAAAAAGAATTGTCCTAAAGCCAAATTAGATATAATTCCACACCAAACATAAAAAAGAGGGTGGACAAAAGTATTGGCACTGCTCAAAAAATCATGTGATGCTTCTCTAATTTGTGTAATTAACAGCACCTGTAACTTACCTGTGACACCTAACAGGTGTTAGCAATAACTAAATCACACTTGCAGCCAGTTGACATGGATTAAAGTTGACTCAACCTCTGTCCTGTGTCCTTGTGTGTACCACATTGAGCATGGAGAAAGGAAAGAAGTCCAAAGAACTTGAGAAACCAAATTGTGAGGAAACATGAGCAATCTCAAGGCTACAAGTCCATCTCCAAAGACCTGAATGTTCCTGTGTCTACCGTGCGCAGTGTCATCAAGAAGTTTAAAGCCCATGGCACTGTGGCTAACCTCCCTAGATGTGGACGGAAAAGAAAAATTGACAAGAGATTTCAACGCAAGATTGTGCGGATGTTGGATAAAGAACCTCGACTAACATCCAAACAAGTTCAAGCTGCCCTGCAGTCCGAGGGTACAACAGTGTCAACCCGTACTATTCGTCGGCATCTAAATGAAAAGGGACTGTATGGTAGGAGACCCAGGAAGACCCCACTTCTTACCCCGAGACATAAAAAAGCCAGGCTGGAGTTTGCCAAAACTTACCTGAAAAAGCCTAAAACGTTTTGGAAGAATGTTCTCTGGTCAGATGAGACAAAAGTAGAGCTTTTTGGGAAAAGGCATCAACATAGAGTTTACAGGAGAAAAAAAGAGGCATTCAAAGAAAAGAACACGGTCCCTACAGTCAAACATGGCGGAGGTTCCCTGATGTTTTGGGGTTTCTTTGCTGCCTCTGGCACTGGGCTGCTTGACCGTGTGCATGGCATTATGAAGTCTGGAGACTACCAATAAATTTTGCAGCATAATGTAGGGCCCAGTGTGAGAAAGCTGGGTCTCCCTCAGAGGTCATGGGTCTTCCAGCAGGACAATGACCAAAAAACACACTTCAAAAAGCACTAGAAAATGGTTTGAGAGAAACCACTGGAGACTTCTAAGGTGGCCAGCAATGAGTCCAGACCTGAATCCCATAGAACACCTGTGGAGAGATATAAAAATGGCAGTTTGGAGAAGGCACCCTTCAAATATCAGGGACCTGGAGCAGTTTGCCAAAGAAGAATGGTCTAAAATTCCAGCAGAGCATTGTAAGAAACTCATTGATGGTTACCGGAAGCGGTTGGTCGCAGTTATTTTGGCTAAAGGTTGTGCAACCAAGTATTAGGCTGAGGGTGCCAATACTTTTGTCTGGCCCATTCTTGGAGTTTTGTGTGAAATGATCAATGTTTTGCTTTTTGCTTTATTCTATTTTGTGTTTTTTCATTTAAGACAAATTAAATGAAGATAATAATACCAAAGAATTTGTGTTTGCAATCATTTTCAGGAAGAAACTGAGTATTATCTGACAGAATTGCAGGGGTGTCAATACTTTTGGCCACAACTGTATATATATGAAAAAATATCAATATAAAAATCAAAACTATTACATATTAAAGTGTAACTGTCGCTGTAATTTTTCTCCATAAATCAATAATACACATAAAATTTAGAAACTTTGCCATATATCTAATCAGAGAAATTTGCTTCTTTTTCTGCAATGACATATTGAACATTTTGAAAATTCTCAATTTCGGGGTAAAATTCCTATCCAGTGAAAACAGACTGTCCAATTACTGAGACAGGAAATGGAAGGTGTTTTTATAATATCCTGTCTAGAAAGGAAGGAGCTCTGCTTCTTGCTCCTCTCTCCGCCTTTCTTCCCTCTTCATAGAATCTTATCAGTAACAGCCGCCATCTCCTATCTCAGTAATTTAAAAACATGTCCTCACTGAATACAGATTTTACCCGTAATCGAGAAAATTGAAAGTGAAAGCTCAGTCCTGCCGGAGAAAGAAGCAGATTTCTCTGATAAACTAATTACAAATTGCATATTTTCATTTGTGCTATTAATTTATCAAATATAAATTAAAACAACAATTACTCTATAAACTTAAGGGTAAGAGTCCAACAGTCTTGATGGGTGTCGTTGTATCCTTTCAACCATAGGACTCTATTATAAAGAAATATTTTGATTGTGAAATGACCAACTGCAGCATTTTCGCTATACTGCCGACTGAGTGGCAGCAGTGTTTACCCCAGATGTTAATACATTTATATCTGGATGACAGCTTGTTGATAATATGAATACAGTACCAATAGTACTGATAGCATTATAAATCAGTGACTATAAGGTAACTGTGGTCGATTGACTCACTCAGCTGCTCACAGGGCTGGACACAGGAACGTTTCTTATTTGAATCTTATACTAGTTTATTAACCCCTTTCTGCCATTAGACGTACTATCCCATCCATGTGCCCTGGGACTTTATTCCCAAGGACGGGATAGTACGTCTAATGCGATCAGCGGCACCCACGTGGTGAGCGCCGCTGATCGCGGCCGGGTGTCAGCTGATTATCACAGCTGACACCCGGCACAATGTGTCAGAGGCGGTCACGGACCGCCCCCAACACGTTAACCCCTTGTACACCGCGATCAAACACGATCGCGGTGTACCAGGGGTTAAAGGGAAGCATCGGAAGGGAGGGGGCTCCCTCCGTGCTTCCCTGAGCCCCCCATGGCAGCGCAATGTGCAGCGCTGCTGCGGGGTACTCCTTCCCTATAGGCCCAAGATCCAAGATGGCGACGGGGGCCTTCGGGGGCCTGTAGGGAGCTGACTTCCTCACTGCCTGCAAAGCGCAGGCATGAGGAAGTCTGCAGAACTGCCTGTGACAGATTGCTGATCTGTCACAGTGATATGTGATGTGACAGATCAGCGATCGGTCACAGGACAGTGATGTCCCACCTGGGACTATGTAATAAATTAAAAAAAAAAAAAAAGTGTAAAAATAATTTTAAAAAAATCGCTAAATAAATTAGTAAAAAAAAAAAAAATATTCCCCGATAAATTCAGTTTTTGAAAATAAAAAAAACAAAACAATAAAAGTACACATATTTGGTATCGCCGCGTCCGTAGCGACCCGCCCTATAAAACTGTCCCATTAGTTAACCCCTTTAGCGAACCCCTTAAAAAATAAAAATAAAAAATGAAGCAAAAAATAATGATTTATTATCATACCACCGAACAAAAAGTGCAATAACGCACGATCAAAAAGACGCATATAAATATCCATGGTACTGCTGAAAACGTCATCTTGTCCCGCAAAAAACGAGCTGCCACACAGCATCATCAGCGAAAAAATAAAAAAGTTATAGCTCGCAGAATAAAGCGATGCAAAAATAATTATTTTTTATATAAAATTGTTTTCATTGCAAAAAACCGACAAAACATAAAAAAAGACCTAAATGAGGTATTGCTGTAACCGTACCGACCCGAAAAATAAAACCGCTTTATCAATTTTACCACACGCGGAACAGTATAAACGCACTCCCCCAAAAGAAATTCATGAAACGCTGGTTTTTGTTCATTCTGCGTCCCAAAAACCGGAATAAAAAGCGATCAAAAAATGTCACGTGCCCGAAAATGGTATCAATAAAAACATCAACTCGTCCCGCAAAGAATAAGACCTCACATGACTCGGTGGGTCAAAATACGGAAAAATTATAGCTCTCAATATGTGGTGATGCAAAAACTATTTTTACAATAAAAAGCGTCTTTTAGCGTGTGACAGCCACCAAACATAAAAACCGCCATAAATAGTAAATCAAACCCCCCGTTATCACCCCCTTAGTTAGGGAAAAATAATAAAATAAAAAGAAAATGTATTTATTTCCATTTTCCCTTTAGGGTTAGGGCTAGGGTTAGGGTTAGGGCTAGGGTTAGGGCTAGGGTTAGGGCTCAGATTAGGGTTAGGGGTGTGTTGGGGTTAGGGTTGGAGTTATAATTGGGGGGTTTCCACTGTGTGGGCGTCTGATCTCAATTCCAGCCAATTCTGCGTTGAAAAAGTCAAATGGTGCTCCTTCCCTTCCAAGCTCTGCCATGCGCCCAAACAGTGTTTTACCCCCACATATAGGGTATCAGCATACTCAGGACAAATTGCAAAACAACTTTTGGGGTCCAATTTCTCCTGTTACCCTTAGGAAAATAAAAAATTGTGGGCAAAAATATCATTTTTGTGGAAAAAAATGATTTTTTTTATTTTCACACCCAGGCGTTATAAACTTCTGTGAAGCACTTGGGGGTTCAAAGTGCTCACCACACTTCTAGATGAGTTCCGTGGGGGGTCTAGTTTCCAAATTGTGGTCACTTGTGGGGAGTTTCAATAGTTTAAGTACATCAGGGGCTCTCCAAACGCACATGACACCCGCAGACCTATCCATCAAAGTTTGCATTCCAAAACGTCACTACTTCCCTTCTGAGCCCCGACGTGTGCCCATACAGTAGTTTTCTCCCACATTTGAGGTATCAGCGTACTCAGGACAAATTGGACAACAACTTTTGGGGTCCAATTTCTCCTGTTACCCTTGGGAAAATAAAAAAATTGGAGACTAATTGATCATGTTTGTGGAAAAAATACGATTTTTTTATTTTCATGCTTGGCATTATAAACTTCTGTGAAGCCCTTGGGGGTTTAAAGTGCTCACCACACATCTAGATAAGTTCCTTGGGGGGTCTAGTTTCCAAAATGGTGTCATTTGTGGGGGGTTTCTACTGTTTTGGTACATCAGGGGCTTTCCAAACGCGACATGGTGTCCGAGCTCAATTCCAGTCAAAAACGTCAAATGGCGCTGCTTCCCTTCCGAGCTCTGCCATGCGCCCAAATAGTGGTTTACTCCCACATGTGGGGTATCAGCGCACTCAGGACAAATTGCACAATATCTTTTAGGGTCCTGTTACCCTTGGAAAAATAAGAATTGAGGGTGAAAAGATCATTTTTGTGGAAAAATATGATTTTTAATTGTACGGCTGTATGTTATAAACTTCTGTGAAGCCCTTGGGGGTTCAAAGTTCTCACCACACATCTAGATAAGTTCCTTGGGGGGTCTAGTTTCCAAAATGGTGTCATTTGTGGGGGGTTTCCACTGTTTTATTACATCAGGGGTTTTCCAATCGCGACATGGTGTCCGATCTCAATTCCAGCCAAAAACGTCAAATGGCGCTGCTTCCCTTCCGAGCTCTGCCATGCTCCCAAATGGTCATTTACACCCACATATGGGGTATCAGCGTACTCAGGACAAATTGCACAATAACTTTTAGGGTCCTGTTACCCTTGGAAAAATAAAAATTGGGGGTGAAAAGATCATTTTTATGGAAAAAATATGATTTTTTAATTGTACCGCTGTACGTTATAAACTTCTGTGAAGCCCTTGTGGGTTCAAAGTTCTCACCACATATCTAGATAAGTTCCTTGGGGGGTCTAGTTTCCAAAATGTGGTCACTTGGGGGGTTTCCACTGTTTAGGTACATCAGGGGCTCTCCAAACGCGGCATGGCGTCCGATCTGAATTCCAGCCAATTTTGCATTGAAAAAGTCAAACAGCGCTCCTTCCCTGCTGAGGTCTGCCATGTGCCGAAACAGTGGTTCCCCCCCACATATCAGGTATCAGCGTACTCAGGACAAATTGCACAATAACTTTTGCAGTCCAATTTCTCCTGTTACCCTTGGTAAAATAGAAAAAATTGAACCTGAAGTATTTTTTTTAGTGAAAAAAGTTAAATGTTCATTTTTTTAAAATATTCAAAAAATTCCTGTGATGCACCTAAAGGGTTAATAAACTTCTTGAATGTGGTTTTGAGCACCTTAAGGGGTGCAGTTTTTAGAATGGTGTCACTTTTGGGTATTTTCTATCATATAGACCGCTCAAAGTGGCTTCAAATGTGATGTGGTCCGTAAAAATAAAATGGTGTTGCAAAAATGAGAAATCGCTGGTCAACTTTTAACCCTTTTAACTTCCTAACAAAAAAAAATTTTGGTTCCAAAATTGTGCTGATGTAAAGTAAACATGTGGGAAATGTTACTTATTAAGTTTTATGTGTGCCATATCTCTGTGATTTAAGGTCATAAAAATTCAAAGCTGGAAAATTGCAAAATTTTCTAAATTTTCGCCAAATTTCGTTTTTTTTCACAAATAAACGTAAGTTATTTGAATAAAATTTTAGCACTAACATGAAGTACAATATGTCACGAGAAAACAGTGTCAGAATCACCGGGATCCATGGAAGCGTTTCAGAGTTATTACCTCATAAAGGGACAGTGGTCAGAATTGTAAAAATTGGCCTGGTCATTAACGTGCACACCACCTTTGGGGCTTAAGGGGTTAAAAAAGGAGACAAAAACAAGACTCTTCTGGAAATACAGTGGTGAACAAGTAGGATAACCAAATGCGTCAACTGTAATGTAGAGATACTTGGCACTCGTGTAGGTGTATTCAAAGAATTTTATTAAGCGCAGTAAATCCAGAAAAATAAATGTTTCGGTCAACACAAGCTTTTCGTCAGTCAGTCGTCTGGATAGAGACCGCACAGACATTTGATCAAGTAGACCATGTTGGAAAAATCACAGGAAAAAAACCCTTAATTGGATAACGTTTACTAGAGTGTGGCTGATGGATGGTGTCCCCTTTGAAAATATTATTGCACTGAAAACAATGGAGACATGGAAGGTACCATTCTTGGGTGTAGCTAGGAGCCTTTGTTGTGGTGGACTCTAGTGATTGGGCCAATATCAGCCTTGACTAATTTGTCCTTCAGATTATGACAACGTCTGAAACAGGGCAGGAAAAGAACCTGGAACTCTTCAATTTTATGTTAGGCAGTCTTGATTATGTGCCAGTGTTTCCAGATAGATCGATGAATTTGGTAAGCGCAGGGGTAAAAAGTGTGCATGACGGGAACACGTTTTGAATTTTGTGTGGTGCAGCACGGTGGCTCAGTGGTTAGTGGGTTCGAATCCCACCAAGGACAACATCTGCAAGGAGTTTGTATGTTCTCCCCGTGTCTGCGTGGGTTTCCTCCGTGTACTCCGGTTTCCTCCCACACTCCAAAGACATACTGATAGGGAATTTAGATTGTGAGCCCCATCGGGGACAGTGATGAAAATGTGTGCAAACTGTAAAGCGCTGCGGAATATGTTAGCGTTATATAAAAATAAAGATTATTATTATTATTAACTGATGTAACTAATGGTGATTGATGCAGGACTCCAGAGGCATAACCTCTGGCTCTGAATTTTTAACTCATCTCATTGAGGCGCACATGGCAGGTGGATTTATAGGACACTATTCTCCTCACTCACTGGTATTGTGACAAAGATCTCTTCATGGGTGAGGGATGTAAGCTATCAAACCTCAAGATATTGTTGTGATCTGTGATTTTACCATATACTGTAAATCAGTAGAGACTATGTCCGAAGATTCTTCATGACCAGTGTATCCAAAAAATTCAATTTGTGCTGGTTTATTTGTATGGTAAACCCTAGTCCAGGCCACGCTGAATTCAGCATTCCAAATAACTGTAGAAGGCAGTAAGATGCCCCCTATACACAGAACACATCATCAATGTAGCGCTTCCAGACCTGGGAATATTGCTGAAAAAGATTGTTGGAGTACACTATCTTCTCCTCGAATGCTGCCATAAAGCAATTTGCATATGGGGGGCACATTTGAGCTTATTGCAGTCTCTTGAAGCTTTAAATAAAAACAATATTCAAATAAAAAATAATTTTCGGTGAGCACAAGGGTGAGTAGACTCATGCAGAGAGAGAGAGCACGCATGTGTCATGAGATGATGGTAAAAGTAATTCCCTCATTGCTTTGATGCCCTTATCATGTGGAATTGACCTACACAAATTAGAAACATCAAATGACATCAGAATGGATTTGAGGCTAATGGGACCTAACTCAGGTGCACACTATGCTCTATTCAGATGACTGACGAAGATCTTGTGTTGACCGAAACGTTTCTTATTTTTCTGGATTTACTACACTTGATAAAATTCTTTTGAATACACTTATACGAGTGCCAAATGTCTCTATGTTACTATTTAAAAAGGTATGAAACAAACCAGTGCAAAGTTCAGCAAAATAAACACTGCCTTTCTGGAATAACGGGAAAATATGTGGCTGCAGGGATCCGCCCGCTCAGGGAAAACAAAAGGGTTCAGCTCTCTTTACCCTAAACCTAGCTCTGAAGCTCTCATCTCCAGACACTCCGAACACTGAATGATATAGAAAGGATGACTATTTACCTTCTAGATCCAATGATGGGGTGGAGATATGGTGAACAGCCTCCCTCCCATTCTTCAGCTGTTCACAAAAAAAACCCAGAACACCAAAAAAAAGTGCGATTAACCCCTCTCCTCACTTAATGTGCTGGAACATTGCCCTCAGGTTCATATCACTGAAGCTAACATCCTCAATGATACATATCTCCCATCTGGTACTTTACCAGTGACAATGTCACATAACACACAGGACAGTGAAATTTAACCCACTATATATAAACTCAACTCACTGTTAATATTTTTAGGTAATAAAATAAAAAAAGGCTGGATCATTAGTAAGATCCTTTTGGCATATTTATTGTATTTTAATACGTTTAGCACGTTGAATATCTCTTCTCAGGCCGTCATCTAACAATTTTAGTGTGATAAGGAGATAATATTTATGAATATAGTGCACAGAGATGGAGGCCCTGTCCAAATTTTGCGCTAAGGCTCAAAGGACTCTAGTTATGCCACAGTTAACTGGCATCACCCACTCAGTTCAGAACCATGCTGACAGTAATATGGTAACTGACTGCAGGACAACTGATTAGTTGCAGTGGTGACATGCTGGCTGTGTTGAAAAACAGACCTAGAGGACTGTGGAGCATCAGCACTGGACTGGTGGTGAAGAGAACAGTTGAGTAGTGATGATTTTTAGTTTGATAACATTTTGGAAGTTAATGATTCATTTTACGTAAAGTGTCTAAATGTTGATGTTCAGCATTAGATGGATTCATATAGTAAAATACTTATGTTCTTTCACCCACATTTTCTTACCTGATGTTTTATATTCTCATTATTTATAAATTTAGAGAACGTCACACTGGGACTCCAAGGATTATTTTGATTGTAGATGGAACTACTTTCAGCCTCTGCCTCCTTATGTTTGGTCACTGCTAACTTGTACCTTAAAATAAATGAGATTATACATAAGTCATCACATGATGAACAGATTTGGAGGTGGGCTATAATAGCGCATTAGTATTGCAAGTATTAGAGATTTAATAATAATAATGAATGAAAATAGAAATAAGACCTATTTTTAGTATGTTTAGCTATAATATAAATTGATTTACTCTGTTTAAGTCATTCTTATTCTTTTTTTAACATAACTTAGTTATATCAGTAGTTAACCAATATGTCACATATCCATAATACATAAAAATGGAGATATAAGTGGGTTATTCTGCTCTGCTGTTGAGAAAAAATGAAGGGTTCCAATCAAATTTCAGGTGGTTTAACTCATCAACACTTTTTAAAGTGTATAACTTCTTCATCAGGACAGTGAATGTGCAGAATAACCCATTTGTTTTTCTAGTTCTATGCATTTATCCTCATGGGTCTGCAGCAGCCTTGAGCCTCATAAATGGTTGTGTGCACAATTGTGCATATCCTTTTACACTGCTACCCAGATAAGACCCTATTTGCGCTTTTTTTCCTCTCCAGTTTCTCTCTCATAAATACATATCAGTATGGATGTATGGTCAGAAAATGAAATTGTTTAAAGCGAGTGTTTATAATTAACATATTTTCAAAAGAAACCTATGAAGTTATCTTTATTAAATGGAATCTGTCAGCAGCATTTCACCCCTCCAAACTGTTTATATGCACATGAAGCTCTTTTAGAAACAAGTCCAGCAATACCTTTACATGGCCAGTCTGCTCCTCTGTTACTAAGAGATATCAGAGCTTGAATTGATAAGCAAATAAAGCTGAAGAGCTATGGTAGATCTGAAGCCTCAGTCATTCCAGCTCCATTCCACACAGAGCACTGTCTCCTCCTGCTTGATTGACAGACTCTATACTGTGTGGTTTGAAAACACTCTCGCACCTCTCCAGTCCGTTCTTAACACTGCTGCATGACTAATCCCCACTCTCCTCACCACTACTCTGCTTCTCCCTTCTATAAATCCCTTCTTTGGCTCCCAGTTCCACAATGTATTCAATTCAAACTGCTAACACTGACCTACAAGCAGTCCCTTATCCGTCTCCCCCATATATCTCTAAACTAATCTCCTGATATCTTCCCACGTGTAATCTCTGGTCCTCCCAAGGCCTTTCGTCTCTCCTCTAGGTTTCTCGCCCTACAAGACCTTTCCCGAGTATCCCCCATCCTCTGGAATTCTGTGCCCCAAAATGTCCGATTATCCCCTACAATCAAAACTTTCAAGAAGAACTTGAAAACCCAGCTCTTCAGAACAGCTTACAGCCTGCAATAACCCTGCTGCCACCTCACTACTATCAGAGATCCCGCCTCACTAACACCCGAGCTGTCGAAACCTCTGAACCTACTATCTCTTTCCCCATTATCCTGTAGAATGTGAGCCCGGAAGGGCAGAGTTCTTTCTGTTCTGTACCTCTCTGTAACTAGTTTGTTCATTGTAATTTCTATTTTTGGTTTGTATGTAACCCGTCCCTCATGTACAGCACGATGGAATCAATGGTGCTATAAAATAAATAATAGTAATAATAATGTGCATATAAATAGCCTGGAGGATGCATCCTGCTGACAGATTCCCTATAAAAACAGAAATCTTGATGTTTTCAGAGTGACTACTGAGCCTCACAATAGTCTGAAAATTCTTGTTCTGTAGATATCACATTTCAAAGGCCAAATGGCAGTTAAAATGATATAATAAGCAAGTATCCCCTAACCAGAAGCACAACAACATCTGAGATCCATATTGATCGCCAGAATGGAGGCCTCATATTTCAATTGCAATACAGCAATGATTGAACATGCACATTACCACTCCCTGCAAAGTCTTGAACTCTATGCAAAACTTAACTTACACAGAAGTAGACTAGCAATTTCTCTTATGGCTTCCACCCTTCCGAGTAAGTGGATACCGGGTCAGATGGAGGCCAGGAGACAGGTAGCAGGGAACTGACAGAATCCGTGGCGGTCTCGTCTATACTGGCCATGTCCAGTCAGGGGTTTCTGGCGGCGGTGGAAACCGACAACAGCCTGAAAGCTCTTAAGGATAAGGAGAAGGCGGCACAGCCTTCTTCCTCGATTCAGACCTCAAGTGGGTGGTCTGGGACCAAGGACAGCTGTACCATGTAACGGTCCAGCAAAGTTCACCGTAGGCGTGGCCTAGAGACTGACAGTTAGTGGTACCCCATTCATTCAGGGCGGAGTTGTTGCAGATTGCGCATGAGATTCCGATGGTCGGATATCTAGGGATAACTAAAACCAAGGCCATGCTAACCCAGTATTTCTACTGGCCAAGAATGGGGGTCAATGTGGATGCCTAATGCCATTCGTGCAATACAGGTCAGAGGATGGGGAAAATGAGGTAGTGCCCCAATGCCCCACTGATAACTCTGCCCATCATTGAAAACTCTTTCAGGAGGGTGGTAGTGGATTTGGTTGGTTCAATGGGCTCTCCCAGTAGCTCCGGGAAATTCTTTGCATTGACGGTAATAGACAATGTCACCCGGTACCTGGAAGCGGTAGCCTTGTGGTCTATTCAGACCATCAAGGTGGCCACTGCATAACTGGAGATTTTCTCCTGACTGGGTTTTTCCCAGGAAATGCTGCAGCTAATGGAGTCCCTCTGTAAGCAGATACAGGTGCAACATCAGGTGACCAATCCAAAGTAACCACGGACCAAAGATCTGTGCGAACAGTTCACCCTGATGCAGATGCTTAAGATGTTGGTCAATTCTCACTGGTGCGACTGGGAGCGGTACCTTCCACACCTCCTATTTGCCTACCGGAAGATTCCACAGGCCTCGACTGGGTTCTCCCCTTTGGTGTTCCTGTACGGACAACATGTGTGGGGCCCCTGGCTCTGGTAAAAGAGGTCTAGGAAGAAGACTTAGCTAACCTTGGAGTGTCGGTCTTTGAGTATGTCATGTGCTGCCATGACAAGATGCAGGCCTTGGCGCAGCTGGTGCACGATAATATGACGTGAGCTCACGAGGAGCAGAAGTGATGGTAAAACAAGAATGCTTGTAAGAGGTCCTACAAGTTATCAAAATTCAGGGTAGGGGAAAAGGAAAGTCAGCTCACCACAGCATGCTGGTCTGTAATAGTGGAAGTCCTCTGCACGGAGCCGCCTCAGTCCAGGGCGTCAGCAATCAGCAGAAAAAAAGAAGAGATGTGCTCCAGCGATGAAACAATCCACTGATGTATTAAAAACAGTTTTTTATCTGCTTGTGGGTAACACAAGAGGCAAAAATATGACCAACGCGTTTCAGCAATTAAGCCTTAATCATGGTATACAGATACACAAAGTCATCTAAGTTATATACTCTTAGTGATCAAAAAACGGCCCAGGACGATCCTGCATGATCAGCGAAACCCGGCGGGGGGGACAGTCACTGATGTGTGCCACACACAGCGAGATCGTCATGTCTACAACCCCATGCCACCTTGTTGCATTTGGCGAAGTCGGCAGGATGGACCCCCGCAACCTCGCAATTGCAAGACTCCAAGAGAGGACTCTTGGGACTTGTGAATCAGTGACCGCTGTGAAATAGACAAAAATGGCGGTTGCTGATAATTTAAAGATGGCGCCAACTGCTGCCGAGAAGATGGTGGCCGTTGGTGCGAAAATGAGAGATGTTGCCACCTTTCGTGGGCATCATGGAAAAGATTAGGCACTAAAAGACAGGAGGTTGCGCCTCCCTCTGAAAAAAGCCCACCCGAAATGGTTGCGGGGGAAGAAGAAGTTCCCTCCTGTGCAGCAAAACCCAAGGAAATGGGTGGAACAGCCAAGTGTGACCCCGCACACAAATGGGTGGAACCCTGCAGAGCAAGACAGTGTGTTCAGAGGGGAGATGCCATTATTCACCATGATGGAAAGAAGAAGCATGTTGTTCCATGGTGACATCGGTCGCCAGGACTGGAGGCGATCGATGGCCCGGGAGGAGATGGATCTGCGCTTCGAGGCCTGGTGGTCGGAGGAGCTGATCGAATGGCACCCCTTCCGGTGACCAGATAGAAGGCCGGTGGAGAACGAAGAGTTCAGAAGACTGGCGGTGTTCTGACAGGAACCAGAGGGAGTCCAGAAAATGTTGGAAGCTGCCCTGCGGGGGATTGACACAACTGCGACCACCAGTTTCCATGGCCGCACAAGAGGATTTCCGGTGGATTCAGCAGAAACCATGGTGGTGGTGAGTAAGGAGCTTTCGTCTGACCGGCCAGTCACCTTGGCCTCTGCTCCCTCACCTCCTGTGGTTCTGCCTTCCTCTCAGGTCGCATCACGGCTCCCAACTCCACCGTTCCCGATGATGGTGGCACCTGCGTCTTCCTGGTCTGCACCTGTCCCATCTGGCACCAGCCGCGCCTGCGGAGAGGGATCTCCAGTTCGCTCTTCCAGGAAGGCCCATTGGGTGTGAGAGGTCATCTGGGAGAAGAAGAAGCGGCAAGAGCACCGCATCGTCAAAGAATTACAGCACACCAATGGGGGAGCTGCAGCTGTCCGGATGACCAGTGGCAAGGTCCGACACCTGGGCACATCAAGAGGATAAGGATGAACCAGGAGGCCGACACTGGAGCCAAGATATACGTGAATGCCGGGTCCCTTACTTTCCGCGGCCTGTTATGATGAGTCACCAAAGGAGGAAAAAACAAAATACCAGCTAAGTCCAGAAAAACCAGAGAGGTTGGCAGCTATCGGATTGCAGACCCCTGAACCTATCCACAACAACAAGCAGTAGCCGTGGGGGGTTCCTACGGTGCCCTAGACCCCTCGATCACAGCCGGAGAACTACATAGCCTAAAGACAGAAAGGGGAAAAAACTAAACTGCCCCAGAGCAGACCCCAAAGCAATAGGCAGCCCCCAACATATAATGATGGTGAAGCAAGATGAAAACACTAACACAGATAGAAAGATAGGTTGAGCAAATGATGGGACCCAAGCTAACTACATAGGACAGGATAGGAAAGCTGCTGTCTGCCATCCGCAAAACCTCTATCAAAATGAGCCAACCGACTGATAGGAAAAACAGGCCCTGAAGACGATAGGCTTCAAAAGACTATATCAGCACTCAGGTTTATTCTGAAGACAGAGCAAAATATCATCAGATCAGAGACAAAAATGGAATTCAGCTCACCCCCGGCCGGGGATGGAAGAACTCCCAAAAAACAAGGCAAAACAAAAACAAAACTGAAGTGTACAAAGCAGAGCAGAAAAACTTAGCTTTGAGATGCAGGAATCAGACTGGTCTCCAAGAATCCAGCAGGAAAATCACCAGCCAGGAAGAAGGGCGTCGGCAGCCTTATATCCAGTCCTCAATTCCAGCCACCCAGTCATCCTCTAGCTGCCCATGTGTTTGGTAATCAGCCTCACTACCTTCCTTCACCAGAGGAGGGAGTTCATCAGACCTCAATGGTGAAGGGAAAAATGAACTCACAACAGCGGCCCTCTTCAGGTGGGGGACCATGTTGCCTTCGTTAAAGAACAGGGGCCCGAGGGTTATATGTGGTGGCCATGCAGATAGCCTCTGATTGGGAGGCAAGCCCACCTGTTGTGAACTCATTTTCTGGTTTACCTCTGGCTTCTGGTGAGGGTGGTGGAGATGGATGTGTTGACAGAGGAGTCGTGAGTTCTCCATCTGGGCACCCTCTAGTGGTAACAATAGGTAATGAAGCTGATCTAAATGGCAGAGACTTGCCACCTGAGGAGGAGGACTGTGAGTGGACATCAGGAGTCTCTGACTCGATTTAAGACAGCCGACTCCCTAATTTTGTGCTGGTGATTTTTTCCTGCCCTGAGGTTCTGGTTTCCAGTTCTGTTCCTGCCTTCTCAAGCTAAGTGTGCTCTGATATTTTTTCACATGAGATTTGGTCTTGTTTACTCAGTTTTTGTGGTCAGACAGCCCCTGCTGGGGCTGTGCTGAATTTCCATTCTTATGTCTCTGTTTATGCCAGTTTGCTTTTTGTCCCTGATCAGATTGGTCTCTTTTTGCTCTGTCTTCAGAATATACCAGAGCGCTGACATAGGGAATTGAAGTCTAGTGACTTCAGGGTTTTTGTTATCAGAAAGTGTTGGACATTTTTTGGCAGGGTTTTGTGCGTGATTCCAGACAGCATCTTTCCTTTCCTGTCCTTTTTAGTTAGTGTGGGCCCCATCGTTTGCTCAGCCTATTTTTCTATCTGTGTTTGTGTTTTCATCTTGTCTCACCGACAATACATGTTTTGGGGCTGTCTATTGCTTTGGGGTCTGCTCTGGGGCAGTTTAGATTTCCCCTTTTCTTGCTTTAGGTTTATTTACTTCTCTGGCTGTGACGAGGCATCTAGGATCATCGTATGTATGCTCCACGGCAACTGCTAGTTGTGTGGATAGGATCAGGGGTCTGCAATCCGCTTAGTTACCAACCTCTCTGATTTTCTGTGGCTTAGCTTGTTTTTGTTTTACCTCCTCGGTGACTCATTCATAATAGAATCACCAGCCATACCGCAGATTCTAGGGTACTCAAAAGCAGGATAAAAAAAAAAAAAAAAAGTGTCAGAATTTTTTTTTTTTTAATATGCATTTTTTCCTCTTTTTCTCTGGGGCCGTAGGAGGATTTTTTTTACCTTAATGGAGATTAAGCAATTGTCTGATCGTGTGGAGCAGCTCGCTGCTGAAGTGCAGGGAATTTCCGCCTATCTCGCTCAATCACATGTTGTTGAACCCAAAATCCCTACTCCTGATGTGTTTTCTGGGGATCAGTCTAAATTTTTAAATTTTAAGAATAATTGTAAATTATTTCTTGCCTTGAAGCCTAACTCATCGGGGAGCTCTGCGCAGCAGGTTAAAATTGTCATCTCCTTGCTGTGCGGCGATCCCCAGGATGGGGCGTTTTCTTTGACACCTGAAAATCCTATTCTGACTAATGTGGATGCATTTTTTCAGGCCTTGGGGTTGTTGTATGATGAACCTAATGCTATTGATCAAGCTGAGAAAGCCCTATTGACATTGAACCAGGGTCAGGATTCTGCAGAGTTATACTGTCAAAAATTCCAAAAGTGGGCGGTCCTTACTACATGGAATGACGGTGCCTTAGCAGCTCTCTTTCGGAAGGGTTTGTCAGAAACCGTAAAAGATGTTATGGGGGATTTCCTGTTCCCTCTGGTCTTGATTCTATGTCATTAGCCATTCAAGTTGATCGGCGTTTACGTGAACGTAAAACTACACGAGAGGTGTTGCCACCTTTTGAACAAATGTCTGAACCTATGCAATGTGATAGAGTTTTGTCTAGGGTGCAACGTCAGTATAGAAGTCGTAATAAGCTGTGTTTTTTCTGTGGCGATGCCTCTCATATTATTTCTGTCTGCCCTAAGCGAGAGAAATGTTTTGCACACACATTTGCTGTGGGTGGCGTACAACCTAAGTTTCTTTTGGCAATTACTCTGATCTGCTTCTTATCCACATTTTCCGCCAAGGCTTTTGTGGATTCAGGAGCGGCTTTGAATCTGATGGATTTGGATTTTGCTAAACGTTGTGGCTTTCCCATGATACCTCTGCGGATGCCTATTCCTTTGAGGGGTATTGATGCTACTCCTTTGGCGGAGAATAAACTTCAGTTTTGGACCCAGGTGATAATGTGGGTCGCCCCAGACCACCAAGAAAATTGTAGATTTTTGGTACTGCATTATTTGCATGATACTATTGTTCTGGGTTTTCCCTGGTTGCAAATCCATAATCCAGTTTTGGATTGGAAATCTGTGTCTGTGGTGAGTTGGGGCTGTCGGTGTGCTCTTGGTGACACTCCTGTTTTCTCCACCTCTCCCCAGTCTCATGATGTTCCTGACTATTTGGCTGATTTTTATGATGTATTTAGTGAGAGTAAGTCTGCGTCCCTGCCTCCTCATAGGAGTTATGACTGTGCAGTTGAGTTGAGGCCTGGGTGTAAATTTCCCAAGGGTTGGCTTTTCAACTTATCTGTACCTGAACACGAGGCTATGCGATCTTATATTAAGGAGTCGTTGGAGAAGGGTCATATTAGACCATCTTCTTCACCCTTAGGTGCTGTTTTTTTTTTCGTGGCGAAGAAAGATGGTTCTTTAAGGCCTTGTATTGACTATCGTTCCCTTAACAAGATTACGGTTAAATATCAGAATCCGTTACCCCTGATTTCTGATTTTTTCTCCAGAGTTAAAGGTGCCTGCTGGTTTACTAAGCTTGACCTCAGGGTGGCATATAATCTTATTCGCATCAAGCATGGGGATGAATGGAAGACAGCGTTTAATACTCCGGAGGGACATTTTGAGTACCTGGTGATGCCTTTTGGGCTCACTAATGCCCCTTCTGTCTTCCAATCCTTCATGAATGATATTTTCCGGAACTTTGTGGATAAGTTTTTGATCATCTATTTGGATGATATTCTGATCTTTTCCAGTGATTGGGATTCTCATGTGGAACATGTTTGGACTGTGTTCCGGATTTTGAGGGAGAATTCCCTGTATGTTAAGGGATCAAAATGCCTTTTTGGTGTACAGAGGATTTCATTTTTGGGATTTATTTTGTCTCTGTCAACTACTGAAATGGACCCGGCCAAGGTACAGGCCATTTATGATTGGGTTCAGCCCACTTCTTTGAAGGCTCTCCAGAAGTTTTTGGGTTTTGCTAATTTTTATCGTAAATTTATAGCCAATTTTTCTGGTATTGCCAAACCTCTGACAGATCTGACGAAGAAGGGCGCTGATGTGCTGAATTAGTCTCCAGAGGCTGTTTTGGCATTTCAGGAGTTGAAGCGGAGGTTCACTTCTGCTTCGGTTTTACGGTAACCTGATGTCTCACTTCCATTTCAGGTAGAGGTAGATGATTCGGAGATTGGTGCAGGAGCTGTTTTGTCCCAAAAAGATCCGGTGACTTCTAAAATGAATCCCTGTGCCTTCTTTTCCTGAAAGTTCTCCCCATCTGAATGCAACTATGATGTGGGGAATCGGGAATTGTTTGCCATGAAGTGGGCATTCGAGGAGTGGAGACATTGGTTGGAGGGAGCTAGACATCAAGTTGTGGTCCTTACTGATCACAAGAATTTGATTTACCTGGAGTCGGCCAAATGCTTGAATCCTAGACAGGCTAGGTGGGCCTTGTTTTTCACGCATTTTGATTTTGTAGTCTCCTTTCTTCCGGGCACTAAGAATGTTTAGGCAGATGCCCTTTCTAGGAGTTTCCTTGCTGATTCTCCTATTGTGACTGAACCTACTACCATCCTAGGTGAGGGGGTAGTTCTTTCTGCCATCTCGCCCGATTTGAGACGTGCCCTGGAAGAATTTCAGGAGGACAAACCTGAGCGTTGTCCTATGGGAAAATTGTATGTTCCTGACCAGTGGAGGAAGAGAGTGATGTCTGAAGTTCATTGCTCCGCGTTGGCTGGTCATCCAGGTATTTTTGGTACCAGAGATTTGGTGAGTCGGTCTTTTTGGTGGGCCGCCTTATCTCGTGATGTTAGGAATTTTATGCAGTCTTGTGGGACTTGTTCCCGGTCTAAACTCTGTTCTCGGTCTAGTGGGTTGTTGATGCCCTTGCCGGTGCCCAAGAGGCTATGGACCCATATCTCAATGGATTTTATTTCTGATCTTCCTGTCTCTCAGAGAATGACTGTTATCTGGGTGATTTGTGATAGATTTTCTAAGATGGTCCATCTTGTACCACTCCCAAAGCTGCCATCTTCCTCAGAGTTGGTGCCCTTGTTTTTACAACAGGTGGTTCGGTTGCATGGGATTCCTGAGAACATTGTGTCGGACAGAGGAGTCCAGCTTGTCTCCAGATTTCGGAAAGCTTTTTGTTCCAAGCTGGGAATTCAGCTATCCTTCTCCTCTGCGTTTCACCAACAGACCAATGGGCAGACTGAGAGAACAAACCAGACTTTGGAGTCTTATTTAAGATGTTTTATATCTGCTGATCAGGATGATTGGGTCTCATTTTTGCCCTTGGCCGTATTCGCCCTAAATAATAGAGCTAGTTCTGCCACATTGATGTCGCCCTTTTTCTGTAACTTTGGGTTTCATCCTCGATTTTCTTCAGGGCAAGTGGAATCTTCAGCCTGCCCAGGTGCTGACACTGTGGTAGAGAGAATGCAGCAGATTTGGGACCAAGTGGTGGATAAGTTGTCCCTCTCAAAGGAAAAGGCCCAGCGGTTTTCCAACCGGCATAGGACCATTGGTCCCCGGTTTAAAGTGGGTGATTTGGTTTGGTTGTCATCAAAAAATATCTCAATGAAGGTTTCGTCTCCAAAGTTCAAGCCAAGATTTATTGGACTTTATAGGATTTTGGAGATTCTTAGCCTGGTTTCTTTTCGATTGGCTCTTCCAGTTACGTTTAAGATCCATAACGTGTTTCATAAGTCTCTGTTGAAGAGGTTTGTTGAGCCAGTGGTTCCTATGGCGGCACCTCCTGTCCCTGTGTTGGTTGAAGGTAATGTGGAATATGAGGTAGAGAAAATACTGGATTCGCATCTGGCTAGACGGAGACTCCAGTATTTGGCCAAGTGGAAGGGTTATGGGCAGGAGGACAATTCTTGGGTCCCTGCCTCTGACATTCATGCCTACAGATTGGTTCGTGCTTTTCACCGGGCCCATCCTGATTGGCCTGGTAGCATGAATGAGGGTTCGGTGACCCCTCCTCAAGGGGGGGTACTGTTGTGAACTCATTTTCTGGTTTACCTCTGGCTTCTGGTGAGGGTGGTGGAGCTTGATGTGTTGACAGAGGAGTCGTGAGTTCTCCATCCGGGCACCCACTAGTGGTAACAATAGGTAATGAAGCTGATCTAAATGGCAGAGACCTGCCACCTGAGGAGGAGGACTGTGAGTGGACATCAGGAGTCTCTGACTGGATTTAAGACAGCCGACTCCCTAATTTTGTGCTGGTGATTTTTTCCTGCCCTGAGGTTCTGGTTTCCAGTTCTGTTCCTGCCTTCTCAAGCTAAGTGTGCTCTGATATTTTTTCACATGAGATTTGGTCTTGTTTACTCAGTTTTTGTGGTCAGACAGCTCCTGCTGGGGCTGTGCTGAATTTCCATTCTTATGCCTCTGTTTATGCCAGTTTGCTTTTTGTCCCTGATCAGATTGGTCTCTTTTTGCTCTGTCTTCAGAATATACCAGAGCGCTGATATAGGGAATTGAAGTCTAGTGACTTCAGGGTTTTTGTTATCAGAAAGTGTTGGACATTTTTTGGCAGGGTTTTGTGCGTGATTGCAGACAGCATCTTTCCTTTCCTGTCCTTTCTAGTTAGTGTGGGCCCCATTGTTTGCTCAGCCTATTTTTCTATCTGTGTTTGTGTTTTCATCTTGTTTCACCGACAATACATGTTTGGGGGCTGTCTATTGCTTTGGGGTCTGCTCTGGGGCAGTTTAGATTTCCCCTTTTCTTGCTTTAGGTTATTTACTTCTCCGGCTGTGACGAGGCGTCTAGGATCATCGTAGGTACGCTCCACAGCTACTGCTAGTTGTGTGGATAGGATCAGGGGTCTGCAATCTGCTTAGTTACCAACCTCTCTGGTTTTCTGTGACTTAGCTTGTTTTTGTTTTTCCTCCTCGGTGACTCATTCATAACACCCACCGCTGGAGGCTCAGTGCGATGAATGGCTGGTTGCCGCGGCTGCAGTTCCTGCAGGTGTGCAGGAGGAAGCAGCACCTGGACACAATGTGGCAGCTGCAAGTGAGTTGCCAGAGCCGGTAGCTCTGGGAGCAGTGGCCCACCACTGGTGGGGGTGCGGAGCAGAAGGAACAGTGGAGACTCCTCCTCCAGCGGATCTTTATCCCACACCTATATTGTGGTGCAGGGCCCACATGCGGCCCATTATACCAACCAGCGGCCGTGCATAGACTGAAGCAGATCCTCTAAGGAAAATGTGAGCTGTGCCGGTTGCACCTGTGGAAAGTACCAGGGACTGTTCCGCGTCTCTGTGGGGGCAGTGAGCCCTGCTTAATGCCAAGGGACTGAGGCATCAGGAGTGGCCACCATGGTCACAAATAAAGGACTAAGTTTGGTTTTCCCCTTCCTCCTAGTTTGTATGTGCCTGTTGGCGCACCGATTGCTGGATCACAGGGCTGAAACCCCATGGGGGTTGGTCACAGTGAGCTTTGTGTGTGTCTGCCTTATAACTGGACTGTGTTGCCCCTGGACTCACTTCTACCCCTGGACTGGCCCCATGTTATATGCAGCCCACCACCATTAAAAGCCTGTGGTCCACTAAAAGGAGGGAGGGGGGAGACGCAGATTAGGAAGACCTGAGGAGCGAGCCGGGACAGAACTGTGTTAAGTGGCAATCAGGCCCATACTCCTTGGGACCGGGGACTCAGGGCCAGATGGGCCCACCTTAAGAGACTAAGCTTGTATTATGGACTGCAATACACTCTTATGTTTTTATGGACTGTATGGACTGGAGTGTATTAATTTAGCCAAGCCACGTTCAGTTCGCCGGCAATAATAGACAGACTGTGTGCATTTTAAAAGGCTATGTTGCATTGCTTTTTCAAGGACCCTTACGGTCTAGGACAAACATGTTTTTAGGACCATCCTTTGCCTCCCCTCTCCTACACACAGAGCCCATGCAACCCCTTTTATGTCTCATTTTTATTGTGTAATGTTCTATATCTGCCATGTCACTGTATATTGCCATTGCACTGTACTGTACATGTTAGTGCTAGGGAGAGCAAGAGGTTAACTGGAGGAGGTTGGGCCAACAGCCCCAAAAGGAGCAGAAAGTTCCTGCTCCTCAGTCAGTGCCTGGGCAGGCTTGCCCAGGGCAGGTGCTCAGCAGCCTCTGGAGTTGAAGACTCCCCAGGAGGGGAGAGTTTGTTGTCCCGGACCCCCGGGCAGTGGAAGTGAGCACCAGGACTGCGTAAGTGCCCCGCCGAGGTCTATAAGCATCCAGATACTGGCTTTTGAACAGGTGCTATTGCTGCTGCTATTGCTGTTGTGGACTTTTGATAGGGAAAGTGCAGGAAGTTATATCTTGTTCATTGCATCTTCATTAAAACATTTTCCCTGTTGGATTAAAACCGTGCCAGAGTGTTTCCCTGGACCCTCTTCACCAGCAATCACAGTGACTGTGACAGAAAGGTAATTGCCTGGGACCGTATCTGTCTGTTCTATGTGCAAGGGGCCGGGGTGTTTGGCGACTGTTGCTTTAAATGGACTCGGTCATGGCTACCACCCCGTGCCACCTTGTTACATCAGTATCAGGCTGTGAGGATGTTTTTTGGTTTGAGCCAAGAGGAAGATGGATTGTGCGAAATACAGGGATATTCTTTAGCAAAACTTGGCTCAGTCTGTCAGAGATTTGAGACTGAAACAGAGGTTCACTTTCCAACAAGACAATGACCGAAAGCATACAACTAAAGCAACAATCAAGTAGTTTAAGGGGAAATGTGTAAATGTTTAAGAGTTGACTAGTCAAAGCCCAGGCCTTAATCCAATTGAGAATAATTGGTCAGACTTCAAGATCGCTGTTCACCAGAGGAAACATCTAACTGGCGCAGTTTTGCCTTGAGGAATAGGCAAAAATGTCAGTGGCAAGTTATGGAATGCTCATCGAGACTCATCTAGATCAATTTACAGTTGTAATTGCCGGCAAAGGAGACTCTACAAAATACTGACTTTAGGGGGGTATAATTATATACACTGAAGCTTTCAGTTATTTTTCCTATTTGTTATTTGCTTCACAATACAAAGAAAACCAAATGTTCACAGTTGTAGGCATGCTCTTTACATGAACTGATGTAAGCCCTCAAAAAAACAGTGTATTTCCAGGTTGTTACATAGCAAAACATGAAAAATGCCAAAAGGCGGTGGGGGTGAGGTTAATACTTTTGCAACCAAGCCACTGTATTATGCTACTATGCCTCCTTTTATTGGGCATCCACCCATGGTATATACTGCTACTGAGTGCCATTGCCTGAGGTGCTCCTCACTGCAACCTCTCGTGAGTATCCAAGAAACGGTTTTGAAGCAGTCATTGCAGATACTGTCTTATTAGACTCTCTATTCCATTCTTGAAGTCAGTCAGTCACTTCCAGACTTCTGTTTAATATGGTGTATGTGCTGGGAAGTACATCTGTGAATGCAGATAAAGGCGTCGACCATGGTTTTTGAAAGATGGACTGAATACGTGCAGAATTATCATATACGCGTTTTTTTCCCCGCGTTTTTTATGCGTTTTTTTTCTGCGCGTTTCCAGACCCATAGAAAATCGCTAGAAACGCGGAATTTTCCTCAAAATTAATGAGCATGCTGCGTTTTTTACCTCGAAGCGTTTTTTTCGCAGTAAAAAACGCGTCAATATGCGCAAAAAGTGCAAAATGCATAGAAATGAATGGGAAGCTTATTTTAAGAGTTTTTTGAGCAGATTTTTTGGCAAATCCGTGAAAAAAACGCTACGTGTGAACACAGCCTTATTAGGAAATTTCGTCAAAAACAAAGTAGCTGTACGCTGGAGTTAAAACTACTAATAAATTCTATACATTACTATGTACTATGATGTTCCACAACATTTAGGCTGTGTGCACGCGATGCTGTTCTTTTGCGTTTTTGCGGCCCTTTTTCGCTGCGGAATCGCCGCGAAAATGCAAAGTAAACGCATCCCATGCAATGCTATGGGATTCCACAATGCTGTGCTAATGCTTCGGATTTTTCCACTGCGTAATCGCAAAGCAGAAAAATACACATCATATTCATTCTTTTTGCAGAATTGCTGCGATTCCGCACCCATAGGATGGCATTGAAACGCTCACTTTACGCATGTGGCTATGCCCACCATGCGTAAAGTGAGCGCTCAATGTGCGGATGGTACCCAGGGTCTGGAGGAGAGGAGACGCTGATGACGAGCGAGCGTGACGTCATCTCAGGTCCTTCGCTCAAATCATTACTGGGACCCGAAGATGCCGAGAGCGTGGCGGACAGGCGGGAAGGCTCCGTCGGCCGTCGGAAGGTGAGAATATTACTATTTTTTATTTTTTTAAATTATTTTTAACATTCTATCTTTTACTATTGATGTTGCATAGTCAGCATCAATAGTAAAAAGTTGGTCACACTTGTCAAGCGCTATGCAAAACGTGCTTGTTTTTCGCGGGAAAAACGCTTGCGAATTCGCATGCGTTTTACCCGAGGCGGGAGTTGCAGAAATGTTGCGGAAATTTCCTCAGCATTTCTGCAATGTGGGTACATAGCCTGAAACTGCAAAAACTCTGACTGTTGTTCTTTTTCAATCTTGCCTGGACTACTGCAACTCTCTACTGATTGATTTACCTCTTACAAAACGCTCTCCTTTCCAATCCATCCTGAATGCGGCATCCAGGGTTGTATTTCTGTCCAGTCGCTTCACCAACGCCTAAGCCTTGTGCCAGTCATTACTGGCTGCCTATTCACTACAGAATACAATACATCCTGAACACTCTCACCCACAAAATTCTGCAATACCCTACATCTCCTACATCATCTCTCTCTATCACCCTACTCATGCTCTACATTCTGCAACTGACTAACATCCTCCATGATTCGAACCTCAGACCTTCAGCACCAAAACTTCTCTCATGCTGTGTCAGTTTTCTGGAATGTACTACTCAGACTAATTAATGACTAATACTTAGCCCCCGCATTTGTATGCGTTCTTTAAAAGCACACCTCTTTAGATAGGTCTATCATCACTAATCTATCTCTTCCCTGTTCTCGCTTCAAATTTTTTCCTTTTCCTCAAAATCTGTTCTGCTGCCACATCTACCATGTACACAATAGAACTTGGTAACTGTACGTAGACAGATACTGGCTGATGACTAGCTCATGCAGCATTATTTGAAATGCCCTATTTATTATAATGATGGCTGGACCATACATGACGAGCACTTTTTACCTATTGTGTCCCTTCTATTTCCTTATAGATTGTAAGCTGTGGGAGCAGGGCCCTCTCTCCTCCTACAGTCATGGCCAAAAGTATTGACACCCCTGCAATTCTGTCAGATAATATTCCGTTTCTTCCTGAAAATGATTGCAAACACAAATTCTTTGGTATTATTATCTTCATTTAATTTGTCTTAAATGAAAAAAACACAAAAGAGAATGAAGCAAAAAGCAAAACATTGATCATTTTACACAAAACTCCAAAAATGGGCCGGACAAAAGTATTGGCACCCTCAGCCTAATACTTGGTTGCACAACCTTTAGCCAAAATAACTGCGACCAACCGCTTTCAGTAACCATCAATGAGTTTCTTACAATGCTCTGCTGGAATTTTAGACCATTCTTCTTTGGCAAACTACTCCAGGTCCCTGATATTTGAAGGGTGCCTTCTCCAAACTGCCATTTTTAGATCTCGCCACAGGTGTTCTATGGGATTCCGGTCTGGACTCATTGCTGGCCACCTTAGAAGTCTCCAGTGCTTTCTCTCAAACCATTTTCTAGTGCTTTTTGAAGTGTGTTTTTGGTTATTGTCCTGCTGGAAGACCCATGACCTCTGAGGGAGACCCAGCTTTCTCACACTGGGCCCTAAATTATGCTGCAAAATTTGTTGGTAGTCTTCTGACTTCATAATGCCATGCACACGGTCAAGCAGTCCAGTGCCAGAGGCAGCAAAGCAACCCCAAAACATCAGGGAACCTCCGCCATGTTTGACTGTAGGGACCGTGTACTTTTCTTTGAATGCCTCTTTTTTCTCCTGTAAACTCTATGTTGATGCTTTTGCCCTAAAAGCTCTACTTTTGTCTCATCTGACCAGAGAACATTCTTCCAAAATGTTTTAGGCTTTTTCAGGTAAGTTTTGGCAAACTCCAGCCTGGCTTTTTTATGTCTCGGGGTAAGAAGTGGAGTCTTCCTGGGTCTCCTACCATACAGTCCCTTTTCATTCAGATGCCGACGGATAGTACGGGTTGACACCGTTGTACCCTCGGACTGCAGGGCAGCTTGAACTTGTTTGGATGTTAGTGGAGGTTCTTTATCCAACATCCGCACAATCTTGCGTTGAAATCTCTTGTCAATTTTTCTTTTCCGGCCACATCTAGGGAGGTTAGCCACAGTGCCATGGGCTTTGAACTTCTTGATGACATTGCACACGGTAGACACAGGAACATTCAGGTCTTTGGAGATGGACTTGTAGCCTTGAGATTGCTCATGCTTCCTCACAATTTGGTTTCTCAAGTCCTTAGACAGTTCTTTGGTCTTCTTTCTTTTCTCCATGCTCAATGTGGTACACACAAGGACACAGGACAGAGGTTGAGTCAACTTTAATCCATGTCAACTGGCTGCAAGTGTGATTTAGTTATTGCCAACACCTGTTAGGTGCCACAGGTAAGTTATAGGTGCTGTTAATTACACAAATTAGAGAAGCATCACATGATTTTTCGAACAGTGCCAATACTTTTGTCCACCCTCTTTGTTATGTTTGGTGTGGAATTATATCCAATTTGGCTTTAGGACAATTCTTTTTGTGTTTTTTCATTTAAGACAAATTAAATGAAGATAATAATACCAAAGAATTTGTGTTTGCAATCATTTTCAGGAAGAAACTGAGTATTATCTGACAGAATTGTAGGGGTGTCAATACTTTTGGCCATGACTGTATAACTGTTGAACTATGTGTTACTATGTATTGTTTTTATTGTTTGTACATGTCCCTGCTTAATTGTAAAGTGCTGCAGAATAATTTGCTGGTGCTATATAAATAAAATTATTATTATAAAATTATTATAGGAAGAAAATAAACCTTGACTTTTCTCACCTGGCCCAACCCATCGCTTTCTCAACTGGACTATCTTCTGGTAAAAAGTCTCCTGCAAAGCTGACCACCTGAACTCTGTAGGAACGAGGATGACCCCATTTGTTAGTCAAGTTGCTTGAGAAGTGGATATAACGAGGTGTCTTGGCGTGAAGCTCAAAAGCTGCTTCGTTCTCATTTTCCAATATGCTTCGTACCACCTTTGGTCGTTGTATTTTAACATCTGGTTCCCATGGTAAATTTACAGGATTAAATTTCATATCTTGAGTCATAATTGAATTGTGAGTTCCTAGAAAAACAAATGACATTATGCATTAGGTTCCAAAGTTGCAAAATAATAAGCAAGATTCCATCCACATTTCTGCAGTTTTTATGAATGTCTCACATTACATATTTCTTGTAATATTTAGAAAGTCCAGCAGGTAAAAAAATAATGAACAGGAATGTACCTAATAGTTTATAGCAGGGGCTAATCTAAAAGTTTATGGATCCAGGTGCAAAAGTTCATTTTGGGCATTCTTAAACTGCGCAACACTGCATTAGTTATTATTGAGGTATGGTTTAGAGAGTAGAATGGACAGGTTTTGTTAATGAATGGTGAAGAAGCATGTTATGGTACGAGAGGAGGAGTTAAAAACTGTGCCGAGGGCTCTCTAGGGTGAATCTTTCTCTGAATTTAAAACATTTTCCTCAACTGAGGTGGGAGATGTAGGAGACAACGACGGAGTGGAGATGGGAGTTAGAAGTTGAAATAATTGCGGTGATGGGATGTAGATATGAGAGTAAGGCCTGTTTCACACATACATTTTTTATGTCAGTTGTAATCCGCAAAAATGATGGAAAACAGATCCGTGTTAGTACTGACATCAACGGGTGTCACCGGACCGTTGTGCTAACGGATCCGGCGAATGATGACATTTAAAGGAACCGCTGTTTGGGGGAGAGAGAGAGAATTTTTAGCAGCCGACAAATGCGGATCCGGCCAGCCTAAAAAACGTTTCATTGTCCATCCTGGCATGTCAGCGGACACCAAAATTTTGGCGGATCCGTAAAAAACGGATCCTACGGAAGATCCGCCGATAATGCAAGTCAATGGGAAAAAAAACAGATCCGCCAAGAAAAATGGCGGATCCATTTTTTTTGCAAAACAGCGGATTTTGACTGATGGAGACAAACGGATGTGTGAAACAGGCCTAACAAGTAGTCTTTTTTAGCATATATGAGAGCAAACTTCAAGTTGTATGTAATAAGTAGGGATGAGCGGACCCTTGGATGGTCACGTTCGGTCGAACTGCAGCGCAAAGTTCAGTTCGGCATCTGAATTTGATCCCGAACCCAAACTCGATAGAAGTCAATAGGGACCAGAGATTTGGTGCTCTAAAATGGCTGTAAAATGGTCATAGTGAGGGCTAGGGGACTGCAAAATGAAGCTAAATGGCAGTAAGAGCAGGACAAATTCCCTGCAAACAAATGTGGATTAGGAAATGACTTAAAATAACATAAAATAAGATAAAAAATAATAATAATCTTGAACCAGGAGGTGGAGATTCAAGTAGAGGAAGAGGTTAAGGAGGAGGTGGATGTGCCAGTGTAGGGGGAAGAGGTGGAGGAGGTAGCTAACACTTTTTTTATGAGGGGGGGTACTCTGAAAACAGGCTCTGTGGGAGCACTCTTTATACAGGCCGTGTAATACTCTGCACTTTTTTTGTGATGCAAAGAATGAGGAGACCATCAAATAGGGGATGTGGCCATTTTGCTGCTGGTGGTGGTATAGCTGCTGCAGGAAGAGAAAGGACGTGGTCAATCTGTGCTTGCTACGTGCACAAATGAAACATCTTCCTCTGGTGCATGCAAGCTACTGTACGTTCTGCGTAATTTCATAGGCAAGAGTACTGTACTGCTAGGCGAATGGTAAGGCCAGAGCAAGTAGAGGTGGTTTTAGATTGGATGGCTGAGAGTAACTTCAGTTCCTTTGCTTTGTTTTCCACCTAGCACAGTTGCAAATCAGGCAACCAGTCTGAGCCTCAAGTCATGCAGCAGTCACTTCCGCTTTTTGATGACTCTGCTGACTGTGGTTCTTTGGGCCATCCACCTGGCCCTGCCCCACAAGTGGAATTGATTAACTGCACTGATGCCCAACCACTTGTTTTGTTTTAGGATAAGTACATGAGATGGGTAGTACAAACGGTCAGTGAACTATCGCAGTACATCTCTGCTGATGATGAGGAAACACAGGTGCCAACTGCTGTGGCTTTCTGCTGTGTGTAGACTGGCAAAGAAAACAGGGGTGAGGATGGGGTCGAACAGCGAGAGATTCACGGTCAGACATACCGCATGTGCAGCCAGTGCAGCTGCACCGGGGCCCGGAGGTGGAGGGGTGTGTTATGATTGGGTCACCGAGGAGGAGAGCAAGACCAAACTAAGCCACAGAAAACCAGAGAGGTTGGTAACTAAGCGGATTGCAGACCCCTGATCCTATCCACACAACTAGCAGTAGCGGTGGAGTGTACCTACGATGATCCTAGACGCCTCGACACAGCTGGAGAGCTAAATAAGCCTAAAGCAAGAAAATGGAAATCTAAACTGCCCCAGAGCAGACCCCAAAGGAATAGATAGACCCCAAACATAAATTGTTGGGGAGACAAGATGAAAACACAAACACAGGTAGGAAAATAGACTGAGCAAACGATGGGGCCCACACTAACTAGACAGGACAGGAAAAGAAAGATACTGTCTGCAATCACACAAAAAACCCTGCAAAAAATGTCCAACACGTCTCATAGAAAAATATTGAAGTCGCATGACTTCGCCCACTATATCAGCACTCTGGTATATTCTGAAAGCAGAGCAAAAAGAGGCCAATCTAATAAGGGACAAAAACAAACTGGCACAAGCAGTAACATATGGATGGAGATTCATCACCGCCCCAGCCAGAGCTGCCTGACCACACAAAACTGAAATAGACAAAACCAGATCAAATGTGAACAATAGCAAAAGAACATTTAGATGAGCATGCAGGGACTGAGCTGGAAACTAAGACCTCAGGAGGCAGGAAAAAATCACCAGCAGGGATAGAGGGAGTCGGCTGTCTTAAATCCAGTCAGAAACTCCAGATCTCCAATCGTCCTCCTCATTATCAAGTGGCAAACCTCTGCAATGATGGAGGTGGTGGAGAGGGTAATGATGGATGTGGTGAAGAGGGTAATACTGGGAGTGGTGGAGAAGGCAATAATGGAGTTGGTGGGGGAGAACAATGATGGAGGTGGTGGAAAGGGCAAAGATGGACCTGGTGGAGAGGGCAATAATGAAGATGGGGGGAGAACAATGATGGAGGTGGTAGAGAGGGCAATGATGGAGGTGGTGGAGAGGGCAATGATGGATTTGGTGAAGAGGTTAATGCTGGAGGCGGTGGAGAGAGCAATAAAGTAGTTGGTGGGGAGAACAATGATGGAAGTGGTGGAGAGGGCAATGATGGAGGTGGTGGAGAGGGCATTGATGGAGATGATGGAGGAAAACAATGAGAGTCAGACTGAATAACTTAAATTATGGGGAGTCAGAGATTATAGTTAAGGGGGTACACAGTGCTGCTTATCGCTTTATATTTTTAATGGTGGGCTACATATCTGTATTCAGGGAGGAGACACATGTATGTATACAATGCAATGTATGTGATCTTGTTATTTTCAGGGCTACGAAGATCATCTTGACAAAACGATTCGTGGCTGGGTTATATTGACATGAAGGTCTGACCAGATAGAGAAGAAACAGGAGAAAGCGGCTCTAAACAGACGAGATGTCAACGATAAGTTCCTGGATGTAGATATTATTCTGTATTGGCTGAAGAGCCCGGCATTGCCCGGGCATAGTAGTGTAGGGTCAAGCAGGTTCGCAGGATGCAGTGACGAGACACTAGATGGATGGTGGTTTGTGAAATAACTTTTATCAAACTGTAGCCGCTGGGCTCAGCTGAACAAACATAAATTAATGACAAAACAAACAGTCCACGCAGGGACTCAACAATCTTAGGCTGGTTTCACATTTGCGCTTTTGTGCGCAGCGCATCGTGCGCACCCGTGCGCATGCGCACTGCGCACCTATGTTTAACATGACGTGCGCATGTTTTTGCGCACACTTGCGTTTTCGTGCGCATGCGTTTTTTTGTCTTTTGCGCCAGGTGCGCCAGACGCAACATGTTGGATTTTTTGGTGCGCCCTGTCTCGGCAAAAAAACGCATGCGCACGCTTGCGCACGGAATGCGCAAAAACAACACATTGATGTCTATGGTAACGCATGCGTGCGCATGGTCTTGCGCACGGTTGCGTTTTTTTACGCATGCGTTTTTGAGTGAAACAAGTCTAGAATGTTCTCTAGACAATGGAAAAAACGTCACACTTAAAAACGCATGCGCATAAAAAACGCCAACGCATGCAAAAAACGCATGTAAAACGCAAACAACGCTGCGTTTTTTTTACACATCAGCGTGCGCATGACGTTAAAAAAACGCGCGTTTGTTTTGCGTTTTTCTTTGCGTTTTTTATGCGCCCGATGCGCTGCGCAAAAAAACGCTAATGTGAAACTAGCCTTAACAAGACGATATTGCAACTTAGCCTTCCAGGGGGCTGCCGGTTTCGTGAGCGTGGCCGCGTAGAGGTCGCTGAGGCGGCTGTCCTGACGCCTCGCTACTCCGGAGAGGAAAGGGGCTCCACAGGCCCTAAGGAAAGCGATGTCGGTGGGGCACAACAGGCCCTGAAGAAAGCGATGCTGATGGGGTGCAACAGGCCCTGAAGAAAGCAATGCCGATGGGGTGCAACAGGCCCTGAAGAAAACGATGCCGGTGGGGCGCAACAGGCCCTGAAGAAAGCGATGCCGGTGGGGCGCAACAGGCCCTGAAGAAAGCGATGCTGGTGGGGCGCAACAGGCCCTGAAGAAAACGATGCCGGTGGGGCGCAACAGGCCCTGAAGAAAATGATGCCGGTGGGGCGCAACAGGCCCTGAAGAAAGCGATGCCGGTGGGGCGCAACAGGCCCTGAAGAAAACGATGCCGGTGGGGCGCAACAGGCCCTGAAGAAAACGATGCCGGTGGGGCGCAACAGGCCCTGAAGAAAACGATGCCGGTGGGGCGCAACAGGCCCTGAAGAAAGCGATACCGGTGGCGCGCGGTGATGACGCAGTTCCCCAGATGACCTGTAGCCATCCTTTATCAAGGAGTCTCTCCCAAAGCTGGGGTAGCGGGCCTTTTAACCTCGCCTATGACGAGGTGGCGTATCTTCAGGCCGGTGATGGCAAGGTCGCCGTGGTGGGAGAAGGCTGGGAGGAAGTGTACAAGCCTCTGTGGCCTGGCTACGTGCACTCACAGCCACAACCTGAGGTAAAGATCCTCCCCCACAAAGGTGGGGGGCAGCGGGGATGATGCTCTGAGAACGGGGGCGGGGAGCAGTCTCCGGTAACAGTCTCTCACATCTCTCTTGTCAGTAAATGCACAGTTTTCTCCTCACAGGCTCCTGTCGGTGTCCCTGCAAGTCTCCCTACTTCCTGCCATCCCTCTGGCTCTCCCCAACTGCCACCTCAGCGCACCCCCTGCTCCTTTTTTCCTAGCCCTGCCCCCTGTTGCCCTGACAACTTCAGTCGCATGTCTCTCTTTGTAATCCCCCTGATGTAGTTCCTTCAATAACCCTGATGGCGGTCCCCTTGATTCTGGCCCAATCACTATATGGGGGTCCTCCTCCCCGCAGTACCTTACTGTGGGTCTTGCTGTCTTCCTTAACATCCCCGCTCTCCACCCGCCGTCCCTTTCTATCCCTCTGTAGCCGCGCTCTACAACTATGTCCCGATGCCCCTCCACAGTCCCGCTCTCTTCTTCCACAGCTTGGTCTCTTCGTCCACAGCTGTGCTCTCCTGCTCTCTCCCTCCACAACCCCGTTCTCTTCCTTCACAGCCCTGATCTCCTCGTCCACAGCCCCATTCTCTTCCTTCACAGCCCCGCTCTCTCCGTCCACAGCCCCGTTCTCTTCCTTCACAGCCCTGCTCTCCCGCTCTCTTCCTCTACAGCTCTGCTGTCTTCCTTCCTCCACAGCCCCGCTCTCCATGCACCACACACAGTGACTCCAGGACCAGGAGAGAGAGGTGCGCAGATTGTTTGTTTGGCTGGAGTGGGCGGAGCTGGGCAGAGTGGGCAGAGCTAGTGCGGAGCTGCAGCGCATGTGATGGGGCGTTCTACGGGGGGCGTGGCCTAGCGCTGTAATAGGCCGCAGTAGAAGTCGGGGACTAAATTTAGGTCAGGAAGCTGCAGGGGAGAGGGGGGATAGCGCAGTTGGTGACAGGGAGCGCCAACTGAGCTGGGACAGGGCTGGGAGGGTGCCGGCACTCTTCAGCCCCGTCCTGAAGACTGTCTTCCTCACAGCCCCGCACTCCATGCACTGTCCTGCTGTATCCGTCCTCAGCCCCACTCTCCAACCGCGTCCCCCTCTGCTGCTTCGTGAATGGATGGTGTCCCACTCTGCTGCTTCGTGATTGGTTGGTGATACACACACATTCAGATTTATATATAGAGATCTGCACTGTGTGATGTGGAGAGATAATGTTTTTTGTAAAATACATTATTCTACATTCTCACATTAGTGTGAAATGTCCATGTGCTCCCAGGTTATTTTATCGGACGGCACACAAAGTTTTATAGGTCCATTCACACATACATGAAAATCACGGCACTGAGAATAAGATCCATGAGGGTCAGAGAATGTTCTGTTCTGATGCAATTTTGAGGATCAGAATAGGACATGCTCAATGCGACTGTAAAAGCTTGCAGCACACTGACACTGCACACAGATACAGGAATGTAAACTTATTATACATAGCGCAGTTCCTTAGTATATGGTGTACTCAATTATTATGTAAAGCACAGTCCCTTAGTATACAGTGTATATCACCGTCCTTAGTTACTATTTTTCCTCATTTATTATGTATAACACCGTCCCTAGACTTCAAGTTCAGCTTTAAAGTTCTGAATGTAGGTGGATCATCAGACGTGTTGGGGCACAGAATTTGAGAGGATGGGGAATACTCATGAGAAGTCTTGCGGGTAATTGGATCAGGAACATATACGATTGTGGAGGAGAGAAGGTGGTCTTGGGAGGACCGGAGATTACGTGGTGGGAGATACCAGGAGATTACTTCAGAGATATATGGGGTGCCATATTATGGATGTGTGGCGCCCCTGAGGCTCAGTCGCCACAGAGGTACTGCACCTTCTCCTAAGGTGCGGTGCCCCACCATCCTGGTAGGTTGGGAACTCCTTTCCACGCTCCAACACTCGCACCCCACACAACAGGGTAGTTCTGCACATCACATTGAGGTCCTTTCTTCTCCTATATATTAGGAGCACCTCTGCATAGAACACTGGATGTGTTGGGAGGTGGGTGGAGTTTAGATCCATATAAAAGATTGGTAAGGTTTAGAATTACAAGTCAGTCCCTTAGGGGGCCGTCTGACAGAAGGTCGGCGAAGTAGGAAGTCACTCGGTGAGGAGTGAGGATCCCTGGAAGAAGGGATGAAGGAAGGAGTGCTGCAGCTGCCTCAGTGATCTGAGCCAGCTGGCACGGGAAAGTAAGAAAGGTGGAAAGACGGAGAACTGTAACCTAAGCACCCATAGGAAGGAAAGACAAGTACGGAACAAAGGAGAAGAGAACAGAGAGGAGGAGTGGGTTGGAAGAGGAACCCTGCCTATAGGTTCTCAGCGCAAGGCGGGGCCCGGTCCCCGAGGTTGTATGGACACTTATGGTTCTGCAGAAGACACCGGTGGAGTAGTTGGCTGTAAATGCATTACTCCCATCCAAGACTTGAGGCACAACAGCGACACAGATAGAGACCCGGGAGTGAGGCGTCCCCGAAGCAGACTACAGCTGTCTGCCGTGCAAGTAAAGTTCTAGGAACATCTAGTTAGGAGGCATTCCAGGGTTACTAAGTACTGGAGTGCTTCACACCACAAGGCGCATTGGAGGAGTCGTTCAGGAAAGGTACATGTTGGCGGAGTGTTGGAGAGGAGAGCCCTGACTTGCCCGGGAGGTTGATTGAGTCTTTACCCCGGAGGACACTGCACAGAGGCAGGCACCAGTGTGTACCACGAACTGTGAGTAAAGCTTTGAAACTGCAAGCTCTGGTGTCCTCCATTCCTTCGTCGCTAACACCTTCAGCACCGCTACATCTGGGTACCAACATCCACACCATCCTGCACTTCTCCAGATCCATTGCACCTACACTGCCCTGGGACTACAGCTCCACCTGTGGGGAGCTACACCATCTTTGCTGCACCACACCATCAGTCCCAGCGTATCTGCATGCAGCGTCGACTTAACCCCTCCCTTGCTGAACACCACAGGGGGCGTCATGAACTATTATCCCATTAACTATCACAAACCACCCCATTACTTGGGCGCCCAGGGTCACGGACCGGGTCACCGCTGCCACGACAGATCCCCCTGACACCGGCCCGGTACCGAGTACCTCACGGCCCTGGGAGGGCGGCTCAGTTGGCTTTGTTGGTCAGTGTTAGTAGCTTGAAGTGGATATGTTGTGGAATTGGGAGCCAATGAAGTAATTTGCAGAAGAGAGAAACAGAGGAGTAGTGAGGACTGGTTCAGCAGAGTTAAGGACAGACTGGAGAGATGCAATGATGCAATGGGCATGATGAGGTCCTAGACCCCACATGGAGTCAAGGTCATCCATGGGATGTGGGCTGTTCGGAAGAAGAAGTGGTGGTCACGCTGGCCCAGTTGCACAGCAAGAGAGGAAGCAGGGTGCAAAAGCACTACATCCGTTTCCTAGCCATTACATTGGCTTCTACTGGTTAATGCGCCAACAAACTGAGCACACCAAAGCCAGGTCAAGGTAACTCCATGACAATACACACGTGACTTCAGAAACTAAAGCAAGGCATAAATGTTCTTAACCTGAGCACCACCTGCATGACGAGGCATCTGAATGCAAAGCACAAGCTGCAGTGGAGTACACAACTGAAAAAAAAAAGGAAAAAACTGAGGTTCTTCCTGCTCCCTCTTTTGCTACACTCTCAGCCACTTCCCCCCCTCCTGAGCAACAGGGCCACATGGTTCCTGTAAAGATAGGATGTGACAGCACCACCACCATTAGTGTTATTGGGCATCTACTTTCTTGGTGCACGTCCTACCACCACCGAGGATTGCTGAGTGTTTTAGGAATGTTTCTCTGTCTATGTTGCCTCCTCCTCCTCCTCCTACTCCACTTCCTTCACCAACTTCTCATCTACTCAGCATAACATCTGCACTAGAGTTGAGCGAAACGGGTCGGTCAAATTCAAAAGTCACCGACTTTAGCTAAAGTCGGGTTTCACCAATCGAAACCCGACCATAGCGTGAGGTCGGCCATGAGGTCGCTGACCCAAGCGCCAAAGTCGCATTTGAAATAATGTTTCCAGCGCCTTTTCTCAGCCAATGATGGTGGAAGCACACTGTGGGCAACGTGATGACATGGGCAGCGGCCACCACTATCTTAAAGAAGGGCATTGAAGTGATTGGGTGGCTTTGTGTGGCGTCACAGTGGCTATAAAAGGCCATGACCGCCATCTTACTTCTGCCAATCTTAGAATAGGGAGAGGTGCTGCTCCTTATTCTGAATAGGGAGAGCGTTAGGCAGGGAAGAAGAAAAAAAATTTGCTTCTGCTGATAGCGCTTTTCACTGTACAGTTAGTGTGCAGTGACAGGGGAGGATTTTTGTTGTGTGCAGCAGCGCTGGTGGTGATTAGGCTGCCTTTTAAGGCTACCTGATAGCTACATTGCTGTGTGCACACTGCTGTTCAAACTGCTTTTTTCAAAGCACTCCAACTTTTATTATTTTGTTCTGGTCAGTTACCAAGCGTTCATTTTTTCACACACCGCATAGCGGTGTACGCTCCTCACACACTACCGTGTACCGGCTGGTATCACGGACAAATACAAACTATCTGTGTGTGACTCTGGAAAAATAAACCGAGGAGATTTTCGATTTTTCCAGACCTACACCGTGTAGAGCTGTCCGCTTTTCAAACAGTTTCGTATATCTGCTGTTTGATAACGGTCAAAACTATACAGAGACAGCGTGTGTCAATCCGTATAAAAATAGACGGAGATTTACAATTTTCCATACAGACACCGTATAGCGGTGTACGCTCCTCACACACTACAGTGTACCGGCTGGTATCACGAACAAATACAAGCTATCTGTGTGTGACTCTGGAAAAACAAACCGAGGAGATTTTCCATTTTTCCAGACCTATACCGTATAGAGCTGTCCACTTTTCAAACAGTTTTGTATATCTGCTGTTTGATTACGATCAAAACTAGACAGAGACAGCGTGTGTCACTCCGTATAAAATTAGACAGAGATTTACAATTTTCCTTACAGATACCGTATAGCGGTGTATGCTCCTCACGCACTACCGTGTACTGGCTAGTATCACGGACAAATACAAGCTATCTGTGTGTGACTCTGGAAAAAAAAACCAAGGAGATTTTCCATTTTTCCAGACCTACACCATATAGAGTTGTCCGCTTTTCAAACAGTTTTGTATATCTGCTGTTTGATAACGGTCAAAACTAGACAGAGACAGGGTGCGTCACTCCGTATAAAATTAGACGGAGATTTACAATTTTCCATACAGACACCGTATAGCGGTGTACGCTCCTCACACACTACCGTGTACCGGCTGGTATCACGGACAAATACAAGCTATATGTGTGTGACTCTGGAAAAACAAACCGAGGAGATTTTCTATTTTTCCAGACCTACACCGTATAGAGCTAAAAAAAACCCCAAAAAACTGAACTGGAGTAGACTTGAATGACATGCATGATGTAAAAGCATGTTCACACTGGCCATAAAAGCAAGCAAAACCAAAGGAAAAAACAATGTGTGTATATACCCTAATGAAAATAAATAAGTAAAAAAGCAAGTGCATTAAATAACATAGGGTACTTGGTAAACACTATTTTGATCAAAAAAGTATAAAGCTGTCCCACCACGGCAAGGTGTACCCATTTGAGACAGTAACTACACTAACGGTTAAAACCTACCTAGTGTGAATAGTGGCAGAGTCTCTGGGTCCCAAACGGACACCCAGCTTCAGAGGGACTATAAGTGAACTACACAGCTCAGTAGAAAGGAGGCCACACCCTATTTGTTCTGAATACAAAAATGCTGAAGAAAAACAAAAAAACTGAACTGGAGTAGACTTGAATGACATGCATGATGTAAAAGCATGTTACCATATAGAGCTGTCCGCTTTTCAAACAGTTTCGTATATCTGCTGTTTGATAACGGTCAAAACTAGACAGAGACAGCGTATGTCATTCCGTATAAAAATTGACGGAGATTTACAATTTTCCATACAGACACCGTATAGAGCTTTCCGATTCTCAAACAGTATTGTATATTTGCCGTCCGCATTATGGTCACATCTATACAGAGTCAGCGTGTGTATGTGACACTCTGTAAATACATATACAGACATTTCCATTTCTCCATATACCGTATTGAGCTGTCCGATTCTCAAACAGTATTGTATATCTGCTGTTCGCATTACAGTCACATTTATACAGAGTCAGCGTGTGTGTGTGACACTCCATAAATACATATACGGAGATTGTTAGTTACACAAAAAACGTATACAGCTGTACACTTCTGATACAGTACCGTATATCTGCTTGTTGGATTACGGTCAAATACATACTGGGAGATCGTCTGTGACTAACAAAATATATACGTAGATTTAATTTTTTTAATAAACCTTACACAGGTGGACGCTCCTCATACAGTACCATCTCTCTGCTGGTATTTTTGGTACATTTTCCCAAACATGAGGAAGTATGATGGAAGAGGCCGCGGACGTGGGCAGGGGGGCGCGGCTGGTACTGATGGTGGTGGTGCATCGGCTGGTTCTGGCAAAAGCACAATAGCAGCTAAGGCAGGAGGTGTTGGGCCTGCGTCATCGTCTGGCCCAAGAAGGCCTGTAAGGTTCCCTTTTCTTGGAGTAGGAAAACCGCTTTTAAAGCCGGAGCATCAGGAACAGGTTTTGGCGTACATTGTCGAAACAGCCACCAGCTCTATTGCCTCCTCTTCTGAACGTTCGAAACCTGCAAGCACTGAGTCATCAGTGCAGGGTTCTGGTCAGGAAAAACACCTTTCCTTGTGTCCTTCACCCCCACCAAAAGTTAAGGATGCAGCAGCCCACACTTCAGATTACTCTATGGAGCTTTTTTCACATACCATGCCTGGGTTATCCAGTCAAATCCTGAATTCCCCAGTCCAAGATGAATATGACATGGAGTGCACTGATGCACAGCCACTGCTAGATGATTCTGCTGGTACATTGGCCCAGAGCACTACATTGCCCTCGCAGTCTACTGAGCCAGAATCTGACCCTGATGAAACTCAGGTGCCCCTTCCCGCATACTATACCACCTTACACGGTGACACAGAGGAAGGTAAAGAGGAAGGTGCAGATGACTTTGAAGAGGAGGTGATGGACGACCCAGTTCTTGACCCGGTTGGCATCCATTGGGGGAGGAGGGTGGTGCTGGCAATAGTTCAGATAAGAAGAAGGATCCGCAGCAGGCATTGACATCGCAGCAGCGGTTATCTTCCAGGCCCGTAGCTGTCCAAAAACGTGGACCAAAAACTAAAAGAGTTGCAGGACAGCTTGGCCAGACGGTCAACTTAGCACAGCGTGCAAGGCCAGTAAATGTATACCATAGTAGGAAGAGTGCAGTGTGGCACTTCTTTGTCCAAAATCCTACTGATGAGGCAAAGGTTACCTGTAAGAAGTGCGGAAGGACCTTTAGCCGAGGTAAACAACTCAGAAATTTGAATACCAGTTGCATGCTTAGACATTCAATCAACATGCACTTGCAAGCGTGGACAGACTACAAAACCTCAGGTAGCACATGTGCACCTGCTCCGACTGAAGGTAGCCAGCAACGCTCCATCGCTTCCCCCACTGTAAGGCCACTGCCACCGTTAAGCACACCACCAGCACTAAATGTTGAGGTGTCGTCGCAAGGCCAAAGCACTCAGGGAATCACAATGGTTTTGCAACACAACACTGAATCTAGGCCATCACCACCAATACCATCACCAACCCACCTCTCACTCCGTCCGGTCCACCGCTACTTCCCCCATATGCAGCTCTCAAGTCCAGCTCACCCTACCAGACACTCTGAGTAGGACAAGAAAGTACTCATCCTCTCATCCGCGTACACTGTGTTTGATCGCCTACATTGCCAAACTAATCTCATTAGAGATGATGCCCTACCGTTTGGTTGAAAGCGAAGCTTTCTGCGAGCTCATGGCCTACGCAGTCCCACGCTATGACCTACCCAGTCGGCACTTCTTTTCTCGAAAAGCCATCCCAGCCCTCCACCTGCATGTGAAAAACCGCATTGTCCATGCACTCAAGCAATCAGTGAGTGGAAAGGTGCACCTCACAACAGATGCATGGTCCAGTAGGCATGGCCAGGGCCGTTAAGTGTCCATCACTGCGCACTGGGTTAATGTGGTGGATGCAGGCTCCACAGGGGACAGCGGTGGTGGAACAGTGCTGCCTAGCCCACGGTATAGGAAACAGATGGCTGTAGGCTTTCGACCCTCCTCCTCCTCCATAAGAGAAAGCTCGTCCACAGAGCGCAGTCGCACGAGCACTCCATCCGCAGCTAGCAGTGTTGCACACGAGGTGTCCCACTATCGAACAGTTAGTGGTTAGCGTCAGCAGGCTGTGTTAAAGATGAAGTCTTTGGGCGACAACAGACACACCATGGAGGTACTGGCCGACTACTTGCAGCGACAAACTGAGTCATGGCTGGGCAGTCTACATCTTGAGCCAGGCAAGGTAGTCAGTGATAACGGCCGTAATTTTGTGGCAGCCATAGCCCTTGCAAAACTCACACACATACCTTGCCTGGCTCACACTTTGAACCTGGTGGTGCAGTGTTTCCTTAATAATTATCCGGAGTTAACATCCCTGCTCCATAAGGTGCGAAGACTGCTCGCACATCCGTCGCTCGTCCGTACACTCCAGTCGTATGCAGAAGCTGCAGCGATTTCTCCACCTCCCCAAGCACCGCCTAATCATAGACTTGCAACAAGGTGGAACTCCACTCTGCACATGGTTGAGAGGCTGTGCGAACAGAGGCAGGCTGCAATGCATTTGTGGGAGGATACACGGGCAGGCAGTTTGAGGAAGACATGGAATTGACGGGTGTGCAGTGGTCAAAGCTGAAAGACCTCTGTAAAGTCCTTCATTGTTTTGAGGAATGCACATGGCTGGTAAGCGTGGACGATGCCATCATAAGCATGAGCATCCCACTTATGCGTCTGCTCATGCAAAGTTTGACGCACATTAAGGATCTGGCATCTGCAGCAGAAGAGAAGGAACAGGAGGAGGAGAGATGCCTTGCTGACAGTCAGCCATTGTCTGGTCAGGGAACTGTCCTGGACGAGGTGGAGGAAGAAAAGGAAGAGGAGGAGGAGGAGGATGAGGGGATGATTATTTTGGGCAGGAGGATGCTTCTCAGGGGGCAAGAGAAAATGTTGGTGTTCCAAGGTCAGGTATAGGGTTTGTGCGTGACTGTAGGGATGTGGATTTGCCAGAAAGTGCTCCTCAACCCAGCACTCGCAGTGCATCATTGACACCTGGAACATTGGTCCACATGTGCGATTATGCCTTGCGGATCCTAAAAAGGGACCCCCGCATTGCCAAAATGATGAAGGATGCCGACTACTGGCCAGCATCCTCGATCCACGCTACAAAGGCAAATTACACAACATCATGCCACAGGAGAACCTAGAAATAATATTGGCAAACAAACAAGCAACTCTGGTAAACCGTTTGTTTGAGGCTTTCCCAGCACACAGCAGCGGTGCTGGTTTTCCCACGACCTGTAGTGGGCACAATGGAAGAGGTGTTCGTGGTGCACACAGCCAAAGTGGCGTTGGAGACAGGGGTTTCATGACCATGTTGTGGACTGATTTCTCAAGTACCGCTCACACGACTGCTAATACTGCATCGATTAAAAGTGACAGGAGACAGCAGTTGTCAACTATGGTTACAAACTACTTCTCCTCCCATAACGATGTTCTCCCTCACAGGTCATTCCCCTTTGACTATTGGGCCTCTAAACTGGACACCTGGCCTGAATTGGTACAATATGCCTTACAGGAGCTCGCTTGCCCTGCTGCTAGTGTGTTATCTGAAAGAGTCTTCAGTGCTGCTGGATCAATCCTGACAGAAAAAAGGACCCGTCTGTCGACCCAAAATGTTGATGATCTAACCTTCATTAAAATGAACCATGCATGGGTTTCAAAGGATTTTGTCCCACCTTCCCCTGATGACACATAGGTTGCCAGAAAACTGCCTCGCTTTTGTCCTCCTCTTCCTCAGACTTGCCCAATTCCGCCATTTGCAGCTGCTGAATGTCCAGCCTACACATCATCATATGCCATTTTTTAAACCTCCCTAACTGGGTTGCCCCCCCCAAGGGCTGGGGTCAACACGTGGCGCACCCGGGCAAATGCCGTTGCTCTGAACAGGTGGATGGGTCCACTGATGGCCGACGGCACTGGCACAGGGCCCCTCATAGTACAATACAGTGTATCTGACGGTGGGGGGGCCCACTCGCCGTCAGACACACCAGCGTACTATGAGGGGCCCTGTGCCAGTACCGTCGCCAATGAGTGTGACCCCCCTGCTTGGTCATGGCCACAGCACTTGCAAGTTGCAATACTTACCTCTCCGTGCTCCACTGCTGTGTAGTCTGGGCAGTTAAATCCTTCACATGGACGGCCACTTGAAATTTGGTGTATTGATCAATGATGGTTAAGATGTAGCTATGGCCTGTCCTGCTGGCCTCTACCTTCAGATAATCAATGGCTACCATTTGAAATGGATGTCAACTTACAAGCGGATGCAGTGGTGGTTTATGATGACCTTTCACACTTGTGATAGTCACAGACGTGTGACATTCCTGCCACCATTTTTCAATGTCTCCTCTCATGCCAATCCAATAGAATCGCCTACGGCCTGTGGCTTCTATCTTTTGCACTCCAAAATGACCAGACACATCATGATAGGCAGTGAGGACCATGTATACATCTCTCCCTGTGATCACAATTTGATGGAGACGAGTAACGGTGAGGTGATCCATGCTACTGCGATAAAGCAATCCTTTCTTCACAAAGAATCGTTTTCGCTGTCTCCACAGACACAGTAATTGAGGGTCTGCATTGCCTCTGCAACATCTACCGGGAGGTTTTCACGCAATGAGTAATTCCCAAATTTCTGCAAACACTCGACTTTCCATCTGTACTTGTATCCATGTAGTTTCCAGTAGCGGAGAGTCTGGACTGGCTTACTGAGATTGAAATATATACGAAGATTTAAAAGTACCACAACACTGTATACTGGTGTACGCTTCGAATACCTTTCCCTTTTTCTACTTTTTAAATTCTGGTGTAATACATAGTGAGCCTGTGAGTGTCTGTGTCTGACTCCGGAAGTATAGACGGAAATTTACAATTACCCCTAGACTGGATACACCTGGTATGTGCTGATACAGTACCTTTGTTCAAAATTTTTTATTACGGTATCATCCATAGTGAGTGAGCGTGTGTGGTTTACGCCTTCTATATATACTCGATACAGCTTGTATCTTGTTATACAGTACCTTTGTTCGACATTTAGTATTACTGTCAAATCCATACTGAGTGAGGGTCTGAGAGTGACTACGGGACTATGTATACAGAGATTTCAATTGTACCCTATAATATATATACTTGCTATCTTGTTATCCAGTACCTTTGTACAATATTTTGTATTATGGTCAAACCCAGACTGTATGAGCGTCTGAGGGTGACTCCGGAAATATATACCGAGATTTCAAATTTGGCCAACATTGTATACAGCTGTACGCTTCTGATACAGTAACCTTTTTTGCTATTTAGATTCTGGTGTAATCCATAATGAGCCTGTGAACGTCTGTCTGTTACTCCAGAAATATATTTGGAGATTTAAGATTACCCCAACACTGTATACAGCTGTATGCTTGTTTTACATTACCCATTTACAGCTTTTCATATTCTTGTGTAATCCATACTGGGCCTGAGAGCGTTTGTGTTTGCCTCCTGAAATATATACAGAGATTCAGAATGTTTACACTATACTATATATACCTTGTATCTGGTGATACTGTACCCTTTTTCAACTTTTTATTTTATTGTGTAATCCATACTGAGCCTGTAAGCATCTGTGTATAACTCATGAAATATATACAGAGATTTACTGTTATCCCTAGACTGTATAGAGCTGTACGCTTCTGATACAGTACCATATATCTGCTGGTATTTTGGGTTCATTTTCGAAAACATGAGGAAGTATGGTGGAAGAGGACGCGGACGTGGGTGTGGGGGGCCACCTGGTACTGATAGTGGTGGTGGTGCATCTGCTGGTAGTGCCAAAAACACAATAGCAGCTAAGGCAGGAGGTGTTGAGCCTGCGTCTTGGTGTAGCTCCGGAAGACCTGTAAGGCTCTCTTTTCTGGGAGTAGGTAGACTGCTTTTAAAACCGGAGCATCAGGAACTGTTTTTGGCTTACATTGCTGAAACGGCCTCCAGCTCTATCGCCTCCTCTTCTGAAGTTTCAAAAAATGAAAGCACTGAGTCGTCAAGTGCTGGCTCCTGGTCAGGAAGAACCCCTTTCCTTGTGTCCTTCACCCCCACCAAAAGTGAATGATGCAGCAGGTCACACTTCACATTAGTCCATGTAACTCTTTCTCACCTACCATGCCTGGGTTATCAAGTCAAATTGTGAATTCCCCAGTCCAAGATGAATCTGACATGGAGTGCACTGATGCACAGCCACTGCTAGATTTTTCTGCTGGTACATTCACTCAGAGCACTACATTGTCTTCGCAGTGGCCCATTATATATGGAGCATTATTAGAGCCATCATACACTGGAGCATCATCCATGAGGCCCATCATGTACTGGAGCATTGTAAATGGGGCAGATCAGACACTGGAGCAGCATTTATGGGGCCCATTATACATTGGAGCATTAGAAATGGAGCCCATTATATATGGAGCATTATTAGGGCCCATCATACACTGGAGCATCATCCATGAGGCCCATCATATACTGGAGCATTCCAAATGGGGGACATCAGACACTGGAGCAGCATTTACAGGGCCCATTATACACTGGAGCATTAGAAATGGAGCCCATTATATATGGAGCATTATTAGGGCCCATCATACACTGGAGCATCATCCATGAGGCCTATCATATACTGGATCATTCTAAATGGGCAGATCAGACACTGGAGCAGCATCTATGGGGCACATTATACACTGGAGCATTAGAAATGGGGCCCATTATATATGGAGCATTATTTGGGCCCATAACACACTGGAGCATCGTCCATAGGGACCATCATATACTGTAGCATTATGTGGAGCTCATCATATACTGTATGGAACATTATATGTGATCAATTATTCTGTATGGAAAAATATATGGGGCTCATTATTCTGTATGGCGCACAATGAGGTGGCCATAATACTGTATGGAGTAATATACTGTCCTTTTTTTGAGCTATTGTACAATTTAAAATAGATCAGTCATGTCATGTAAGCAGTGAAGTATTTGTCATTGTACTATACCTATATTTCTGTGCCGTATCGGAGCATCATGAGTTGTGGTATGTGTTAAAGGGGCACACTGACAATCTTTGGCCCAGGGCACACGAAAACCTGGAGCCAGCCCTACCCCCCCACAACTTTAGCCAAATAACACCCAGTTTTTAATGCGTAACTATTATTATGAAGTAAATTAAGGTTGACAAGCTTCAGTAATAAGAATTGATGTTTTTGGCATTGAAATGGGCACTGTAGGTGTGTTTACTGTCCTCCACTCCCTGTCGAATTTGCTTCCCCATTGACTCGCATTGGGTTTTCGTGTTTCAGTCGGCCTCCGACTTTTCCCTATAGTCGTCCGATTTCATTCGACCTGACATTTGCGAAAGTCGGGTTTCATGAAACCCGACTCGACCCTAAAAAAGGCGAAGTCGCTCATCTCTAATCTGCACCACTAACTTCAGCACAGCTAGGGAAAAAACTACAGCAGGCTGTCTTGAAACTCATCTGTTTGTGGGAAAAATACCACAACGTGCAGGAGCTGTGGATGGGGATCAAAATACAGTCAGATGAATAGTTGGTGTCACTGAACCTCAAGCCTGGCTTGGTGGTGTGCGATAATGTGTGAAATCTTGCAGCAGCTCTGGGCCTAACCAGTTTGACGCACATCCCTTTCCTGGCACATGTGCTGAATTTGGAGGTGTGAGTGCTTTCAGCATTCTCACCCTGCTGCTTGCCTGTCTGCGCTCATATGCGACGTATCACAAAGTGGAACTTCATCTTGCACATGCTGGAGAAACTTTGCGTTAACTGAGACACAGTCCATAGTCTTCACAACATTTACAACAGGCTTCACACTGCATTGTTCCTTCTCTTTCCCTGCACTTCTCTCACAGTTGTATAGCACGTACCCAGGTCATACCATCCCAGATGAGCCTTCAGCATCCTCCCTGTTCAGCTCTGCTACGGAAATATATTCGCCTGTCTGTTTCGCCCCAGATGTGAAATCATCAGCTCCCGAAGTCAGTTGCCACATGGCGAGCGACCTGCCCTTCTGTACTGTCCCTTGCGATGACACAGCATCCTCCTGGTTCAAACTCACCGTTTCTGGAAGTTCCCTTAGCTGTTTCACCCTGGACCTGAGGGCATCAGCCCAAATGATATGTTGCCACATTCTGGAGCCACCTGTGTCCCTGCCACTGTGAATTCCTGCTGTACTAGCCTGCTGCTGTCCTGGCCTGGTGCTGTGGATGTCTGGGCTCCTAGCTTGAACATTACGGAGCTGCCACGCTATTACTGAGCACATAAGCCCGCACAAGGGTATTCGGGTATTAACCCTGGGCCCTAAGGCCCGTGCTCACAGAAGGGCACCCTGGTCTGCACTGACTAAACTTCAGGAAAAGCTCCTGCTTACCCTGCAGCATGCCACTCCTAGTTAACTATTAACTAATTGGTTTCCTATTCGTACTATACTATACACTAGGGGAAAACACTGTACACTATGATGCCCCCATCTAATGGCCAAACATGAACACTACACTTACCCTGTACACTATACATAGCAGCATTACAAAAGCATAACATTATTCATATATACATTCAGTAGAAGACGGTAATGCACATAACAGTTAGCAGTACCATCATATATTACAAATATACATATACTGATATTACATGGCACCGGGAAGAAAGAGAAAGGCAGAGACATAAACAAACATAATATATCATACCCCCTACACCATCATCAGCGTTACTATCTCACTTCTATGCCTCCTAGAAAAAACGCTTCAGGCGATGATGGATGAGGTGGTGATACTGGAGGAAGAGGAGGCAGAACAGAAATCATTCACACCATTATCAGGTCAGTCGTCCACACATGGCTTAGAGAATGGGTTCCTGTACCAACAGCGGCCAGGTATACAACTGTCCAGCCAGGGGACATTTTTTGAGGATGAGGAACCGTGTTCACAGCATGATGGCACTAAAAGCAGCTCACGGGCATAACTGGAGCGTGGCTGGGTAGTCGTTGCCTCTAGGGAGCCTGGCACTTATGAGAAAATACATGCTGCTGTGCCTGTGCAATGAATGCCCAGTTGCCTGGATTGTTACAAGTGCTGATTATTGGGTGGCCATCCTGTTAGATCCCCGCTATAAGAACAAAGTGCCATGCCTTACTTCCGTTACTAGATTGTGAATGGAAAATGCGGGAATACAAGCGTTTCCTGATAGACACTACTGACGGGTCCTCACACAGAAAGTGGGGGCTCAGTGGAAGTACAAGCAGAGGAAGAGGAAGTGGCCAGCACAGCTGGGGTACCCACACCACCTTGAAAGTGAGAATTAGCATGGCCAAAATGTGGAAAACCTTCCTCTACATGCACAACATCCAGCACCACCATCTGATAATGTTTGTATTAGCAGGATAGAGCCTTCAATATCTATTTATATATGCCCAGCCTGGTGTTTAAGAGGCTATTATAGGAGCAGCAGCGTGCGTTATTCATATATCACCTGATTGTACTATTTTCCAATTTTTGGTATTGGCTTCTATGATTGCTTCTTTGTGTATTTAAATACTGGTATTATTCCTCTATGATTGTATGCCTTAATATACTCATGCAACAACTGCATTACCTATTTTAGGTTCCAGGGCTTGGCTTTCAGCCTTCATATTTACAACAATTGTCTTGTACGTGTAATTACATATGATTTTTGCACATTTCAATACATTTACAGTTGTTGTGATTGCATATGGTATGCTATTTATATAATCACTCAGACCATTCATTGTTATTTGTACAGGAGTGTTTGGCCAAGGGGGTGTGGCTCTATTATGAGCCCAGGATTTTGTGCATGTCACATAAGTGACGTTTTTTAATGTTTTTAAAGATACTTTGTGTTTGTCATTGGTGTCCAAATAAAGATTTACATGCTTTTGCTAAATCCATTGCTGGGTGATCCCTTGTGACCTATACTTCTTTCTTTATTATGTATTAGCAAGATGCAGCATTTCTGTTATGCCTGTGTAGCAACTCACTTGGGATTAATAGGTTATTATAAACTTAAAAACCACAATTGACCATGCCTCTTCCTGTTCAGGCTAGATATCCTGTCACTGCAGACCCTACTGGTACCTGCGGGTGGCAGAGATAGTCCTAACCACAGAACTAGGAGATGACAACTCACACCTAACCTGCTTAAACAGCCATTGAGTAGCTTCAATTCCTCCTCAATAACCATAGGGCATAGCAGAGTGTGAATTAACTATAAAAGGAGAAGCATGCTGAACAATGGAAAGATGTTAGAGTCAGTAAAGCAAATAATGAAATACCAAACTGTCATGTCCCATGATTTGTTAATCGTACAGTATTGCATTATTATTGTGTTGTTATATTGCGCTGTTTAGTTGTATACTATAAGGTTTGCTCTCTTTAGAAGTTGATCCTTCCTCTCTCCCTGTCTCTTTGATGTAGCTCTGATGTCAGTATCCCCTCCCTTCTTCCCCATTAACTGTATCAGCCATCTTAGAAGCCCATTTGGTTGCAGCTCTGGTCAGAAAAGTCTTTTTTTTACGAAGTGTATGTGTGCATATCTTCAAGAATTCAGATAGAAAATAAACCTTCTGGAATCTTCAGATGTACCTCCTACAGACAGGGCTGGTTTTAGGCAAAGTGGGGCCCTAGGCAAAGTTTAAAATGGGGCCCCAAATGCTAACATATTGCATATCACACAGAAGCATTTCGGTTGTAGTTACATGCGCTGAGTTCAGGCTGCTAAACAAGCGTGATCAACAATACTGAAGTCGTTCAACACTTGTTTCCCAGACTCTTTCCACCAACTGAGAAAGAATGACGCGGACAGAACAATCACTAATGGATCACTAACAAATCACCATACAGTATCATGTTACCAGCAGCACATCTACAGTCTTCTATATAATATAATGTGCCCCATAGTCCTCCATATAGTATAATACACTCCTCACAGTCCTCCATATAGTATAATACACTCCTCATAGTCCTTCATATAGTATAATACACTCCTCATAGCCCTCCATATATTAAAATACACTCAGTCCTCCATATAATATAATACACTCCTCATGGTGCTCCATATAGTATAATGCACCCCATAGTTCTTCATATAATGTATTCCCCATAGTCCTCGATACAGTATAATGCAGCCCACATATAGTACAATGCAGCCACCGCATAGAGCATAATGCAGCCACCCCACAGAGTATAATGCAGCCTCGCCATACAATATAATGTAACCCCCCATAGAATATAATGCAGCCCCCCTCTTATAGTATAATGCAGCCACCCCTTAGAGCATAATGCAGCTACCCCACAGAGTATAATGCAGCCACTCCACAGAATATAATGTAACCCCCCATAGAATATAAAGCAGCCCCCCTCATATAGTATAATGCAGCCCCGCCATAGAATATATGGCAGCCCCCTCATAGAGCATATTGCAGCCCCCATAGAATATAATGCAGCCCCTTATATAGTATAATGTAGCCCCTCCACAGAATACAATGTAGCCCTCCTCATAGTATAATGCAGCCCCCATAGAATATAATGTAGCCACCTCATAAAGTATAATGAAGCCCCCATACACTATAATCTAGCCCCCCATAGAATACAATGTAGCCTCCTCATATAGTATAATGTAGTCCCCTCATAGAGTATGATGCAATCACCCCCCATAGAATATAATAAATATAATACAGCTCCCCATAGAATATAATGTAGCCCCAAATAGAATATAATACAGCCCACCTCCCCATAAAATATAATGTAGCCCCCATATTATATAACACAGCCTCCCCATAGAATATAATGTAAAATGTACCCCCTATGGTATATAACACAGCCACATAGTATATAGCCCAGCCCCACATGCATGGTATATATAGCCCAGCACAACATGGTATATACAGCCCAGCACCACATGGTATATACAGCCCAGCACCACATGGTATATACAGCCTAGCCACACATGGTATATACAGCCCAGCCACACATGGTATATACAGCCCAGCCACACATGGTGTATACAGCCCAGCCACACATGGTATATACAGCCCAGCACCATATGATATATGCAGCCCAGCCACACATGGTATATACAGCCCAGCCACACATGGTATATACAGCCCTGCCACACATGGCATATAAAGCCCAGCCACACATAGTATATATAGCCCAGCACCACATTTCATATAACCTCCCTCCCCCTTCCCTCCTTCCTGAGAATGGCCCCACAGTCCAGCACACACAACGATATATTAAAAAAAACCCAACACACTCCTCACCTTCTCTTCGTGCCAGTGCTGCTGGCTGCTCCCGGCTTCTGTCTCCTGTTCTGCCTGGTACACAGTGCGTGCGCAATGACATCATCATGCACCCGCTGTGTGTCAGAGGCAGAGCAGGGAATGATGGGAGAGGGAGCATTGGCTGACGCTCTCTCCTCCATCATTGCTTTGAACTGTACCGGCCTCTATGACGCCGGTATAGTTCAATGTGGCGGGGGCGGGGGGAGTCGGCGCTGGGGCAGGCGGGCCCCCCTGCCTCACAGGGGCCCCATAGTGGTGGCATGATGTGTTGCTAGCTGGGAGCCCCTGGGGGAGCAGGGGCCCTAAGCAGCTGCCTGGTCTGCCTGCCCCTAACGCCGGCCCTGCCTACAGAGTTCTAGCTTAGGACACTATGTGTGAGTGCGGTGAAAGAGGCAGCCTAGAAATGGTGTCTGACAGCGCCCTACACTTGCAGCTTACTTATGTAGTCAGAATACAAACAAAGAATAAAGAAATTACTATTAACAAATATACAGCCTGCTTACTAAAGATAAACAGAAGATAGGTGCCAAATATAGCAAAGAAACAGAAAGGCGAAAACCCTTAGCTGAAAGCTCACAGACTGGCTACAAACATGAATAGAATGTAAGAACATGTAAATCAATCTATCACCAGCAGGAAACGACAGCTGGAGGACAGAATGTAAAGCTGCACTCAAAAGGTGATAGGCAGATAAATGAAAACACCTGTGTTAAGCTAGACAGACTGCAGCCAGAAAACAGAGCCCAAACACCTAGAGAACACAAGCTGAAGGGATGGAATCAAGGAGCATGATAGTTTCAACAACGTAGTGCAAGAGTATGTGTCCTCACGTCTCCATGTACTGAGTGATGGGTCTGCCCCATTTAATTCTGAGTCTCCAAATTAGACACATGGCCTGAGCTTGCCCTTTATGCCTCGGAGTTGCTGACCTGTCCTGTGTCAAGTGTGTTGTCAGAAGAACGTGTGTTTAGCACATCAGGGGGTGTGATCAAAGACAGACACATCCGCCTGATCATAGCCAAGGTAAGCAAGCTCACATTCATTAAAATGAACCAGGCATGGATTCCACAGGGCTTGTCCATAACTTTGACCTAATAGAGAAGTATACCAGCCACACCCAGTCATTGTTATACTCCTCAGTAGTTTATTTATTCTATTTGATATTAACAATGTTTTGGTGCCTCCCCAAATTAAAAGAAAAGCAACAACAACAGACAGGCTGTTTTCAGAGTACCCCCAACAAGTCAGTTTTGCAGAGTACCCTCACACAGGCTATTATGCAGAGTACCCTCACAAAGCCTTTTTTCACAGTACACCCACACAGGCTGTTTTGCAGAGTACCCCCACAGAGGCTTTTGTGCAGAATACCCCCACACAGGTGTTTTGCAGAGTACCCTCAGAAAGTTTTTGTCAAAGTACTCTCACCAAGATACGTGCAGAATATACACACAAGCTTTTTAGCGCAGTACTGCCACAGACATACTGTAGGTGTACAATAAAAAAAAATGTTTTTCAGGCACAGTATTCCCACACACGGGAATACACACAGAGGCTTTTAGGCACAGCACTCCCACAGACACAGATGCAAAGTTTAACCCCTTATTGCCTTTGGACAGAATAGTGCATCCAATGGCAGTACCCCTGCTTTGATGAGGACTCCGGCGGTGAGCCTGCATCAAAGCCGGGACATGTCAACTAGTTAAATGACGCTGTTTAACCCGCGCTTCAGGCCATCGGGCCGGAAATACTTGCACCGCTGACCCCCGTCACGTGATCGGGGGGTCATCGGTTCGTTGGCCTAACAAACAGAGGTCTCCTTGAGACCTCTATGGTTGTTGATGCCGAATTGCTATGAGTGCCACCCTGTAGCTGGCTCTCATAGCAATTAAGTAAATCTGCTACTTAAAGGCGACCTGAGCATCGCCTCTGTGTAGCAGAGCCGATAGGACTATGGCAGCTTCTAGACTCCCATGGAGGCTATTGAAGCATGCCAAAAGTAAAAAAAAAATAGTTTTAAAAATATAAAAAAATAAAAAATATATAAAAGTTTAAATCACCCCCCTTTCGCCCCATTCAAAATAAAACAATAAAAAAATCCATTTATACCTGCCTACAGTTAGGTCCATATATATTTGGACAGAGACAACATTTTTCTAATTTTGGTTCTAGATATTACCACAATGAATTTTAAGCAAAACAATTCAGATGCAGTTGAAGTTCAGACTTTCAGCTTTCATTTGAGGGTATCCACATTAAAATTGGATGAAGGGTTTAGGAGTTTCAGCTCCTTAACATCGGAAAATCACGAATTTTTTAAATTTTTTTAGCAAACTTTGGATTTTTTTTCACCACTTAGATGAAAAAGAACTTAGACATGTTTGGTGTCTATGAACTCATAATGACCTGGAGAATCATAATGGAAGGTCACTTTTAGCATTTAGTGAACCTAGCAAAAAAGTCAAACAAAAAGCAAATGTGGAATTGCACCTTTTTTTCAATTTCACCGCACTTGGAATTTTTTCCCCGTTTTCGAGTACTTGACATGCTAAAACCAACGATGTCGTTCAAAAGTACAACTGGTCCCACAAAAAATAAGCCCTCAAATGTCCATATTGATGGAAAAATAAAAAAATTATGGCTATGGAAAGAAGGGGAGCGAAAAACAAAAATGCAAAACTGAAAAAAGCTCCAAGGATTAAGGGGGTTCAAAAAAGTGTTTTTTAGGCACATTACTCCCACAGACAGACGTGCAGAGTAAAAAAGTGATTTTAGGTACAGTACTCCTACAAACACAGGTGGAGAGTAAAAAAAAAGTGTTTTTAGGAGCATTATTCTCACAGACAAAGGTGCAGAGTAAAAAAGTGTTTTTAGGCACAGCACCCGCACAGAGACGCATATACAGTGGGTACGGAAAGTATTCAGACCCCTTTAAATTTTTCACTCTTTGCTTCATTGCAGCCATTTGGTAAATCCAAAAAAGTTCATTTTTTTCTCATTAATTTACACTTTGCACCCCATCTTGACTAAAAAAACAAAACAGAAATATAGAAATTTTTGCAAATTTATTAAAAAAGAAAAGGTGAAATATCACATGATCATAAGTATTCAGACCCTTTGCTCAGTATTGAGTAGAAGCACACTTTTGAGCTAGTACAGCCATGAGTCTTCTTGGGAATTATGCAACAAGTTTTTCACACCTAGATTTGGGGAACCTCTGCCATTCTTCCTTGCAGATCCTCTCCAGTTCCATCAGGTTGGATGTTGAACGTTGGTGGACAGCCATTTTCAGGTCTCTCTAGAGATGCACAATTGAGTTTAGGTCAGGGCTCTTGCTGGGCCAGTCAAGAATGGTCAGAGAGTTGTTCTGAAGCCACTCCTTTGTTATTTTAACTGTGTGCTTAGGGTCATTGTCTTGTTGGAAGGTGAACCTTCAACCAAGTCTGAAGTCCAGAGCACTCTGGAAGAGGTTTTCATCCAGGATATCTCTGTACTTGGCCGCTTTCATGTTTCCTTCAATTGCAACCAGTCATCCTGTCCCAGCAGCTGAAAAACATGCCCATAGCATAATGCTGTCACCATCATGTTTCACCGTTGGGATTGTATTGGGCAGGTGATGAGCAGTGCATGGTTTTCTCCACACATACCGCTTAGAATTATCACCAAAAAGTTCTATCTTCATCTCATCAGACCAGAGAATCTTATTTCTCATAGTCTGGAAGTCCTTCATGTGTATTTTAGCAAACTCTATGCGGGCTTTCACATGTATTGCACTGAGAAGAGGCTTCTGTTGGGCCACTCTGCCATAAAGGCCTGACTAGTGGAGGGCTGCAGTGATAGTTGACTTTGTGGAACTTTCTCCCATTTCCCTGCTGCATCTGTGGAGCTCAGTCTCAGTGATCTTGGGGTTCTTCTTTATCTCTCTCACCAAGTCTCTTCTCTCACGATTGCTCAGTTTGACTGTATGGTCAAGTCTAGGAAGACATCTGGTGGTCACAAACGTCTTCCATTTAAGGATTGTGGAGGCTAATGTGCTCTTAGTAACCTTGAGTACTGCAGAAATTCCTTTGTAACCTTGGCCAGATGTGTGCCGTGCCAGAATTCTGTCTCTGAGCTCCATGGGCAGTTCCTTTGGTCTGACATGCACTGTGAGCTGTGAGGTCTTATATAGACAGGTGTGTACCTTTACAAATCAAGTCCTATCAGTTTAATTAAACACAACTGGACTCCAACGAAGGAGTAGAACCATCTCAAGGAGGATCACAAGGAAATGTAAAGCATGTGACTTAAATATGAGTGTCTGAGCAAAGGGTCTGAATTCATATGACCATGTGATATTTCAGTTTTTCCTTAAAAATGTCTACACTTCTGTTTTTTCAGTCAAGTTGGGGTGCAGATTGTGCATTAATGAGAAAAAAATGAACTTTTTGAAATTTGCCAAATATCTGCAATGAAACAAAAGAGTGAAAAATGTAAAGGGGTCTGAATACTTTCCATACCCACTGTAGAATACACACAAGCTTTTTGGCACAGTTCTTCCACAGAGACATGTGCAAGGTACATACACAGGCTTTTTGGCACAGTATTCCCACAGACAAAGGTGCAGAGCACACACAGAGGCTTTTTGGCACTGTATTCCCACAAACATGGGTGGACAGCACACACAGTGGGTTTTTGGCACAGTACTCCCATAAAGTTACGTGCAGAGTACATGTAAAGGTAACATGTAAAAGTACTAATACTTCAGCTCCTGCTGCGAACTCAATGGTGCCGGCAACGGCCGACGCAGTGTCCTCATTAATGGGGTCAAGCCGACAACAATACCCATGTCTCCTGGTGGCAGTGGTCAGCCTCCAGTACCTTCCACTGCCCCTTGTCCATATACTGCTGTGGCTATTAAAGGCACTGGCCACAGACCGGTACGAGCCCAAAGTGGCTCCTTAACTGTCTTAACTGATGTAGTGACGTCCCAAAGGTCAGGACAACCATTCTGTGTTCACGTCAGGGTGCTAGTGTCAGTCCTATGTGGTCCCTCTTAGGCAGCGCATGTGCGGTACTCACGGTCAGGTCGTGTAGAGCACCTGGTACCTTCTGGCTGTCATTGGACACACACCGCACGTTCCGTTCTCCCTGGTTCCCACTGTTGGCGGCGGGCAACGTTGGTCTGCCTTGTGCTGGTACTCCCAGTCGGAGCACTCCTCTCTTGGACTTCTGTGACACCCAGCTCGACTCCGCTCAGGGTGCACGACTCCGTTACATACGGCTCTGCTCTGCTGACACGGCTCTCTCTGCACGGCTCTCTCCACAGGCAACAGAGGCTCCTTCCATACAGCCTTTCGCCAAGTCAGTCCTCTCGGGTGGGGAATTCAGAGCGCGCTGCTCTTTGCACTGTTCCTCGCCAGCGCCAGACTGCAGTCTTTCGCGTGCTTTTTCCTTTTATCCCCCTGCTGCTGTACACCCTTTTCTGGCTTTCCCCACCCCCTCCTGTCAGCAGGAAGCTCCGTCTCCCTAGAGCTTCCCCCAGGCTTCAGGAGAAGGTCCGCCTCCTCAGGCTTCCCCTCGGAAACAGAGGATGCAGCCCTTTCAGTTCCGGACCCGGCATGCAGGTACCCACGGTCCGGTCTATCCCCTTACATACACACACAGAACCAAATACTGTCCATCATTGTTGCGCCAGCCAATCACAGTTATGCCAATACTTTGCATGTCTGTAATGGCTCCGGAAGTGCCCACAGCCTGAAAGCTTGTTGATTGGCTGTGCTGCAACCTTTCAACAAATTTTATTTGTCATCGAACTTAAACAGTAAACTGGACTTTCGGTAAAAAAAAAAAGTATTTGGAGTCCGGTACCGGACACAAGGTGTTCAGTACGAACCCCGAACTTTATTGTTCGGGAACGATCATCCCAAGTAATAAAGTCTTCATTGAAGTAGGCTTACTTCTAAAGTTTCTACGCTGTTCAGTGATCCTGGAATATTATTTCAGTTTTCTCATCAGGTTAATATGACAGAACTTTGCTGGGTTCCAATGTATGTAAATGAAGCACTGATAGATTAGATGTAATTTGTGTAGAATGCACTGGTTGGTTCAGTGTCATGAGATGATATGGTATGGTTGAGACTGCGAGATTGCAAGAGATTTAGAGAACATGGCAATATCAAGACTAGTAAGGTGGTTCCATCAAGGATGTATTTGTTTTCTGAACTGATAGTAGTTGAGAGAAAAAGTAAGAAAATGTTAATAGACTGTGGGTTGATTAGAGGAGAGGTGAGTTTAAGGCTGTGGGCACACGTAGCATTTTAAAACGCTCACTAAAAACCGCACTCCTTCCCAGAAATTGCGCGTTTTTTCCTGCGCGATTTCACCGCGATTTTACCGCGATTATGATCGCGATTTTGCCGCGATTTTCGCGTGCGATATTCAAGCACTTTCCAAGCGATTAGAAGCATCGCTTGGAAAGTGATTGACAGGTTGGTCACACTCGTCAAACATAGTGTTTGACAAGTGTGACCAGGTTTTTACTATTGAGGCCGCCTATGCGGCATCAATAGTAAAAGATAGGATGTTAAAATGCTAAAAAAAAATCAGCGTTCCCAGTAATGTCTTGCGAGACCTGTGATGACGTAGTCTCGCGTTGCTATAGCGATCTCGCGAGACCGCTAGAGTCACGTGAGACTACGTCATTACAGGACCTTGCCACAAGGCATTACTGGGAACGCTGAGGCCCAGGATGGCAGCGCGGGACGTCGGCAGGTAAATATACCCCGATTTTTTATTCTTTTTTTTTACAGGGGTATGGTACCCAGGGCCTGGAGGACAGTCTCCTCTCCTCCACACCGTGGGTACCAACCGCACATGAGACGCTTAACTTCCCGCATGGTGGGCATAGCCACATGCGGGAAGTAAGCGATTCTCATGCATTCCTATGGGTGCGGAATCGCGGCAATTCTTTGCGATTCCGCACAAAAGAATGAGCATGCTGCGATTTTTTCCGCGATGCGATTCCGCCGCGGAAAAAAAGCGCAGCATTAGCACAGCATGTGCGGAATGCCATAGGAATGCTTGGGGGGCGTTCTGTACACGATTTTTAAGCGTTTTCGCAGCGTTTTCGCGCCGAAAATGGCGGCAAAAACGCTTAAAAATCGCTGCGTGTGCACATAGCCTTAGGGTGTGTGCACACGCTGTGGATTCTGCTGCGGATTCGCAGCGGATTTGGTCCTGCGGATCCGCAGCAGTTTCTGCTGCGGTGTACAGTACCATAAAATCCTATGGGAAATAGAAACCGAAGTGCAGACGGTGCAGATTTTTCCTCGCGGATTTGCTGTGGTTTCTAATCCGCAGAAAGAATTGACACGTCAATTCTTTCTGCGGATTCCGCTGCGGTTTACCATCAACTCCATTGTAGAGGTGATAAACCGCAGGGCAAAACCGCAGGTTAATCTGCAGATAAACTGCAGGTCTTTTGACCTGCGGATTTACCTGCAGATTTTGCTAAATCCGCGCGGATCAATCCACAGCGTGTGCACACACCCTTAGAGTAAGTTGAATAGTATGTTTCAATGGGGACCTTGACGTTACCAATGATATCAACAACATCTAGAAGGTTAGACAGGGGGTAGAAGCAAACAGAGTGTACCTTAAAGGAGTGTAAAGGAGGTTAGAGGTGGAGCAGGTTTGTTGCAGATATAAATATGTTTGCAGACAGAAAGGTTCCCCACAGAGTACAGCTGATGGCTAAGGGTCCCAGCAGAAGACGTTTTTGACCAGCTTACTTTTGAGAGACACCTCTAACCAAAAGGAATTGTTAAATGTATGTTTCTGGCTAAGCTGTACTTATTATTATTATGTATTTATATAGCACCATTGATTCCATGGTGCTGTACATGAGAAGGGGTTACATTACATACAAATTACAGATATCACTTACTGAAGACAAACTAACAAGGACAGACTGATACAGAGGGGAGAGGACCCTGCCCTTGTAAGCTTACATTCTACAGGATGGTGGGGAAGGAGACAGTAGCTCCCAAGAAGCTGTATGATTAGTTGCTGTGGCAATGTTTTTATTTTACAACTGTGCCATAGCAACTATTGTACAGTGTAGCTAGTAGCAACATTATTATTAACATTCGATTGCCTGAAGGATCTTGGGGTCAGATTAATGTGCAATTTGCTGATGTCAGATATCCTTTAATTTACAGTATCACTACATAGTGCATTATCCAGTCATTTATAGGCCTCCAGTTCAATAAACTCTTTTTATACACCCTGCAGAAGGTTTTTTTCCCCAAGGTATATATAATCATTATGTAAACTAGAGGGCTGGTCACTGAGGGATCACTGACCTGTCAGCAGTCTGCATTATGAATACCTAATCGGACCACCACATACATGAACTCCGCCTTAGGACACGAGCATATCATTAACACAAAACTGAAAATAGAGATTAAGAAATAATAACAAGATGGATTTCATCAACCAAGGTATCATTTTATTCAGTATAACGGCACCGACCTGACACTGTCTGTAGGTTACTGTGCACACTCCTGCTGACAGGTTCCCTTTAAAGGAGAACCTTTTGAATCAAGCATATAATTTTAATTGCTGTTTGGACACCAAAATTTTATGAATATGTACTACTTACAATAGCATTGAAGGTCATTTCCATTTTTTTATTCATAATGTGCTGAATATAATTTTAGTTGTATATATATGTGTCTTACCTCCAACATCCAAATCCACTTTGTAATTAATAAAATGTGTGTGAAGGGTTCCCAGTGCGTGTTCACCAACTCGTGACCCATACTCTTTTCCATCAGCAAAGTAGAATGATGAGCTGATATATCCAGTGGCATGCATCTTTGCTTCAATGACTCCATTTTGATAGAAGATAAAATCCCAAACATAATCATAATTAATAAGAGTAGAAACAGCACGCACAATCAAAACAGTACTGGCAAGCCCTCCATAATACATAGAGTGCATATTGGAATAGTGTCGACGAAGGGGTACACCCAAGTTTTGCTCAAAAATGCATATGGCATTCTTAGTCTTCTCGGGGCTTTCAGATTCCATTAGATAATGAGCATCAACATAAGTGGCAAGATGAGGGCAATCAACACCTCTCACTAATTCGAATGAAAATCTTCCAATGCCAAAGCTGGCATCCATGTATCTGGTGATCATCCCTCCAGGTGCATTAGATCCATAAATTGCAAGTGCTTCTTGAATACTAATTTCGTAGGCAATGCGTTCATTGTTAAATTGGATATCAAACAGACGTGGACCAGAGTTGACATTTAGTCCATATGTGAAGCTCCATGACTGGAAAGTAACTTGATTCTTATTAACTGTGTACCTATTACCAGCTGGGTTGAACTGCAGTGGTGCTCCAGGCTGAGGACTGACCTTTGGTTGCATAGAGCCAATATCATTTTCTGGTTTAACTTTTTGGATTTTTATCACTTCAACTTTCCCTGCATTGAATTGTTTCTCCAAATCAGCCATATTCAAGAAGTAAGCACCATTGTAGAAGACTTTTGTTACTTTCCATTTTGTAAAATCTAGACTTTTGTGGTCCAAAAGTATTTCAAGTCCAACTGGATGTACAGTGAAACAGCTTTCTTTCACTTTGACAAATAAAACAAACCAGGAACTTCTATCTCCCGATTTGACACCTCTTGGAACTGTGGTAAGAGATGCAAAATTGGATCCATCATACCCAAGTGCTTTTAAAAACTGTGGTGCAGTAGAAAATTCCTTTTCATATACTAAAGCGTAAGCATCAGTGTACTCTTTACCAGTCACTGGTCTGCTGTAGTAAGGGATTTTTTCTTTGTATTTTTCCAGTGTAATATCATTGTGGTATGATGGTTTGGGAAGAGGACCTACCACATATTCTGTAATGGTAGGTTCTTCTTGATCTCCAAAGAAAACAACAGCAAGAGCCTCACGTGTAGGCTTTTCTCCCCCTCGATCTAAGTAATCTAGAACCTGTTGTTTTGGGGGGTATTTAATATCAATATAGTAAATACAATTTTCAGTAGGTTTTGCATCAATTGCACTCACAAATTTCTTGCCAAGATTTTTTTTCAGGTAGTCAACAACAGCAGAGTACTCTTCTGGCGTCAGGTCCGAAAACACTGAGCCTGTGTCACTTTTTTGTTGTGCCGCATTGGATTTATAATTTCCATGTTGAGGTTGAGAAGAACAACTTTCTGTAGACTTCCCTGCTCCCGATAGCAAAACAGAAACAAGTGCCAAGATAGTTACCAATGCCACAGCCAAGAGTATGAGCACAGCCTTCACGTTCATGATAGTCAGAATATATACTAAGAAGCAGGCAAGAAGTCCTTCAAACACATAGAATAGAGTTTGTGAAATACAAAACTGTTGTATAATTTATGACTCAGAGGGAGGAGAAATCTGAAAACAGCAGAAAACCATAATGCAGATGGCTTAGTTCCCAGTTTCATGAGGATAACATGAATACTTTTAATTGAAAGCATTCTTGGAAATTATTTTGGCAAAAAAAAAGCACTTGGTTCATGCGCTCTGTACGTTTATCCTGAACATGTGTCATTTACTACAGACTTAACAACCTCAAATACGGAATGTTTGTTCCAAGCATCTGAAAATAATGTTTTGTCACATTTCTTCTTATCTCCATCTTAAAATATTTCAAACTGTGCTCCCTATTCTTGAATTTGTTTTCTATTAACCCCTAACTGATATGACATACATGTCCTATTTAATGAAACATGCATACTCCGCTTAGCTTTGCGTGTATGTGGATTGGAAATAAAAGGGGGGAATAGCTGTCAGCTAAAGGGAGCAATCAATGGACAGTTATAGTATTTTTCAGCTTTATTCAGAGACCTGAATTCTGCCTTCACCCTGGATTACTAGTTAATGTTAAACAACAGTGTAGGCCTGGAGCCATATTGGAGCACATTTATCAAGCTAATGCAACCAGCCCTTCGGAGGAGAGGGGGCCATTGAGGCCAGCGTTATTTTCAACTGGAAGTGCCTTCTCAAACTTACCTACAGTTGAAACCTATTGTGCAGCAGACAACTGCTGACTCCCTGCCCCACACTTAATAGCAGCAAGTCTATCAGATGCTCACAGCTAAACAGCACTCCAACGTCATGACGCAGATGGCGCAATGACGTTATGGCAGAAGCGTATCTAGGGAGGGCAGCCAGGGCACATGCCCTGGGCGCAGCCAGCAGGGGGCGCAGTCGGGCCACCTAATGTTGCGGTCCGCAGTGTCACCCCCAGCGGCTGCATTCTGCCACCCCCCGGACTGGAAGTCGGCTGTTCTCTATGTCGGCTGTCAAGTGTTCAATTGTACTTGCATCTTACAGACACGAGTACAATTGAAGCTATGATGCCAGGGACTAGAACGGAGGTGATTTTTTAGGGCGATTATGTCACCAGAAGGGGCGGGGCCTCCTTCAGTCTAGTGAGGCTCCCATAGCAGGAAGCTGCGTTTTACTGAGGCTGCTGGAGCAGAGAAGCATGAAATGAGGGGCTGCACCATGTAGCTGTGTGAAGATAGGACTGAGGTGCTGCACCATGGACCCTTCTACATATAGGAATGAGGACCCAGGACTCAGTGTGAGTACACTGAGGATGGATTTTGGGAAGGGGTTGATGTTACTTGAGTGGGCCTGCAAAGGGTAGATTATGACAAGGGGCTGTGTGGGGAATGGGGGGATGATGATGGGCTGTGTGAAGAATGGGGGAATGATGACGGGCTGTGTGGGGAATGTGTGAGAGGACACTGTGTAGAGGGGGCCGGTATGGAAAGCAGAGGTCAGTGTGAAGACCATGTGCCATAAGAGGGACAGTGTGGGGTCATATTTTGTACAGACAATATAGCGAGGGGCAATTATTTATTCTGGGGCTTAGCATACTGCAGATATTTTTATTTAGGAGCATTATAATGACACTTCTATCTTTAAGAGCAATGTGTGGAGATTTGCTGCAGAGGACCGGAGAAGATGGAAGTCTGCAGAGACGGCTGTGGATAAGAAAACTCATCATGGGGTCTGGACAAGATGAAGAAAAGAAGCAGAATAACTCCAGAGATGACAACATCTATAAGGTACCTGGATGTAAATGTTATTTGCGATAGTGACTAATTCTCATGTTTTTATTTATGTTAGGAGCATTAAAGGGGTTGTCCAGGTTTGTGCTGAGTCTGCAGTCATTCTATTTGACTGCAGACTTCTGAATTCTCATAGTGCTCACTGAACGCTGTTAGGATTCTCTCGCACCGGTGATTTACATACATGCAGTCACGTGCTGACTAGACATGTGTGGCCTCATTCAATGAAAATGAACAGAGCGAGGCCAGGCACGTCTAGTTGGAATGTGGCCAGAAGTATACAAATCACATACTTGCGCTGACATGTCTGTCCACCGGTAAGGGAGAATTCTAAAAGTGTGCAGTGCATTTGTAAGGAGGTCAGGCTTTAAGCCCTGTAAAATATTGTTAACACTGTTATCTCTCATGATTGACATGTTTGAATATTCTGTACATACTTATCTGTGTATATGTTTCCACTGCCATATTGTGTTATATAGGTGTATTAGGTAGAGACAGTGGAGTTAGAGAGAATAGACACAAGATGGGGGCACTGAGCACATTTATATTGGAGTCACTAGGAGGACACTAGAGGGTTAACTAGGGAGACATTAGAGGAGTGGTTAACCGTGAACTGAGTGGAGATAGATTTCCTGGTTTAGTCAGTGAAGTCGGGGAGGGGGCCCTGGTACTAGTCAGAAGGCATTGCTACTGAGAAGCTTAGCTGACACACAAGGTGGGAAGCAGAGTCCCTAGCCATCCTAAGCAGAGGAGAAGAGTGTGGTACCTACTGCAGAGAAGAAGCCAGTGAGAGAGCCACTGTGGAGAAGTCAGGCATAGTCTGGGAGCTGATGAAATAGAGAAGCCAGTGGATAAGTCACTGTGGAGATGCCAGTCAGAGTCTAGAGGGCTGATGATGTATGCGAGTGGGCCACAGGCGAGTGCACGGACAGAATAACAATAAGGGGTGGACGACCTAGTAGACAGGTACCTTCGTGGGCTGAAGTCGGTTGCAGGAAGAGAGGTTGAAGTGCCGTTTTCACCGGGCGCCTCGTTCCGCTGTTACTTTGTCACTACGGTGTAGCTGACAAGTTTAACAGTTTTAATTTAACAGGGGATGAACTCCTCGCAGGGAGATGAAGAGTTAAATGGGAGAATGACAGTAGTTTAATTAGAAAGGATATGAAGAGTCAATAAACGAAATGGTAGCAGTTCTTAGGTACACTTAGCGTGTCGGGGGTCCTTCAGGTTGCAGGCACTGCTTGGGGGGTTGATAGCGCCAAAAACAGCTGGCGCAGCATGGTCCAAGGAGATTCTGTTGGCAGCGGCGGTCCGTCTTCTGGCGGCAGCGGTTGGTCTCCAGCACCCTCTACTGAGCACCTAGTTCATGAGCATTTACGGCCAGCACAGACAAGGCCGCAACACTTCCAGGGTTCACCATGGACGAGCAGGGATATGCCCGTAGTGTGGGCCACAATCGTCTATCCAGCACCCGGTTCTCTCTCTGAAGCACATACGTTGTACTAACGGTCGCGACACGCACGGCATCCCGCTCTTTGCTAACTACCGGGAATACTGTGCTTCTACCTCTGTAGTCCCCACTGCTGTCGGTGGGAGTTCCAGGATGCAGGCCGGCACAGTCACGTAGCACAATAGACGAGGCACAACTTTCTCTGTGCTACGCGCTGCCTGCTCCCGCCAAGACTGACTGTTTCCACGCGCGCTGTGGCTGTGACCGCTTAGCCATGCTCCCTGCTTCCGATTGCAAAGGTCTGTCCAGTCTCTTACTCTTTCCCCTGGACAACAGAGGAGACAATCCCGACAGTTCCAGACCCGGAATAAGACAGGTACCCTCCTTACAATGGCACAATAGGGTCATTATTTCTACATGACAGCCACATAGGGGAACAATATTACTGCATGAAAGCCACACAGAACAACTTTAAGGCTGTGTGCCCACGTTGCATTTTTTAAGCGTTTCCGCATTGTTTGTGTCGGCTCAGATGCTGCAGAAACGCTTAAAAGAAGCTTCAAATGAATTTGCATGCGTTTTTGGCTTTTTGTGCCAATGCATGCATTTTTAAACGCTCAGGAATCGCTTAGCGGCTAAAAACGCAGCATGCTCATTAATTTCCCCATTTTTGAGCGTTTTTAGCCTTCCCCAATGTTCCCAGAAAACGCACGTCAAAAAACGCTTAAAAAACGCGCGTCTTTTGTGCAAAAAACGCGCAAGAAACGTGCGTTTTCTGGGAAGGGGATCAGTTTCCTGAGAGTTTAAAAACGCTGATGTGGGCACATAGCCTAACACTATAGGGAGCCACAACGAGTACATTGTTAATGAATTGGGCCACATAGGGTAACTTTATTAATTTATAGGGTCCACACAGGTCTACATTACTAATTTATGGCGGTCACATAAAAATACAATATTAATGTAGGGGGCCACAGAGGTGGAAGTTGGTAATGTATGCTGGCCACACAGGAGGACATAATTCATGTATGAGGGTCACATAGTGGGACATTGATAATGTATGGGAGCCACATTATTAATCTTTGGCTTCACATATGTGAATACTATTAATGTATGATGGCCACATAGGACACTATTACTGTAAGGGTGCCACATGAGAGGGCATTATTAATGTATTGGGGTCACATAGGAGTACTTTATTAATATATAGGGACCACATAGGGAGAAGTTGGTAGTATGTTTGGGCCACGTAAGAGGACATTATTGATATATGAGGAGCACATAGGGGTACACCATTAATGTATGGGGGCCAAATAAGGATACATTATTAATATATGGGGGCCAAATAAGGTGACATTATTATTGTATGGGAGTGGCTACATTGGGGGATGTTGTTAATGTATGGGGTCACAAAGGGGAATATTGCTACTACTATATAGGGGCCACAAAGAGAGAAATTACCTCTGTATGGGGCATAATAGATGTACAATACTACTATATGGATGCCACGGTAAGGGCAATTCTACTTGATTTAGTAACAATGGGGACTTAATCATTGCTATAGTATGGTGTACACATAGTGGCATATACGTACTTTATTGCATTTTATTATTTGGGATACTGTTACTACAGTGCACAAGGGAAGTACTGTTAGTGTAGAATTGGGGTAAAAGAGGAGAAGGTACTCTAGAAGTCATCAGCCATATATTTTTCTGTGTTGCATTTTATAGAGATGAGTACTATCTGAAAGAAGCCATAATGGACTGCACCAGATGATTAAGAATAAAGAAAATGAAGAGCTTCGATTAGAAACACCACTGGATCTGGAGTTACCTGTACTGAATATTATTACTATTATTATACATTTATATAGCGCCATTTATTCCATGGCACTTTACATGTGAAAAGGGGAAATATAGACAAGTACAATAAACATGTGCAAGACAAGGGACACACAAGTACACAAGGAGAGAGGACCCTGCCCGCAAGGGCTCACAATCTACAAGGATGGGTGAGGATACACAAGGAGAGGGTAGAGCTGGTTGTGCGGCGGTTCAGAAGACTGAGGATCATTGCAGGCTGTAGGCTTGCCAGGACAGGTGGGTCTTCAGGTTCTTCTTGAAGGTTTCCGTTGGTGAGAGTCTGATGTGTTGCGGCAGAGAGTTCCAGAGTATGGGGGAGGAACAGGAGAAGTCTTGTATGCGGTTGTGGGAAGAGATGAGGGGGGAGTAGAGAAGATGATCTTGAGAGGATCGAAGGTTGCGTGCGGGTAGGTACCTGGAGACCATGTCAGAGATGTACGAAGGAGACAGGTTGTGGATGGCTTTGTATGTCATGGATAGGGTTTTGAACTGGAGCCTCTGGGCAATAGGAAGCCAGTGAAGGGCCTGGCAAAGGGGGGAGGCTGGGGAATAGCGGGGAGACAGGTGGATTAGTCGGGCAGCAGAGTGTATAATGGACAGGAGTGGTGCCAGAGTGCTGCCAGAGTGCTGGAGGGGAGGCCAGAGAGGAGGAGGTTGCAGAAGTCAAGGCGGGAGATAAGGGCGTGCACTAGTGTTTTTGTGGTTTCATGGTTGAGGAATGAGCGGATCCAGGAAATATTTTTGAGTTTGAGGCAGCAGGAGGAGACAAGGGCTTGGATATGTGGTTTGAAAGAGAGGGCAGAGTCAAGGATCACCCCAAGGCACCGAGCGTGCGGGACTGGGGAAAGCGAGCAGCCATTGACATTGATGGATAGGTCTGGTGGAGGGGTAGAATTACATGAAGAAAGATGATGAATTCTGTTTTGTCCATGTTCAGTTTGAGAAAGCGAGCAGAAAAGAAGACTGAAATAGCAGACAGACATTGTGGAATTTTGGTCAGTATGGAGGTGAGATCAGGTCCAGATAGGTAGATCCGCGTGTAATCAGCGTAGAGGTGATCCTGCAAGCCGTGGGATTCTATGAGCTGTCCCAGGCTGAAGGTGTAGATGGAGAAGAGTAGGGGTCCTAGGACTGAGCCTTGAGGAACACCGACAGACAGGGGGCGAGGTGAAGAGGTGGTGTGTGAGAGGGAGACACTAAATATTTGATCTGTTAGGTATGATGAGATCCAGGATAGGGCCAAGTCTGTGATGCCAAGAGATGAGTGAATCTTTAGCAGGAGGGAATGGTCCACGGTGTCGAAGGCAGAAGACAGGTCCAAGAGAAGGAGGACAGAGTAGTGTCGCTTGCTCTTGGCAGTTAGTAGGTCGTTAGTGACTTTAGTTGGGCATTTTCAGTTGAGTGATGCTGTCGGAAGCCAGATTGTAACCGGTCAAAGAGGGAACTGGAGGAGAGGTGGGAGGACAGTTCAAGATATACATGCTGTTCCAGTAGTTTTGAGGCATAACGGAGCAGAGATATCGGGTGATAGTTAGACAGAGGATGGTTCGAGGGAGGGCTTTTTGAGGATGGGTGGGATTGAGGCATATTTGAAGGATTAGGGAAAGACACCATTTGTACGTGAAAGGTTGAAGAGATGGGTTAGGGTTGGGATGAAGACTGTGGCAAAGTAAGGCTATGTGCACACGTTGCGGATTCTGCTGCGGATTCGCAGCGCTTTTGGCTCTGCGGAACCGCAGCAGATTTAGCTGCGTTGTACAGTACCATTGGTTTCAATGGTAAAATGAAAACCGCTGTGCACATGCTGCGGATTTTTCCACGCGGATTTGCTGCGGGTTCAAATCCGCAGCATGTCAATTCTTTGTGCGGAATCCGCAGCGGTTTCACACCTTCTCCATTGTAGAGGTGTGAAACTGCAGGGCTAAACCACAGGCTAATCCGCAGGTAAACCGCAGGTCTTTTGACCTGCGGATTTTTCCAAATCTGCGTGGAAAAATCCGCAGCACCTTTCACTACGTGTGCACATAGCCTTAGGGATGAGGTGGGATGGGAGCGGGTCAACCGCGCAAGTGGTGAGGTGTGATCTTGAAAGGAGGGTGGAGAGCTGATCTTCTGTCAGGGTGGAGAAGCTGGTTTTGGAAGAACAGGGCTGAGCAGCTAAGAGGGGCATTGGGGGCTTCGGGCCAAAGCTTTCTCTGATCGTATCGATCTTCTGCTTAAAGAAGGAGGCAAAGTCTTCAGCAGAAATGAGAGGAGAGGTAGGAGGTGCCGTGAGACGGAGTAGAGAATTGAAAGTGTGGAAAAGCTGTTTAGGGTTGTGAGACAGGGAGGATATGAGAGATGCAAAGTAAGTTTGTTTTGCAGCAGAGAGTGTGTACTTGAAGCTGGCAAGGGACTGCTTGTATGTGTTGAAGTGCTCGATAGAACGGGTTCTCTTCCATCTCCGCTCAGCGGCCCTGGAAACCCGTCTCAGTTCTTTGGTTAAGCTGGACAGCCAGGGCTGCCTGTTGCTTGTACGAGTTTTGCTCTGCGTGAGGGGTCGGCCGAATCAAGTGTTGCTGTTATTGTGGTGTTATAAAAAGTGGCAGCAGCATCTGTGCCATGAAGGGAAGCTATGTCTGTGAGAGGGAGAAGGGACTCAGAGAGTGATTTTAAATTAACGTGTTTTAGATTTCTGTGAGACTGAGCGAGTTTGTGCAGTGGGGGTTGCGCAGTAGGAGAGGAGAGGGAAGAGAATGTCAGTAGGTTGTGTTCAGACAGGAGGAGGGGAATATACTGATACTTTCCGCTATTCAGTCATCGTATAGAAAGAAAATAGACAGCCTTTTCTCCTATGTTCAGTGACGGTATAAAAAATTAAATGCTGTCATTATTTTTTAGGCTTTGTTTTACGGCAATCATTGTATAGTAAAACTGACCTTGCAATATGATTTTTTTTCAGGTCACTAGCACCATGGTGATACCAAATTTGTAGGTTTTTTTTATATATATATTTTAGATGAAAATGAAAGAGGACCTATCACTTGCTCAAACAAGAGTTTTATGATTTATAATCCCTGAGCTCCCTTTGGTTTGCTACTTTTTTCTGTTGCCCACTTCATTGCAGATATAGGGCACTTCAGAAGAAACAAATGTGACTGTGAAATCTCAGCTTGTAGTACAACTGGGTGTTTCATCAAAGTGTTTTCAAGGTACATTTGCTTGTGTTTTTACCTACTCCTCCATGATGCTATCAATCACAGCTTAGCAGCTGATCTATCAGTCTCAGATACTGCTGAGCTGTGATTTGCAGAGTCTGGGAGGGAAAGACTGTGAAGAAACACCTAGGTAGACTGCAAGCAGAGGTTTCACATACTGTACTCCAGAAAAAAAATAATTGAATGAACATCCTCCAAGGCCGGTGATTCCATCATTTTTGCCAGGGGTTGTTTAATACAAATATCCCTTTCACAGAGATGATACGCCCCAATCACAGGGTTTACCACATAAGTCCATCTTGCAGGTTTGGCCCAAATGCAAGTTTTTCTGACAAAGTCTGTTAAAGCATGTTGAGCTTCCCTTGCACTAACCTGCTCCCTCTCAACTTGTTGTCCTAAACCGGATCCTTCCCAGCACCGTTTATGAGAGCTGGAAGTGACGGACCTGCTTTCATGCACTCATCGTCTGCAACCATTGGTATGCTTTTCTAGTCGTCTCCTCTTTGTGGATCTTAGTGGCTTGACCGTCAAAGGCAGCCTTTTGAGCCTTGGGCGGAAAGGATGATGAACAACATCTGGTCTCAGGGCCTTGACTGACGTAGGGAGCAGATTCTGGACTTGACCGACTCAGTCGGAACTCTGGATGCTGTCAACCGTATACTGGACTCCATCAGATGGTGACCGGCACCTTAGCAGCATGAACTTCCCGAGGAGGCCTGTCACGCTGGCCTCGGCGCCACCTCTGGGCTTGGTAAACTTCACTTTCCTTCCTGGCACCAAATCTCACTGCTGTTTGGTGCGCAAGCCTTTTATGCTCAGGAATTCTGGGTTACCGGTCATCTGATCAGGTTCAGTACACGAAGTTGCTCCTCCTGCAAATCTTCTGGTGCAAACTGGGTCTATCTCAGTCTGCTTTGCCAGCAGATTGCAGTCTTTCTCCACTAATGTGACCTTCTGTAAGGAATCTTCAGGGATATCTCGGCGTTCCTTTACATGTGTTTTATACCAATATGTCCTTACTCATAGGCATATTGAATGGAATGAATATACAGCTCTGGTAAAAATTATGAGAACACTGCACAGTTTTATAAAAATCAGCTTCCTACATGTCTGACAGCCATTCCATTCCAGTGCCAGTTGAATTTCAACCAGAGTACACTTCATTCTACCTAATGTGCTTCTGATTATGTGATCACCTGAACCAGATCTCATTTAACGAAGGAAAGTATATAAAACCCTGCTGTGGTGTTAACAATCCTCTTGCAATAGGACAAGCTGGATGGCAAAACAAGTGCTAGTAATATCCCAAAAGTATGGTAATAGGAATAAAAAAATAACTTTTAGCCATGCCAAAGGAGTTGAAAAGAATAGTCTTGAGTGAGGAAAAGAAGGGCTCAAATCTGCCTTTACTAGCAGAGGGATACAATGAGCATCATGTTGCCTCCACCCTTACAATTTCTAAGATGGCAGTCCATTGCAACAAGGTCAAGCAGCAGATATTGGGGACAATAAAGCTACAGACTGGCATAGGGCGAAAACAACCCTCCACTGACCGGGATGACCGTCATCTTATTCGAATGTCACTCAGCAACCACAGGATGACATCAAGTGACCTACAAAAGGAATGGCAAATGGCAGCTGGGGTGAAGTGCACAGCAAGAACAGTTCATAAAAGGCTCCTAGAGGCAGGGCTCAAGTCATGTAAATCTAGAAAAAAGCCTTTCATCAATGAGAAGCAAATGAGAGCCAGGCTGAAGTTTGCCAAAGACCATAAGGATTGGACCATAGAGGATTGGAGTAAGGTAATCTTCTCTGATGAGTCTAATTTTCAGCTTTGCCCAACACATGGTAGTCTAATGGTTAGATGGAGACCTGGAGAGGTGTACAAGCCACAGTGTCTTGCACCCACTTCCTCTGTGTCACTCTAGATTTCCGCTTCATGGCTTTTTCGCATTATGGTCCATTATTTGTACAGCTCTGGCAAAAATTAAGAGCCCATCACATAAAAACCCTGTGGGCAGCCCATTCTCCAGATCTGAACCCCATTGAAAACCTCTGGAATGTAATCAAGAGGAAGATGAATAGCCACAAGCCATCAAACAAAGAAGAACTGCTTAAATTTTTGCACCAGAAGAATTGTGAAATACTGGTGGCATGCATGCCAAGACTCATGAAAGCCGTGATTAAAAATCATGGATATTCCACAAAATATTGATTTCTGAACTCTTCCTGAGTTAAAACATTAGTATTTTTGTTTCTAAATGATTATGAACTTGTTTTCTTTGCATTATTTGAGGTCTGAAAGCACTGTTTTTTTTTTAATTTTCACCATTTCTCCTTTTCAGAGAAAAAAAACAAAATTTATTGCTTGGAAATTCGGAGACTTGTTGTCAAAAGTTTGTAGACTAAAAGAACAATTTACTCAAAATATACCTATAAGGCCGGGATCACACATGCGAGAAACTCGGACGAGTCTCACATCTTAATACCCGGCACTGCCACCGGCACTCGGGAGCTGCATGTATTTCTAAGCAGCCGCATGCTCCGCTCCCGAGTGGCGGCGGCAGTGCCGGGTATTAAGATGTGAGACTCGTTCGAGTTTCTTGCATGTGTGATTCCAACCTAAAGGGGAAAATCAGATAAACTGAACATTTGAAAATGGTCTCTTAATTTTTGCCAGAGCTGTATATTCACCAAATTATAAGTGTTGTTTAGCAATCAGCATAGATGTTGGTGCCATTTTGCTAGGATATATTGTAAGGAGGTGCGGGAATGCAGTGACTGTATAAGAAGGTTGTTTAATTGGCTAGCAAAGAAAAGGGAGGCAATGGTCTCCTCGCAGGGAGCTAATAACATTAACCAATGGATAGTAACAAGAGGGTAAACAAAGGGTTACCGTTACAGTCTGATATGTAAATGGCACTTATCGTGGCCTTCTCTGGTTCTCATGCGAATACAGTCTGATGGGTGTGGTAGTACCGGCAACGGCTGGCATGGCGTCCTTAGGTGGATTCAGCGAGTCACGGTCTAGTTTCTGGCGGCAACGGGCGATCACCAGTTTTACTCATTGAGGCCCTAGTCCATAAATCTGTGCAGCCAAAGAAGGGAGCACTGTAGGAGTCTCTGTCCAACACATGTGCTGCTACTGCTCATCTTTCAGTAAAGGGGAACACACCTTGGGACCCTGCACCTGGCACACATGCCTCCTTACGAGCACAGCTCTCTGCCTAGCTGGGAGCGCGGCACTCTGCACACTCACTGTCTGGAGTGCTCGCTTTATCTCTACCGTGACTCGTCTCCTCGCTGTCTGTCACCCTGCAGAGCACCGCATGCCTGCTTCTGCTCCCGCTGCCGGCAGGAAATTCCCTCCTGCTTTGCACGCTTTCAGCTCTGTTTCCAGCTTAAACACGCCCCCTCTTCCCGGGTCATGGGACCTGTCCGGTCCCCTATTCTTTCCGCCGGGCAACATGGGACGCAGCCTCGACAGCTGATCAGTTGAAAACATTGAGCAAATAAATAAATGCAGCGCTAGAATTTTTGTTGAGATATTCTTTTTATTTGGCAAGGAGAAATACACAAATGTATAGTATCCAGTATCCCTCATGTTTTGTTCTTGAGTTTATAATTTGATTCACTTTTTAAAAAAAATGTATTCACTCAAATCCCTTTTAATTTGTACCAATTTACCGCAATTGTCTTTCACTGGAGCCTTGATGGGGAAAATGCATGGCACCTACATGCAAGCCAATTGGCGGTCATTTCCTAACCTGCTTAAAAAAGCTGACGGCACTTCCATGAGCACAGAACGATCGGAAATACATAGTTCTGTGCACGTAACGCAATTTTTCATGGCAGCACACGTCTTGTTTAGAGCTGAGTGAATATGTTCGGAAATGATCGCCGAATCCGAATTTGCCGTATTCGTGCCGAATTTATGTTTGACGATCAGTTCCGAACATATTCGCTCAGCTCTAGTACTACTGACTTCAATGACGTTCGGCAAATATTGCAAATACAATAATCACTGGCGATCGTAATCCGAACTCTAGTGCTATTTACACAGGAGAACATTGATAATTAGCAATATTAAAAAATCATTTCACCTGACCAACAAGTGCTTTGCTTGTCCGTCAGGTGATTGGCAGCCTGTTTAGATAAGCAGGTAATTGGGAAACAAGCTTTCCGATTATCAGTATAAATGAATCTTATGGCTTATTCAGATGTGAGATATTGGTCTCTTATGCAAACAGTTGGTCTGAATTTCACCAATTTTGCTTATCAGTTTTATCAGAGTTTGTCCAGTTCAGTTGTTACTATCAGAGTTGAATCAGTTTTTCTCATACAAAAAAAATAAAAAAATAAAAAATGATGCAGGTTGCTCATATTTTTGCCATCAGACAGTCCATGGAAAACACAGAAGACAGATGACATCCAAGTGCTGTCCGATTTTGTCATGGACCCATAAACTTACATAGGCAAGTTTGGTCAGTTATTGGGATCAAAATCGGAAATGTCTCAGTTTGCAAAAATACACAAACATGTGAACAGCCCATAGAACATAATACGAGTTCTACCTGTGAAATACACGGATACAACTCATGTGTGAAAAATTAACATCTGAATGAGCCCTTAAAAGGAATCTGTCACCAGGATTTTGCTATGTAAGGGCAGAATACTGTACTATAGGGCCATAGACCCTGATTCCAGCAATGTGTCAATTACTGGGCTCCTTGCTGTAATTTTGATAAAAATCAGTTTTCTCTGCTGCAGATCTACCGGTTCTCTGAATTCTGAGCTCTGTATTACCTCGCCCACACCACTGGTTGTTAGATGTCTGGGTACTATGTGCATGGGCAGAAACCTGCCAATCAGTGGTAGGTGCGGGATTTTACAGAGAAGAGTACTACAAAGCATGAGACAGCTAGTCCTTTAGTGATAATATCCTGCTGATAAAACATTGATTTTATTATTATTAAAACAGCCCAGTAAGTGGTACATGGCAGCTATCAGGATCTCTGCCATTCCATCATGCTGCTCTCAGATTAAATATTAAATACCTTGTAACGGGATCTTCCAAGCTGGGGTACCTCTTTCAGTACCACCCCGTATTTTCGGAGGTCCGCTCTGCGTTGGCTGGAGTCTGAATGAATGACGCTGGCTGGAATTCCTCTGAGTGCATGGGCGCATATAAAAGATCACTGCTTCTCCATGTATTTCCAGTCTGACAACACTTTACTCACAGGACACAGAATATATCACACAGATACAGAGGGCCGGCCAATAGACAAGCGTCAGGCCAGACATGCATTACAAAAGCCGCAGGTGGCCGGAGCCTGCGGATGTTTACTGTGGGAATTACAAAGGTGGGGGGAGGGCGGACACTGCTGATACATTAGGGACATGCATCTCACATGGAACCTAATATATATACATATAACTGCACAACATATTCTGGGTGCTGAGTGGTTCTGTAACACGGCTCCCCTTTTCAGCGACGCGATCGGCATACACAGTCTGATCCTCAACGGATCGGTTTGGGGATGACCGAAGTTTATGGGGTTGGTACAAGTTCCGTTTGTCGACTTAGTCCATCGCCGTTACCATTTTGTTTGCCGGGTCTGTAGTGGATGGTGAAGTCCAGAGGTTGTAGGGCTAAACTCCACCGCAGCAATCTGGCGTTGTCTCCAGAGACCCGATTAAGCCAGACTAGGGGATTATGGTCCGTTAGGAGGGAAAACTGTCATCCATACAAATATGGTTGCAACTTCTTGAGTGCCCATACTACCGCCAGGCACTCCTTCTCGATGGCCGCATAGCTTACTTCACGGGGCAGTAGTTTCCGACTCAGGTAAGCTACGGGGTGTTCTTGGCCGTCCGGCCCGACTTGGCTCAGTACTGCCCCCAATCCAAACATAGAAGCGTCTGTATGAACAAGGAAACGTGTAGTTGGATCGGGTGCGGCCAATACAGGGGTATTGGTGAGGGCGTCCTTTAGTTGGCGGAAGGCTTCCTCACACTCTGAGGTCCAGGTTACCTGGCGGGGTTGATTCTTACGGGTTAAATCAGTGAGGGGCTTGGCTACGCTGCTGTAATTGGGAACGAATTTCCTGTAATACCCCGCTGTCCCTAGAAACGCCATGACCTGGGTTTTAGTGCGTGGCATGGGCCATTTGGCTATGGCCTCAATCTTGGCTGGTTCTGCTCGCTGTTTCCCACTTCCCACCCAAGGCCCTAAATACTGAACCTCTGCTTTGCCCACGTGACACTTGTTTGGGTTCAGGGTGATTCCAGCCTGGTGGATCCTGTCCAATACTGTTTCTAGGTGATTTAGATGCTCTTCCCATGTCGCACTGTAGATGGCGATGTCGTCCAGGTAGGCACAAGCATAGTCCTGGAGACCATCCAGAAGCCGGTCAGCCAGCCTTTGGAAGGTCGCCGAGGCATTCTTCATCCCGAATGGCATAACTCGAAACTGGAATAAGCCGAACGGGGTGACAAATGCCGACTTGGGAATAGCGTCAGGACTAAGGGGAATGTGCCAGTAGCCTTTGCATAGATCGATGGTGGTCAAATACTTTGCCCCTGCCAGCCGGTCTAACAACTCATCCACACGCGGCATGGGGTATGCATCCGCCACTGTTTTCTCATTGAGCTTACGATAGTCTACACAAAACCGTGTAGTCCCATCCTTCTTGGGCACTAACACTACGGGGGATGCCCAGGGACTATCTGACTCTTCAATGACCCCTAAACGCAACATCTCTTGTATCTCTTGTCGCATCCCCTCTCGTACAGACTCAGGGACGCGGAAGGGGTTTTGTCACAGGGGGGTCTGATCCTGGGTCTCAACCTTGTGTTGTGCCAGGCGAGCGTACCCCGGTCTCTCTGAAAACATCCTCTGTCGCAGCCTTAACAACGCCTCCGCCAGCTGTCTCTCCCGGGGGCCTAGGTCTTCACCCAAGTGTACCTGGTCCCATGTTTTAGACTGAGTCCTTTCCCCTAAGACATCCAGCAAGGGAAGTCCGGCTAAATCCTCTGCTTCAGGTGCACAGATGGCCACTACCTCTTCAGGGCGCTACCGGTAGGGCTTCAGCATATTCACGTGGAACATGCGGATAACCCTGGGGTCGTCACAATCGGCGACATTATAGGTCGTGTCGGCTATTTTCCCCACTACCTGGTAGGGCCCCTGCCATGCAGCTTGAAACTTATTCTGCTTAGTGGGTTCTAACACCAGGACCTTCTGTCCTATTTCCAAGGTGCACTCTCTGGCCCTCCGATCGTACCATATGCGCTGGCGCCGCTGGGTTGCCTGCATGTTCTCACATACAGCCTGAGTCAGCTCCTGTAGGCGGTCCCGGAATTCCAGCACATAGGGTACAATAGGTACCCCTTCTATGAGGCCCTCCCCTTCCCAGTGTTCCAGCACTAAGTCTAGGGGTCCCCTTACCCGTCTCCCGTATACCAGCTCGAACGGGGAGAACCCCGTGGATTCTTGGGGCACCTCCCTGTGTGGTGCTGCTCTGTGATCCGGTAGAGGAGTCCCTGCTTCCATACAAACTGTTCCCCTTCTAGTACTCCTCTCCCCTCCTGTGCCTTCCCACGATATCCCTCCAATGAAGGATCCTCAAGTAACTCCCTCTTAAATTCATCTGGGGTGGCCCAAGAAATGTGTCTGGCTATGGGGATACGTGCAGGGCTGGGATGTCTTACCTGGGCCTTCTCTGAGTGTGATTCTGCCTCCGCAGCTCGAGCTTGTCTCCGGGTGGTCACAGGATAGGTCTCAGCCAGAGGGGCCACCGAGAATGCAGACAACATGGGCCCCAAGTCATTTCCGAGCAAGACGTCTGCAGGCAAATCCTCCATCAAGCCGACCTCAACAAGGCCATCCCCGACTCCCCAGTTCAGGTGAATCCTGGCAGTGGGTAGTCGATGTATGGCTCCCCCTGCTACATGGACTGCCACTGTCTGGTCCATCGTCTCTTGGTCCCGGATGAGATGAGGCTTCACAAGGGTCAAAGTTGCTCCGGAATCTCTTAGTCCCTGCATACGTTTCCCATTAACCTACACGACCTGTCGATGCTGTTGTCGATTATCTGCCCGGGCTGCCTGCACGGGGTCTACTTCATGCAGCACTTCCTCCATCTCTTCCACCCTTGGTTAGTCGTAGCCCCCAATGCCGGGTCAGCTTCGCCTTGGTAGCAGTGTACAGCAGCCCGGCTGAAGGTAGCTGTTCCCGCCTTTGGCCACTGGGTATGCTGAGTCCGGTTGGGGCATTGTCTTTGCAGGTGGCCCAGCTGATGGCAGGTGTGGCATCGCGCCCCAGGGGGACTGTGGTAGGCCGGGTTTCTAGCTGATCCCCCTACAATCTTCAGTGGTTTGGGGCCCTCCAGGTCCATGGGCGGGCCCCTAGTGACCACCTTTGATCCGGAGAACTGCGGCCTCCTGGCATCATGATGTTCATCGGCCAGACGAGAGGCTTCCTCAAGAGTCGTTGGCCGCCTGTCCCGAAGCCATTCCTGTGTCTCGAGGTTTAGTCCATTAAAGAATCGCTCTAACAGGAAGAGCTGGAGGACGTCCTCCTTAGTGGTTGCTTGGCTCCCTTGTACCCACTGTAGCAGTGACCGCCGTAATTTACAGGCCCATTCAGCGTGGGTATCGGTTACGCGTTTTATAAGTCCGCGGAACTTTTGGCGATAGGCCTCTGGTGTCAGCGCATACAGGGCCAAGATCACTTCTTTGATCCGCTCATAGTCCATACAGTCCTCATCAGGTACCGTGCGATAGGCGTCCGCTGCCCGGCCTGTCAGCTTGCTGGCCAGAATCTGAACCCGTTCCTCCGGCTTCACTTGATGAAGGGCACACTGTCGCTCAAAGTCCTGCCGAAAGCCATCAATGTCTTCCTCTGCCTCCCCCAACTGTCGGAAGGCATTATACTGGATCTTTTTGTGGCTTACTGTTGAAGGTACCTGGTCGAAGGCCAGAGCTCTCCCTGCTCGCTGACTCTCCTCTCTCCGCTCTGCCATCTCCATCTTGGCCAGCTCCACTTTGGTCCGCTCTGCCATCTCCATCTTGGCTAGCTCTATCCTGGTCCGCTCGGCCATCTTTTCCTTCAGATCAGTACGCACATCAGCCATCACCTCTTGTATGATCTCTACTGCAGGGTTTGGGCCATAGAACGCCAGTCTGTTCTTTACCTCCCTCTGGAATTCATCTCCTCCACTTTCACATTGGGGGGCGCTGCACTGTCGTGTTCCATGATGGCTGCTATCAAATCCGTTTTTGTTTTGTTGCTGGCGATAAACCCTCGGGCTTCCACCAGTTCTTTTAATGTAGTCCTCTTTAACTTCTGGTAGTTATTTTCCATTCATTCCTTTCCTCCTGTAGAAGGGGTATCAAATCCCACTGCTGCCACCAGTGTAACGGGATCTTCCAAGCTGGGGTACCTCTTTCAGTACCACCCCGTATTTTTGGAGGTCCGCTCTGCGTTGGCTGGAGTCTGAATGAATGACGCTGGCTGGAATTCCTCTGAGTGCATGGGCGCATATAAAAGATCACTGCTTCTCCACGTATTTCCAGTCTGACAACACTTTACTCACAGGACACAGAATATATCACACAGATACAGAGGGCCGGCCAATAGACAAGCGTCAGGCCAGACATGCATTACAAAAGCCGCAGGTGGCCGGAGCCTGCGGATGTTTACTGTGGGAATTACAAAGGTGGGGGGAGGGCGGACACTGCTGATACATTAGGGACATGCATCTCACATGGAACCTATTATATATACATATAACTGCACAACATATTCTGGGTGCTGAGTGGTTCTGTAACATACTTGTTGACAGATTTCCTTTAGGGCTCACTCACACTGCCATACAGTATATGCATGCAAGACAATCAATCGGAGATTGATTCCAGTGTCCTCTTAATGTGATCTGATTTTCTTGCATGAGACAATCGCAGCACAGGTGCAGAGAAGATGGAGAACTTAATTTCTCCATCTTCTCCATTGTCTCTGTGCGAGTACATCAGACTGCACTCATGGTCCGATATCGGATGCACTCACAGCTTTCTGTGATTATTTTCTCGACCTTGTGATACACCAGTGTGAACGAGCCATGAAGGTGAGGAATGTGTACAATATCTCCATTCATGCTACCAAAGGTTGTGCTCAATAGCAATTTTTTTAATGTGTAGATGTGTTAGTAGATGTGGTTACAATGTGACGACAGTGGATATTTCAACCAAATACAATGAATGAGGCAGAATACTAATGCTTATAAGTTTTTAGAGGAACTTTATCTAGCACATCATGATTTTCAAAATCCTGGGAAATCGCTGTACGATGAACTGATCCTCCTTATCTATTAAAAAAAAGTGGGATCTAAACCCTACTACAACCATTTACACATGGTGGTCCAAGAACAGGCAGATATCTGTCTACCCAACCTCTGGAGCTGATGAGATTTCCACCAATATGCACCCGTCTTCTATGAAAATGCCCACAATGGCTATATTAGTGTGGAATTTCTATGCAGTTTGTTATTTAATTTAGAAATGTCCTAAAAACCTTTATTTGGCCTCATCAATTTTTATGGTTTGTTAAAAAAAATAAACTAAAATAAAGTTTAAAGCCCTAGAGATATCACGCTTGCTAGAGTATAATATATGTGTTCTCAAAGCCATTGTAAGTAAAGGGAGATGTTTTTGGAGCGCACGAGGCCGTTTGAGACAGACAAGCTAGAGGGTTGACGCTGCATGACGTGAGATCATCGTGAGGCTGGAAATACACAGCATCTTCCGAAAACACCGAAGGGTCCTCATTGAAATAGTTGTATGGTCTAAGGTAAAAGCCCACTCCATTTCCGGCAGTCACTGTGTTGGGGATATCTTCTGCATGGGGAATATGCAAGAAACCAGTGGTTACCCAAGCCACCAAGTCCTATAAATAAAACATAAGGTATTACATTTGATTCCAATGACCAAGTATTAAACTACTTGCTAACCTGAACAACGGTGCAAAACAACAAATATTTATGTATTCATTGGCAAAATTCTAGATTGCTGAGTAATTTTTTAATATATGCCCTGCCATGTGATATACATGTATGCCACATGCCGTGTGCAGGTATATGGAGGGGGCTCAGGAGCTGAGCCCGCACCATTCCCAGATGTCAGATGTGTTACACAGTCAGCATCTGTCACTAACAGAAGCGATCCGAGCTAAGCTCTTATTACTGCTGTTAAAACCTCTCTCACTGTCAATCTTGGACAACGGCATTTAAGATACATGATCCTGTAAGGCATCTGTTCGGGCGCCCATCGGCCTCACCGTAACATGATCACAGGTCACCAATAATTTGAAATAGCATCCATTGTGCCCGCAGAAAGGTCCCATGGCTGCCATGTCTTTTTGCTGGTCATTTTTAATGAACTTCATAAAAACAAAACCTAAACATCTAGAGGGGAATAGCATTTTTATTTTTAACAAATCGTTGCACTTGGAATATTTTAAAATGTTTTACAATCTATTGTATTTAAAAAATTAATGGTGTCATTCAAAAGAAGAACTTTACCCTCAAAAAAATGGTTACACTGATAGAAAAATAAAAAAGTTATGACTCTTGGAATTAGGGGAAGGAAAAACAAAAACGAAAATTGGTTGCAGCAGGAAGGGGTTAAAAAATGTTCAACCATCAACTATCTAAATGTATGGCTACTTATAGCATGCATAGTTAGTGGCAGAAAATTGCATCACATGAAACTGTAACATTTCTAAATGGTCTTGTCCACAATTTGAGGTGTGTGAGATGAAGAGAACTTGCTGGACTAGGATCACATTCAGGAATGATCACTATAAAGTTTTATTCCCATTTCTTTTGATATATGTTGTGTTTTTTGCCCAAATGGATTACAGGGCTACATTTCTACACTGCAAAAGGCAGTCTGTAAATGACACTATGTAAAGGCCGCTAAGGAAACTGACGAGGCCTAAGGTTCCCACACACTCACCTCATCTTGAATATTTTCATTGTTGATAAAGGTAGAGAACTGAACTGCTGGTGACCATGGATCATTTTGGTTGTAAATGCTGCTGCTCACTTGCTCTTCTTCTTTGTGTTTGGTTACAGCCAACTTATATCTGGAAAGACAAAGGGAATACTTTGGTACAATAGTTCAGGTCCAAGAAATTCACCTCCACCTTAAACCCTATGAGAAGCATAGCTACAAGGTTACGAAAAGAACTGTTGCACCCGGTGGGTTTTGTGTCTGGGGGACTCAGAAGGCCTTGTGCCACATCAGGTAACACCAGTATTACAAATGTCACATGGTAAGTAGGGGTCCTTTTTCACATTTTAGTCTGTATCCAAATATAGAATAAAGGGTGGCACTCACTGTCCCAGTAAACTGTCCTTTATTCGGAATCACACTAAAAAACAGAGGCAGGAGAGTCTTGTGTGGAAACACATCGAATGACAACCGTTTCGTGCTGGTATGCGCTTCTACGGGAAGCGCAGACCAGCGCGAAATGGCCATCGTTCGATGTGTTTCCACACAAGACTCTCCTGCCTCTGTTTTTTAATGTGATTCCGAATAAAGGACATTTTACTGGGACAGTGAGTGCCACCCTAATTTCTATATTTGGATATAGCCTGTGTCATTGTGTTTTCGGGCTGGCACCCAAGATCCCTGGGAAGGTACATTTTCAACTTTGATTTTCAACCTTTGATACTGCAGCTGTGCCAATTACTTGTTAGTGCTGAAGAGAGGAAGATCAGTGAATGGAAAAGGCGCACTCCAGAAAGTTATACAAAAAGAAAAATACATTTATTGGCTCAATGACATACAAAAACACCCAAGAGGATTAAAAACATTTAAGAACAATACAGAGACACCAACACAACCAAATCCATGGAATAAATCAATGTCAAAGTCAAGTGAAGAATATAATATAAGTAGGAATGGAACTGTCCCCATTTAGATAACTTTCACATAATATAATAAGAGTAAACCGACAATATGTAATCTGCAAAATATCAAGATATTATAATAGAGTCACAATTTGGAAACCACATAATGTGCAAAATATCAAGATAGTATTTAAAACCGAAAATGGGAGTCCCCAAAGTCGGCTGTTGTAATTGGAGATGAATCTGATTTTTGAATCCTGATGCCCTTAATTAGTGGCAAGTAAGGAAACCTGGTTGTGGCCCTTCTCTCTCTGATAAGCTGATGAGATGACCTTCTTAGGGTACCCTCGTTGACAAAATCTTGCTGTTAATGCATTAGACTGTTGTATAAAATCAGTGTCCAATTTTGGCTGACCGGAATGCCCCTCTTGGTATGAGGGGTTGAAAACTGTCGAACTTAAGCAAACTATTTGTGGCTGTAGGTTTGTGTTGCTCCATTGCAGAGATATTCACTTTTGTTTCATCTGAAGCCCAGTATGTGAAATCTCTTATTGTAGCGCAATTGTGTGTTTCTTCTCTTCGAGCATTAAATGTCACTCCTCCCTCCTATGAGAAAATGGAAAAGGGTCTTTGGAGCACAGGAAAGAGACTCAGACAAGAGATGGGTTTAAACCACATCGCGTTTCGACGGAGGATCCGTCTTCATCAGGTGGATGTTTCATCATCAGGTGGATGAAGACGGATCCTCCGTAGAAACGCGTTATGGTTTAAACCCATCTCTAGTCTGAGTCTCTTTCCTGTGCTCCTAAGACCATTTTCCATTTTCTCATAGCTCCTATCCTCCATTGGAGGTTTTTGGCTGGAGCTGCGGTGGAGACCTGACATCTTTGTCTGCCCGTGGGTTGCTTCGTAAGTGCTCCTTTATGACCGCTTATCACTGACTCTTACTGCTCCCTCCAAGACACTCCCAATCAGAGCTCGATAGGATCTGAGACTGATAGACTCCTGATCAGCTGTGTTTGGCAGGGAGGGAAGAATGAAAGCACATGCCAATAGGGAAGACTCTGAAGAAATGCCTAGTAGGACTGCAAGCAAAGATTTCACATACTGAACTACTAAAACAACAAATGAGAATACCTCTACAATAGACTGACACAGCTCAAAATGAAAAAAAAAAAATGGCAGAATCAGGGGAACTTAAGGAACTCCCGGTAGCATCCACTGCCCCTCCTGGAACAGGCTATCACAGGGGACAGCAGTTACTCACTAGTTTTTTGCATCATGGTCCCCTCTGAAAGAGTCATAGATCCCAGGCGATGGGTGCTGTGCAAGAGGTGAGTGCAGCACTGGCACTCTGCTTCTGTCTCCACCGCCACAGCTTTTATGAAAGAAGACGTCATGAGTTGACTGAGATAGAGGGTGGACACGGCACAAAAATACCGAATTTTTAGAGTAATGCCCTCAAGATTACCATTAGTAAAAATGATTCAATGTTTTGGGCAATTCGCACTTGTTAGAAGAGTCACTTGATAATAAGAATTGTCACTTGATTAGAAGTGTTAAACAAGCCCCTGTGATTCTCTAGTGTACAGATGATAGATAACACAGGTCAACGAAAAAAAATTTTTTTTCTGGTGTCCAAAATATTTTAATGAATTTGGGGTATTTTTGGGGTGCTGATTCTGAATATGTCATCAGTTTTGCCAGATTGGCTCAAGTTTTTGAGATTTTTGGTATCTTATTTATAGCACTTGTTGGTAAATGCAACGCATCATCTCATTAATTTCTTTGGATTAGTACTTGAACTGAGCAGTTCTCAATATAGTTTTGTGTTAATTAGTGTTCTAAAAGTTTGTTCATAGCTTGATTTTTGCACTAACTTTATGTTGTTGTCTGTTTTCCAGTGAAAAGCATGAACTCATCATGAAGAAGTTGTCTTAACGATCCAGACTCATTCTGTTACATTTGTGGTGAATATACACTGCCAAAACATAGAAGAAACATAACAGACTTCGTAAAAAAAGTGTATTTTGCCTATTTTGGGGTTATGCTTGGGGACCAAGACAAGTTTTGGGCACCACACATAGTGTGCAAAGCATGTATCGAATTATTACGAAAATGGAGCAAAGGACAAAGAAAAAGCTTCAAATTTGGTGTTCCAATGGTGTGGAGAGAGCCAAAAAATCATCATGATGACTGTTATTTCTGTGCAGTGCAAGTGCAAGGATTCAATAAGCATAAGAAACGAAAATGGGAGTAACATGGAATCTGCAAGAAGGCCTGTCCCTCATTGTGAAGATGTGCCTGTACCTGTGTTTACCATAAATAACAGTCATCATGATGATTTTTTGGCTCTCTCCACACCATTGGAACACCAAATTTGAAGCTTTTTCTTTGTCCTTTGCTCCATTTTCGTAATAATTCGATACATGCTTTGCACACTATGTGTGGTGCCCAAAACTTGTCTTGGTCCCCAAGCATAACCCCAAAATAGGCAAAATACACTTTTTTTACGAAGTGTGTTATGTTTCTTCTATGTTTTGGCAGTGTATATTCACCACAAATGTAACAGAATGAGTCTGGATCGTTAAGACAACTTCTTCATGATGAGTTCATGCTTTTCACTGGAAAACAGACAACAACATAAAGTTAGTGCAAAAATCAAGCTATGAACAAACTTTTAGAACACTAATTAACACAAAACTATATTGAGAACTGCTCAGTTCAAGTACTAATCCAAAGAAATTAATGAGATGATGCGTCGCATTTACCAACAAGTGCTATAAATAAGATACCAAAAATCTCAAAAACTTGAGCCAATCTGGCAAAACTGATGACATATTCAGAATCAGCACCCCAAAAATACCCTAAATTCGATGAAATATCTTTGGCACCAAAAATGCTGTTGACCAGTGTAATGCATGACATTACAACATTGCACTTACTTGGCCCAATTCATCGAGTTGTGTATAGAACTTTTCTCTGGAAGATAATCTCCTGCAAAGCTGACCATCTGGATCCTATAAGAGCGCTCATGATTCCACTTATTCTTCTGTTTGCTGGCAAACTGCATGTAACGAGGCATGTGGCCATGTTGTTCAAATGCTGCCTGGTTTTCAGATATAAGCACTTTCTTGGTAAGTTTAGTTTGCTGCAATTGCCTTTCTGGACTCCAGGGAACCTTCAGTTCTTCAAACTCCATATCATGAGCAACCAGAGAATTATTTATTCCTACAGGCAAAAACTCACATAGGGTTAATTAGATATCATGCATAATCATAAATGACAGAAAGCGCATCAAAGAAAAGTGACTTTTCGTCTGCTCAGTATTTGTCCTCATGTACTTACTGAGTTTTCTAGAAAAGGTTCGGGAAGGATTAGAAAAACATGGATATTTTCTACCATAAGCATTGCCATACCTGTCTACAGAGCGTGTGGTATTATAGCTCAACCCCATTCACCTCAATGAAGAAGGGCTGTAATACGAGACACAAAGTCATATTTTCCAATTCTGTGCAATCTCTAAGGCCATCAGATGTAAGGATCATTAACTCCAAATCACCTAGTAAAGAAACCACCTGAGCGCTAAGCGGAGGAGGACATGACTTTGGAAGGGGTGAACCTTTACTCCTGCAGCTTTGTTTGTATAGTGGTGTAGATTTTAAGCAAGAGTGATGTTGCTTTAAGAGGAAGGAGCACAGTATGTCTGTGCCTGGTGTGTTACTATGAGGAGGGAGGGCTTATATACAGTGAAGGAAGTGATTATTTTTGATCCCTTGCTGATTTTGTAAGTTTGCCCACTGACAAAGACATGAACAGTTTATAATTTTAAGGGTAGGTTAATTTTAACATTGAGAGATAGAATATCAAAAATTAAATCCAGAAAATCACATAGTATAAATTATATACATTTATTAGCATTTTGCAGTGAGAAATAAGTATTTGATCCCCTACCAACCATTAAGAGTTCTGGCTCTTACAGAACCAATTAGACGCTCCTAATCATCTTGTTACCTGCATTAAAGACAGCTGTCTTACATAGTCACCTTTATAAAAGACTCCTGTCCACAGACTCAATTAATCAGTGATACTCTAATCTCTACAACATGGGCAAGACCAAAGAGCTTTCTAAGGATATCAGGGACAAGATCATAGACTTGCACAAAGCTGATGAATTGGGCTACAAATCCATACGTAAGATGCTGGGTGTGGAGAGAACTGTTGGTGCAATAGTAAGAAAATGTAAGTAATACAAAATGACTGATCATGAGGAAGGTGAGAGATCAGCCTAAAACTACATGGGGGGAACTTGTTGATCTCAAGCCGAGACCCCAGAGAACATAATTCGGGTCGTTTTTTTCTGACCCGCTTTTGTGATCGCCGTTATTAACCGTATAACGGCGACCGCAAAAAAAGTCCAATGTGCAATTTAATTTCTCTCTCCTCTGATGTGATCGCACATCAGAGGAGAAATAGGGTCCTCGATCCCCCCGTGTGCTTCCCCTCCATGGGCGCAGCCATCTTCTTCCGGGAAGAAGATGGCGGGTGCATGTGCAGTGCGCCCGCCGAGATCTGCCAGCCGGCACCCGGCAACAATAGGAGGATTTTTCCTATTGGTTCATTATGGTCACTGTGATAGACCCTATCATAGTGATCAAAATAAAAAAAAGTAGTAAATAAACCCCCTTTATCACCCCCATAGGTGGGGAAAAATAATGAAATAAAGAAAATATATTTATTTTCATTTTACCATTAGGGTTAGCATTAGGGTTAGGGTTGGAATTAGGGTTAGGGTTGGGATTAGGGTTTAGGATTAGGGGTTAGGGTTGGGATTAAGGTTAGGGTTGGGATTAGGGTTAGGTTTGTGGTTAGGGTTATGGTTAGGATTGTGGTTAGGGTAGGGGTTAGGGTTGTGGTTAGGGTTATGGTTGGAATTAGGGTTAGGGTTGTGGTTAGGGTTAGGTGTGTGTTGGGGTTAGGGTTGGAGTTAGAATTGAGGGATTTCCACTATTTAGGCACATCAGAGGGTCTCCAAATGTGACATGGCGCCACCATTGATTCCAGCCAATTTTGCATTCAAAAAGTTAAATGGTGCTCCCTCCCTTCCGAGCACCGACGTGTGGTTTACCCCAACATATGGGGCATCAGTGTACTCGGGACAAATTACACACAAACATTGGGAGTCTAATTTCTCCTGTTACCCTTGTGAAAATAAAAAATTGGGGGCTAAAAAACATTTTTGTGGAAAAAAATGATTTTTTATTTTCACGACTTTGCATTATAAACTGTGAAGCACTTGGGGGTTCACCACACATGTAGATAAGCTCTTTGGGGGGTCTAGTTTCCAAAATGCTATCACTTGTGGGGTGTTTCCAGTGTTTAGGCACATCGGGGCTCTCGAAACATGACATGGCATCCGATCTCAATTCCAGCCAATTCTGCATTGAAAAAGTCAAACAGCTCTCCTTCCCTTCTGAGCTCTGCCGTGTGCCCAAACAGTGGTTTACCCCCACAAATGGGGTATCGGTGTACTCAGGACAAATTGCCCAACAACTTTGGGGGGTCTACTTTCTCCTGTTACCTTTGTGAAAATAAAAATTTGGGGGCAAAAAGATCATTTTTGTGGAAAAAATGACTTTTTTATTTTCACGGCTCTACGTTATTAACTTCTGTGAAGCACTTGAATGTTCAAAGTGCTCACTACACATCTAGATAAGTTCCTTAAGGGGTCTAGTGTTATGAATGAGTCACCGGAGGAGGAAAAAACAAAAATGCACGTTAAGTCCAGAAAACCGGAGAGGTTGGTAGCTAGCGGATTGCAGACCCCTGATCCTATTCACAACAACTAACAGTATCCGTGGAGCGTTCCTACGGTGGTCCTAGATGCCTCTTCACAGACGGAGAACTAAATAAGCCTAAAGAAAGAAAGGGGAAATCTAAACTGCCCCAGAGCAGACCCCAAAACAATAGACAGCCCCCAACATGTATTGTCGGTGAAAACAGATGAAAACACAAACACAGACAGAAGACAGGCAGAGCAAATGATGGGGCCAACTAACTAGATAGGAAAGGACAGAAAAGATGCTGGCTGCAATCCGCAAAAACCCTACCAAAAATGTCCCAACACGTCTGATAGGAAAAACGGCCCTGAAGTCACTAGACTTCAAAATCCCTATATCAGCACTCTGATATATTCTGAAGACAGAGCAAAAGAGATTTAACCGATCATGGACAAAAATGGAAATTCAGCAGACCCCCTGCCGGGGCTAGCAGAACACAAATCTAAGCAAATCAGACAAAATCTCATGGAACAATAACAGAGCAAACCTTAGCTTTAGAAGACAGGAACTGAACTGGAGGCCAGAGCTCAGAGCAGAGAAATCACCAGTAACCCTACAGGGCGTTGGCTGCCTTATATCCACTCAGAGATTCCGGATGTCCAATCGCAATCCACCTGTTCAGATGACAGGTTTCTCCCATCCAAATCAGTTTCACCAACTCCTTTCACCAGCAGAGGGAGTTCATCGGACATCAAAGGTGAACGAGAAAATGAGCTCACAACAGTCTAGTTTCCAAAATCGTGTCACTTGAGGCTTTCCACTGTTTAGGCACATCAGGGGCTCTCCAAACCTCCAAACTCTACATGGCATCCGATCTCAATTCCAGCCAATTCTGCATTAAAAAAGTCAAACAGCGCTCCTTCTGTTCCAACCCCTGCCGTGGACCCAAACAGCAGTTTACCCCCACATAAGCGGCATCGGCATATTCAGGTGAAATTGCACAACAAATTTGGTGCTTCATTTTCTCTTTTTACACTTGTGAAAATAAAAAAAAATGGGTTCTGAAGTAAAATGTTTGTAAAAAAAAGTTGAATGTTAATTTTTTCCTTCCACATTGCTTTAGTTCCTGTGAAGCACATAAAGGGTTAATAAACTTCTTGAATGTGGTTTTGAGCACCTTGAGGGGTGCAGTTTTTAGAATGGTGTCACTTTTGGGTATTTTCTGTCATATTGACCCCTCAAAAAGACTTCAAATGGGATGTGGTCCCTAAAATAAATGGTTTTGTAAATTTGGCTGTAAAAATGAGAAATCGCTGGTCAAATTTGAACCCTTATAAGTTCATAACAAAAAAATTTTGTTTCCAAAATTGTGCTGATGTAAAGTAGACATGTGTGAAATGTTATTTATTAAGTATTTTGTGTGACATATCTCTCTGATTTAAGGGCATAAAAATTAAAAGTTCGAAAATTGCAAAATTTTAAAAATTTTCGCCATATTTCCATTTTTTTCATAAATAAAAACAAGTCATATCGAAGAAATGTTACCACTATTATGAAGTAAAATATGTCATGAAAAAACATTCTCAGAATCAGCTGGATCCGTTAAAGCATTCCAGAGTTATAACCTCATAAAATGACAGTGGTCAAAATTGTAAAAATTGACCTGGTCATTAAGCTGCAAATTGGCTCCGTCACTAAAGGCCTCGTTACACGCTTCAGTGTGTCAGCGATCCCACCAACGATCCGACGTGGATGGGATCACTGGGACATAGTTAGCTGATCGCTGGTGAGCTGTCACACAGGCAGACTCACCCGCAATCAGGACCAGTGTGCACACTGGTATCCAGGGTAAACAGCCTTTCGACATCGCTGCAACGTCACAAAACTGGTGACGTTGCAACGATATCGTTCACAATATCGTTGCACGTAACGGGGCATTAAGGGGTTAAACTTGGTTCCCCTGCTCAAGAAGGCACATGTGCAGGCCCATCTGAAGTTTGCCAATGAACACCTGGATGATTCTGTGAGTGATTGGGAGAAGGTGCTGTTGTCAGATGAGACAAACATTGAGCTCTTTGGAATTAACTCAACTCGCCGTGTTTGGAGGAAGAGAAATGCTGGCTATGATCCAAAGAACAACGTCCCCACTGTCAAGCATGGAGGTGCAAACATTATGTTTTGGGGGTGTTTCTCTGCTAAGGCCACAGGACTACTTCACTGCATCAATGGGAGAATGGATGGAGCCATGTACCATAAAATCCTGAGTGACAACCCCCTTCCCTCCGCCAGGACATTAAAAATGGGTCGTGGCTGGGTCTTCCAGCAAGGCAATGACCCAAAACATACAGCCAAGGCAACAAAGAAGTGGCTTAAAAATAAGCACATTAAGGTCATGGAGTGGCCAAGCCAGTCTCCAGACCTTAGTCCCATAGAAAACTTATGGCGTAAGTTGAAGCTCCGAGTTGCCAAGTGATAGCCTCAAAATCTTAATGATTTAGAGATGATATGCAATGAGGAGGTGGACCAAAATTCCTCCTGACATGCGTGCAAACCTGATCATCAACTACAAAAAACGTCTGACTGCTGTGCTTGCCAACAAGGGTTTTGCCACCAAGCATTAAGTCTTGTTTGCCAGAGGGATAAAATATTTGTCAAATAATTATTTCCTTCACTGTAGAGGAGGTAACTGTCCTTCTCCCTCTTTCTCTCACCGGATGAACTGGAGGAAACATCACCCGCCCTCCCGCCCTGTTATAATCACTGTCCTAGAACATTTTCTTTAATTATCTATAACGCTGGGAGCGTCACTCTGTCTGAAGCCTTTATAGACTGCGCAAGCGTGATGTGCCTGCGCAGTCTGGATCCAGACAGAATGAGGCATCCAGTATTACAGGTAACAGGTATGGCGCCGGAGATGGAGGTATGCGTAGACACTGCATACCGCGATCTCTGGCGCCATACATACTTACCTGACCGGAAGGAGCGTTGCCACGGTGCTTCTCTTCTTTCGGAGACCGGGGCAGGAGTGCGCGTGAGAATCGTGCATGCGCATAGCACTATCCAGCGCCATTTTACTGAAGACACATTTGCAGTGTGTCTTCATCAATATGGCGACGGACAGCGCGGTATGGGCATGCACATACTCTGATGCCACAATCCTCCCCCACACTCTTCCCCCGAGACCTGACAGACAGAACAGGACAGCGCTGGAACACAGGAAAGAGTATAAATGCTTTTTTTTATGTGTGCAGTTTAATAGGTGTGAGGGGGACAATACATATCAGGATAGGGGGGTGAGAGGACCATGCATATCAGGAAAAGGGGGATGAGGGGACCATGCATACCAGGAAAGGGAGGTGAGAGGACCATGCATACAAGGAAAGGGGGGGTGAGAGTACCATGCATACCAAGATTGGGGGGTGAGAGGACCATGCATATCAGGATTGGAGGGTGAGGGGACCATGCATACCAGGATTGGGGGGTGAGTAGACCATGCATACCAGGATTGGGGGGTGAGGAGACCATGCACACCAAGATTGGGGGGTGAGGAGACCATGCATACCAGGATTGGGGGGTGAGGGGACCATGCATACCAGGATAGGGGGGTGAGGGGACCATGCATTCCAGGATTGGGGGGTGAGGGGACCATGCATACCAGGATTAGAGGGTGAGGAGACCATGCGTACCAGGATTGGGGGGTGAGGAGACCATGAGTTCCAGGATTTGGAGGTGAGGGAACCATGCATAAACAGGATAGGGGGGTGAGGGGACCATGCATATCAGGATAGGGGGGTGAGGGGGCCATGCATATCAGGACTGGGAGGTGAGGGAACCATGCATACCAGGATTGGGAGGTGAGGGAACCATGCATACCAGGATTGGAGGGTGAGGGGACCATGTATACCAGGATAGGGGGGTGAGGGGACCATGCATTCCAGGATTGGGGGGTGAGGGGACCATGCATACCAGGATTAAGGGGTGAGGAGACCATGCGTACCAGGATTGGGGGGTGAGGAGACCATGAGTACCAGGATTGGGGGGTGAGGGAACCATGCATACCAGGATAGGGGGGTGAGGGGACCATGCATATCAGGATAGGGGGGTGAGGGGACCATGCATATCAGGATTGGGAGGTGAGGGAACCATGCATACCAGGATTGGGAGGTGAGGGAACCATGCATACCAGGATTGGGGGGTGAGAGTACCATGCATACCAGGATTGGGGGTTGAGGGGGACCATGCATTCCAGGACTGTACTTGTTTTTATTATGTATACCCCTCCTTACATGTAAAGCGCCATGGAATAAATGGCGCTATAACAATAAATAATAATAATAAGTGAGGGGACCATGTATACCAGGATTGGGGGGGGAGGACCATTCATGCCAGGATTGGGGGGTGGGGGGAACCATGCATTCCAGGATTGGGGGTGAGGGGACCATGCATACCAGGAAAGGGGGGTGAGGGGACCATGCATACCATGATAGGGATGAGGGTACCATGCATACCAGGATTGGGGGGTGAGGAAACCATGAATACCAGGATATGGATGAGGGGGTACCATGTATAACAGGATTGGGGGGTGAGGGGACCATACAAACCAGCATAGGGATGATGGGGTACCATGCATACCAGGATAGCGATGAGGGGGTACCATGCATACCAGGATTGGGGGGTGAGGGGACCATGTATACCAGGATGAGGAATGGGGTGCCATGCATACCAGGATTGGGGGGTGAGGGGACCATACATACCAGACTAGTGATGAGAGGTCCATGCATACCATTATAGGGATGATGGGGCCATGCATAGCAGGATAGGGATGAGGAGTACCATACATACCAGGATAGGGATGAGGGGTGCCATGCATGCCAGGATAGGGATGAGAGGTGCCATGCATACCAGGATAGGAGGGGGGTAGCACGTACCAGGATGGGAGACCATATACCAATAAAAATGCTCGTCACCCGGGCGTAGAACGGGTTCATAGCTAGTTGCTTGTATAATGATGAATGATTTAGTGTATTTATTTAATTACCCATTGTATATCTTGTACCAGGCCAGGTCCAATTTTATCATGGCTATAAAGAGTTAACATTAGCATTAATCTCTAAGCCCAAGGGAAAGGCAGTCCTTCAGCCAGTGTCTAAGTTTACTGTAGTTAAGTTGGTTTTAACCCCTTAGTGACAGAGCCAATTTTTTACAATTCTGACCACTGTCACTTTGAGGATAGAGCTCTGGAACGCTTTAACGGATCCCACTGATTCTGAGATTGTTTTTTGTGACATATTGTACTTCATGTTAGTGATAAAATCTCTTTGATATGACTTGAGTTTATGTAAAAAACGGAAATTTGGAAAAAATTGAAAATTTTTAAAATTTTGCAATTTTCAAACTTTTAATTTTTGTGCCCATAAATCAGAGAGTCATATTGCACAAAATAGTTAACAAATAACATTTCCCACATGTCTACTTTACATCAGCACAAGTTTGGAAACAATTTTTTTTATTAGGACTAGAGTTGAGCGAAACGGGTCGAAAAAATTCAAAAGTCGCCGACTTTTGGCACAGTTGGGTTTCATGAAACGAAACCCGACCCTAGGATGAGGTCGGCCACGAGGTCGGCGACTTACGCGCCAAAGTCGCGTTTCAAAAGTTTGTTTTGCGCTCTTTTTCAGCCAATCAGGATCCACGGACACTGTGGGCAACGTGATGACATAGGCACGGGTCACCACCATCTTTCAGAAGGGCATGCAAGTGATTGGCTTGCTTTGGTGGGCGTCACAGGGGGTATAAAAGGGCGTGCACGCCGACCGCCATCTTACTTCTGCCGATCTTAGTTTAGGGAGAGGTTGCTGCTGATTCTGTAGGGAGAGCGTTAGGCAGGGAAGAAGACAAAAAAACTGCTTCTGCTGCTAGCGATTTGGCCTGCACAACACACAAGTCACTGTGTGTGCAGTGCAAGGGGAGGCTATATTGTGGTGTATCAGTGGTGTTGGTTGTTGGGCTGCCTTCTAAGGCTTCCTGACACGCTGGCATTGCTGTTTACCCACTGCTCCGCAAACTGCTTTTTTAAAAGCAATCCAATCTCCCTTATCCTCTCGTCACTTTGGTCACAGGCAGCTGTGCCATCGAGCGTGTCACATAGCGCTCAGATATCAGTGGGCCGCACACAATCCACAAGTGTCCACTGTCCACAAGTGTACGCAGAGATTCAAAATCTCCATTATCCTCTCGTCACTTTGGTCACAGGCAGCTGTGCCATCGAGCGTGTCACATAGCGCTCAGATATCAGTGGGCCGCACACAATCCACAAGTGTCCAGTGTCCAAAAGTGTACGCAGAGATTCAAAATCTCCATTATCCTCTCGTCACTTTGGTCACAGGCAGCTGTGCCATCGAGCGTGTCACATAGCGCTCAGATATCAGTGGGCCGCACACAATCCACAAGTGTCCACTGTCCACAAGTGTACGCAGAGATTCAAAATCTCCATTATCCTCTCGTCACTTTGGTCACAGGCAGCTGTGCCATCGAGCGTGTCACATAGCGCTCAGATATCAGTGGGCCGCACACAATCCACAAGTGTCCACTGTCCAAAAGTGTACGCAGAGATTCAAAATCTCCATTATCCTCTCGTCACTTTGGTCACAGGCAGCTGTGCCATCGAGCGTGTCACATAGCGCTCAGATATCAGTGGGCCGCACACAATCCACAAGTGTCCACTGTCCACAAGTGTACGCAGAGATTCAAAATCTCCATTATCCTCTCGTCACTTTGGTCACAGGCAGCTGTGCCATCGAGCGTGTCACATAGCGCTCAGATATCAGTGGGCCGCACACAATCCACAAGTGTCCAGTGTCCAAAAGTGTACGCCGAGATTCAAAATCTCCATTATCCTCTCGTCACTTTGGTCACAGGCAGCTGTGCCATCGAGCGTGTCACATAGCGCTCAGATATCAGTGGGCCGCACACAATCCACAAGTGTCCAGTGTCCAAAAGTGTACGCAGAGATTCAAAATCTCCATTATCCTCTCGTCACTTTGGTCACAGGCAGCTGTGCCATCGAGCGTGTCACATAGCGCTCAGATATCAGTGGGCCGCACACAATCCACAAGTGTCCACTGTCCACAAGTGTACGCAGAGATTCAAAATCTCCATTATCCTCTCGTCACTTTGGTCACAGGCAGCTGTGCCATCGAGCGTGTCACATAGCGCTCAGATATCAGTGGGCCGCACACAATCCACAAGTGTCCACTGTCCACAAGTGTACGCAGAGATTCAAAATCTCCATTATCCTCTCGTCACTTTGGTCACAGGCAGCTGTGCCATCGAGCGTGTCACATAGCGCTCAGATATCAGTGGGCCGCACACAATCCACAAGTGTCCAGTGTCCAAAAGTGTACGCAGAGATTCAAAATCTCCATTATCCTCTCGTCACTTTGGTCACAGGCAGCTGTGCCATCGAGCGTGTCACATAGCGCTCAGATATCAGTGGGCCGCACACAATCCACAAGTGTCCACTGTCCACAAGTGTACGCAGAGATTCAAAATCTCCATTATCCTCTCGTCACTTTGGTCACAGGCAGCTGTGCCATCGAGCGTGTCACATAGCGCTCAGATATCAGTGGGCCGCACACAATCCACAAGTGTCCAGTGTCCAAAAGTGTACGCAGAGATTCAAAATCTCCATTATCCTCTCGTCACTTTGGTCACAGGCAGCTGTGCCATCGAGCGTGTCACATAGCGCTCAGATATCAGTGGGCCGCACACAATCCACAAGTGTCCACTGTCCACAAGTGTACGCAGAGATTCAAAATCTCCATTATCCTCTCGTCACTTTGGTCACAGGCAGCTGTGCCATCGAGCGTGTCACATAGCGCTCAGATATCAGTGGGCCGCACACAATCCACAAGTGTCCAGTGTCCAAAAGTGTACGCAGAGATTCAAAATCTCCATTATCCTCTCGCCACTTTGGTCACAGGCAGCTGTGCCATCGAGCGTGTCACATAGCGCTCAGATATCAGTGGGCCGCACACAATCCACAAGTGTCCACTGTCCAAAAGTGTACGCAGAGATTCAAAATCTCCATTATCCTCTCGTCACTTTGGTCACAGGCAGCTGTGCCATCGAGCGTGTCACATAGCGCTCAGATATCAGTGGGCCGCACACAATCCACAAGTGTCCACTGTCCACAAGTGTGTGCAGAAATTCTAAAACTCCCCTGTCCTATAGACACCTTGTACCTTGTTTTACATTACTATATAGTTTGTTGGATTTTGTCTACATTTCTACCAAAAATGAGGAAGGCTGGTGGAAGAGGCCGTGGAATTGGGCGGGGGTTGGCAGCTGGTAATGATGGTGTTGGTGGTGGATCTGATGGTAGTGGCAAGAGCAAAATAGGACCAAATGCAGGAGGTGCTGACCCTGCGTCATCGTCTGTCTACATAAGGCCTCGAACGCTTAGTTTTCTAGGAGTTGGCAAACCGCTTTTAAAGGCAGAGCATCAGGAAAAAGTTTTGTCTTACATTGCTGACTCAGCCTCCAGCTCTATCGCCTCCTCTTCTTCAGTTGTAAAAAGTAAAAGCACTGAGTCGTCATTGGAGGCTCATGTTCATGAACCACACCTTTCCTTGTGTCCTTCACCCCAACCAAGATTGAAGGATGACGCAGGCCATACTACTGATTACTCCATGGAGCTGTTTTCACATACCATGCCTGGATTATCAAGTCAAATGGTGAATTACCCAGGCCAAGATGAATCTGACATGGAGTGCACTGATGCACAGCCGCTGATGGATGATTCTGCTGGTACAGAGCCAGATTTTGACCCTGATGAGACTCAGGTGCCCCTTCCCGCACACTATACCACCATACACGGTGACACAGAGAAAGGTGCACATGACATAGAAGAGGAGGTGATGGATGACCCAGTTGTTGACCCAGATTGGCATCCATTGGGGGAAGAGGGTGCTGCTTCCAATAGCTCAGATGAGGAGCATCCACAGCAGACATCGACATCGCAACAGCTGTTATCTGGCAGGCCCGGAGCACTCCAAAGACAGGTTCCAAACATCAAAAGAGTTGCTGGACAGCTTGTCCACAGGGTCAAAAGATCACAGCGTGCTAGGCCGCAAAATGTCTGCCAAAGTAGGAGGAGTGCAGTGTGGCAGTTTTTTGAACAAAATCCTCATGATCAGGCCAAGGTTATCTGTAAGAAGTGCGCAAAGACCTTTAGCCGAGGGAAAAATCTGAAAAATTTGAATACCAGTTGCATGCTTAGACATTTAACCAGCATGCACTTGCAAGCGTGGACACAACACCAAACCTCAAGTGCCACATGTGCAACTGATCACAACGAAGGTAGTCAGCAACGCTACATTGTTTCCCCCACTGTAAGCCCACCGGTTAGCACAGCAGCAAATGTTGAGGTGTCGTTGCAAGGCCACAGCAGTCAGGGAATCCCACTGTTATATCAACGAAAGACTGATTCTAGGCCATCAGAAAGAACACCAACTCCATCACCATCATCAACCCTCTCTCAGTCCGCCCTGTCCACCGCTACTTCCACCATATGCAGCTCTCAAGTCCAGCTCACCCTCCCAGACACTATGAGTAGGTCAAGAAAGTACTCAGTCTCTCATCCGCGTACACTGGGTTTGAACGCCCACATTGCCAAACTAATCTCGTTTGAGATGATGCCCTTTCGGTTGGTGGAAAGCACAGCTTTCCGCGAACTCATGGCCTATGCAGTACCACGCTATGACCTACCCAGTCGCCACTTCTTCTCTCGCAAAGCCATCCCAGCCCTCCACCATCATGTGAAAGACCGCATTGTCCATGCACTCAAGCAGTCAGTGAGCGGAAAGGTGCACCTCACAACTGATGCATGGTCCAGTCGGCATGGCCAGGGCCGTTACGTGTCCATCACTGCGCACTGGGTTAATGTGGTGGATGCAGGGTCCACAGGGGACAGCGGTGGTGGGGCAGTGCTGCCTAGCCCACGGTCTAGGAAACAGTTGGCTGTAGGCGTTCGACCCTCCTCCTCCTCCTCCAGAAGCGACAGCTCGTCCACAGAGCGCAGTCGTACGAGCACTCCATCTGCAGCTGCCACTGTTGCACACGATGTGTCCCCCTATCGAGCAGCTAGTGGAAAGCGTCAGCAGGCTGTGTTGCAGATGATGTGTTTGGGCGACAGACACACCGCCGAGGTGCTGGCCGAGTACTTGAAGCGACAAACTGAGTCATGGCTGGGCAGTGTACATCTTGAGGCAGGCAAGGTAGTTAGTGATAACGGCCGTAATTTTGTGGCAGCCATAGCCCTTTCAAAACTCAGCCACATACCTTGCTTGGCTCACACCTTGAACCTGGTGGTGCAGTGCTTCCTCAAAAATTATCCGGAGTTAACAGCCCTGCTCCAGAAGGTGCGAAGACTGTGCGCGCACATCCGCCGGTCGCCTGTACACTCCGTTCGTATGCAGAAGCTGCAGCGTTGCTCCACCTTCCCAACCACCGCCTCATTATCGACATTGCAACAAGGTGGAACTCCACCCTGCACATGGTGGAGCGGCTGTGCGAGCAGAGGCAGGCCATAATGCATTTGTGGGAGGATACACGGCCAGGCACTTTGAGAGCAGACATGGAGTTGACAGGCGTGCAGTGGTCGAAGCTGAAAGACCTTTGTAAAGTCCTTCAGTGTTTTGAGGAATGCACACGGCTGGTAAGCGCAGACGACGCCATCCTAAGCATGAGCATCCCACTTATGCGTCTGCTCATGCAAACTTTGACGCACCTTAAGGAGCAGGCGTCTGCAGCCAATGTTGATGAGGAGGAAGAGGAGGAGGGAATCCTTGATGACATTCAGCCATTGTCTGCTCAGGGACCTCTCCTGGACGAGGTGGAGGAAGAAGAGGAGGAGGAAGAGGAGGATGATGGGGATGATTACTTAGGGGAGGAGGATGCATCTCGTGGGGCAAGTGAAAATGTTGGCGTGGCAAGGTCTGGTACAGGGTTTGTGCGTGACTGGAGGGATGTGGATTTGCCAGAAAGTGCTCCTCCACCCAGCACTCGCAGTGCATCATTGACACCGGGAACATTGGCCCACATGTCAGATTATGCCTTGCGGATCCTAAAAAGGGACCCCCGCATTGCCAAAATGATGAACGATGATGACTACTGGTTGGCCAGCATCCTGGATCCACGCTATAAAGGCAAATTACAAAACATCATGCCACAGGAGAACCTTGACCTAATATTGGCTAATAAACAAGCAACTCTGGTAAATCGGTTGCTTGAGGCATTCCCAGCACACAGCAGCGGTGATGGTTCTCACACGAGCCGTACGGGCCGGGGGCAGCTTGGCAGAGGTGTTTGTGGTGCACACATCAGAAGTGGAGTTGGAGACAGGGGTTTCATGACAATGTTGTGGACTGATTTTTCAAATACCGCTCACACAACTGGTAATACTGCATCGATGGAAAGTGACAGGAGACAGCAGTTGTCAACTATGGTTCCAAACTACTTTTCCTCCCATATCGATGTTCTCCCACACAGGTCATTCCCCTTTGACTATTGGGCCGCTAAACTGGACACCTGGCCTGAATTGGCCCAATATGCCTTACAGGAGCTCGCTTGCCCAGCTGCAAGTGTGCTATCGGAAAGAGTCTTCAGTGCAGCTGGATCAATCCTGACAGAAAAAAGGACCCGTCTGTCAACCCAAAATGTGGATGATCTATCCTTCATTAAAATGAACCACGCATGGGTTTCCAAGGATTTTGTCCCACCTTCCCCTGATGACACATAGGGTGACAGAAAAATGGCTTGCTTTGGTCCACCTCTTCCTGGTACTTCACCTATTTCGCCTTTTGCATCAGTTGAATGTCCAACATCAACATATGCCACTTTCTAAAACTCCCTAACTGTGCTGCCTCCCCCCCCATGGCCGGGGTCACCACCTAGCGCACGACACCGTGCGAGTGCCGTTGCCCTGGACAGGTGGGTAGGCCGACTCTTGGGCGCGGGCACTGGCACAGGGTCCCTCATAGTGCAATCAAGTGTCTCTGACGGTGGTGGTGCACACCCGCCGTCAGACACACCGCTGTACTATGAGGGGCCCAGTGCCAGTACCGACGCCCACGAGTGGGCCCCCCTTGCTTGGCCAGGGCCCCAGCATTTGCAATCTTTACCTCTCCCTGCTCCTCCGCTGTGTAATCTGGGCCGTCAAATCCATACTGGGCCTAACACCGTCTGAGCCTGCCTCATGCTGTATAGACATATATTTTGAATGTGTACGCTATCCATACATGTTATCCGGGGATACGGTACCCCTTCTAACCTTTGTGCAATGACGTGCAATCCATACTGGGCCTAACACCGTCTGAGCCTGCCTCATGCTGTATAGACATATATTTTGAATGTGTACGCTATCCATACATGTTATCCGGGGATACGGTACCCCTTCTAACCTTTGTGCAATGACGTGCAATCCATACTGGGCCTAACACCGTCTGAGCCTGCCTCATGCTGTATAGACATATATTTTGGATGTGTACGCTATCCATACATGTTATCCGGGGATACGGTACCCTTTCTAACCTTTGTGCAATGACGTGCAATCCATACTGGGCCTAACACCGTCTGAGCCTGCCTCATGCTGTATAGACATATATTTTGAATGTGTACGCTATCCATACATGTTATCCGGGGATACGGTACCCTTTCTAACCTTTGTGCAATGACGTGCAATCCATACTGGGCCTAACACCGTCTGAGCCTGCCTGTCACGGGGGCTTAGTTCAACTAAGGCTGAAATACCCGGGGCCCCTGTGGTGTCCCTTTACTAGGGGAAACCCTGTCTGACCCTCAACCCAGGGTTTTTGCTGAAGGTGCAAATGCCTGAGCCTCCGACCTTTCCTTATCTCCTGCTCAGCCCTGCACTTAACCCTCCACCCTCCACCCAGTGAGAAGTCACCACCAAAGCTCCCACACAAATAATGACAGACAGGGAGAACTTAAACTGCACTGCGCCGCACACACACAGGAATAAACAGTAATGTGAACAGGGCACAACTAAACACAAATATGGGAAGGAGAAAGGATAACGACGGATCATACGACACCAGATATGAATCTCTCTCTCTTGAACACCTCCACTCCAGACCGGAACCACTTGGTATGAAACACAAGCTATAATCGGCGACGCCCATATGCCAGCATGACTATTTAAAGACCGTGGGCGTGACTAACCATCCAACCTGGTCTCCAGCAGGATTAACCCCCGAGAGCCTGAAGATCAGGCCGGCGCCACCGAGGCTATAGTGGCTGGAGGTGGAACTACCTCTGCCTGCCGGATGCTGTGGTGTGAACAGCGTCCGACATGACAGTACCCCGTCTTCTACGAGGGACCCCAGGGCCCTCAAGACTCCTAGGACCCGGCTTGTCCGGATGACGACGGTGAAAAGAACTGACCAGCCGATCCGCATGTATGTCTGAGGCTGGAACCCAAGACCTCTCCTCTGGACCATACCCCCGCCAGTGCACCAAATACTGAAGAGTACGGCGTACTACTCGAGAGTCCACTACCTTGGCGACCTCGAACTCTAACTCGCCATCCACCATGACTGGAGGTGGCATCGGCGTTGTGTCCACAGAGCCTACCACCTTTTTCAATAAAGCCCTGTGAAACACGTTGTGTATCTTGTACACTGCGGGAAGTTCCAACCGATAAGCCACTGGGTTAATGATGGCAGAAATCCTAAAAGGCCCAATAAACCTTGGACCCAGTTTTAAAGAAGGGATTTTGAGTTTTATGTTCTTCGTAGCTAACCACACCCATTCACCCACACACAGGTCCGGACCTGGCACGCGTCTACTGTCAGCCACCCGTTTGTACCTGGCACTCATGCTCAACAAACGCTGTTTCACCCGCCTCCAGACTGATGACAATTGGGCTCCTAGCTGATCCTCCTCCGGGACACCCCCGGAGTCACCCTGACGTAAGGTACAAAACTGAGGATGTTGACCGTACACACAAAAGAATGGAGACTCTCCTGATGACTCTTGGCGGTGATTATTTAATGCGAATTCGGCCAGAGGAAGGAAAGTAGACCACTCCTCCTGGTTGTCGGACACAAAGCATCGTAAATACTGTTCTAGATTTTGGTTCATGCGCTCAGTTTGTCCATTAGACTGTGGATGAAACGCCGATGAATGTGACAACTTGATCCCCAACCTTGAGCAAAAAGCTTTCCAAAACCTCGCCACAAATTGCGTACCCCTATCAGATACTATGTCAGACGGTACTCCGTGGAGTCTGACCACCTCCTTCACAAATACCTGAGCCAACGTCTTAGCATTGGGCAAAGAGGACAACGCCACAAAATGCGCCATCTTTGAAAAACGGTCAACCACCACCAGGATGACCGTGTTCCCTGCCGAGGCTGGCAAGTCAGTGATAAAATCCATGGAGATTTCTGTCCATGGCCTATTGGGTACCCCCAGAGGCTGTAGCGTGCCAGCAGGACGGGTTCGGGGTGACTTAGCCCTAGCGCACGTGATGCAAGCTGCCACGTACGAGACCACGTCCTGCCGGATTTTGGGCCACCAGAAACGACGCGATACCAGCTCTAAGGTGCCCTTCACCCCTGGGTGACCAGCCAGTACCGAAGCGTGGTGTTCCTTCAACACTTTAGGCCGAAGATGCAGGGGTACAAATGATTTGTTGGCGGGAAGTCCTGGTGGTACCTCCTCTTGGGCCTCGGCAATCTCCGCCTCTACCTCAGTCGTGAGAGCCGAGACCACTACCCCTTTCTGGAGGATGGGTACCGGCTCTTCCCGAGGTTCTCCCCCCGGAAAACACCTAGACAAAGCATCCGCCTTGGTGTTTTTAGCCCCGGGACGGTACGTCACAAGAAAATTGAAACGAGTAAAAAACAATGCCCAGCGAGCCTGCCTAGGAGACAGACGCTTGGCCGACTCCAGGTAGAGCAGATTCTTATGGTCGGTGATAACTGTGACCTGGTGAGCCGCCCCCTCCAAGAAGTGTCGCCATTCCTCAAAAGCCAGTTTGATGGCCAACAACTCCCTGTTGCCGATATCATAATTCCGTTCGGCCGGCGACAACTTCTTGGAGAAGTAGGCGCATGGATGCATCTCGCTCAAGGACGAGCCTTGAGACAGTACTGCCCCCACTCCCACCTCCGATGCATCAACCTCTACCACAAAAGGTTTAGACACGTCTGGTTGCACCAGAATGGGGGCTGAAGCAAAACTATTCTTCAGACGCTCAAAAGCACGTATAGCCACCTCAGGCCAGTTCGCCAGATCGGCACCCTTTTTTGTCATGTCCGTGAGCGGTTTGGCGACAGTCGAAAAGTGTTTTATAAATTTCCTATAATAATTCGCAAACCCAAGGAACCGCTGGAGTGCTTTCAGACTCTCCGGCCTCTCCCATTGCAACACCGCTTGCACCTTAGCGGTGTCCATTTTAAAACCAGCTGCGGACACAATATATCCCAAAAAGGGCAACTCCTGGACAAAAAATAAACATTTTTCCAGCTTAGCATAGAGCTGGTTCTCCCGGAGCAACTGTAACACCTGCCTAACATGCTGCAAATGAGTGTCCCGATCGCTAGAATAAATGAGGATATCATCCAGGTATACAATCACAAATCTCCCCAGGACATGAGCAAAGACATCATTAATAAAATGTTGGAAAACGGCAGGCGCGGTGGTCAACCCAAACGGCATAACCAGACTCTCAAAATGACCCTCAGGAGTGTTAAACGCCGTCTTCCACTCATCCCCCTGACGGACCCTTATGAGGTTATACGCCCCCCTGAGGTCCAGCTTGGAAAACCATTTTGCCCCCGCTACCTGGTTGAACAAATCCGGGATCAACGGCATTGGGTAGGGATCACGGATAGTAATCTGGTTTAACTCTCGGAAATCCAGACACGGGCGTAACCCCCCATCTTTCTTCTTAATGAAGAAAAACCCCGCGGCTACAGGCGAGGACGAAGGCCGGATGTGACCTTTGCTCAGACTCTCCGCGATGTAGTCTTTCAGAGCTTGTCTCTCAGGACCAGAAATATTAAACATCCTGGCCTTAGGTAATTTGGCCCCGGGTTTTAACCTAATAGCACAGTCATAGGCTCTATGTGGAGGCAGTTCTGAGCAACCCTTCTCAGAGAAAACATCCGCGAAATCCTGCAAAGCCTCCGGCAGGCTGGGCGTCACGGCGGACACACATGTGGCCAAGCAATTGTCTTGGCAGAAACCACTCCATTGTACTATGTCCTGAGTTTTCCAATCAATCACCGGGTTGTGCCTGGACAGCCATGGAAAACCCAGGACCATTTGAGCTGGGAGATTACGGAGGACCCTACATGTAACTGACTCAGAATGTAGGACCCCAATGTGGAGTTTCACCTCTGCCACAAACTCAGTAATCTCCCCTTGAGGGAGGGGAACAGCATTAATGGTCACCACCTGTATGGGGTGAGGAAGTTTTTCAATCTTAAACCCGGCGGTGTGTGCAAACTCCTCATCTATGAGATTGGTGGCGGAACCACTATCCACAAACACTGATATAGGTAGCTCTCTGCCGGCGACAATAACCTTGGCAGGGAGCATACATTGAGATACCATCATGGAGGATATGCATACGCTCAGTTGGGTCTCCTCCATACCCTCTGAGCTTAACAGTTTTCCGCCGGTGTGACCCTCTTAGGTAGTACCGGGCAAACGTTAACATAATGACCACCTTTACCACAGTAGAAACATGCTCCGGACTTCCGGACTCCCGGAGCGCGAGGCTGAACCTGTGCCACGCCAGCAATCTGCATAGGTTCAGGGGACTCATCTACTTCAACCACACCTGCACCTCTGTTTTCCCCCAGAGGTAGCGTCTCCTGTGCCCCCTGACGAAAACGGCGATCAATACGTATCACCAAACTCATGGCAGACTCCAATGATGCCGGAGTCTCATACATCAGGAGGGCTTGTTTCACCCTCCCTGATACCCCATGAATAAACTGGCTCCGCAGTGCTGGGTCATTCCACTGTGTGTCTACAGCCCAGCGGCGAAATGCCGAACAATAGTCTTCTGCCAAGCGCTCCCCCTGGCGGAGGGCGCGGATTTTAGATTCCGCTAGAGCCAGTCGGTCAGGGTCATCGTAAATGAGCCCGAGGGCAGAAAAAACATTATCGACCGAATGAAATGTAGCAGAGTCAGGTGGTAAGGAAAATGCCCATGCTTGGGGGTCACCACTCAGTAATGACAACACCAGCCCTACTCGCTGGGCCTCATTACCTGAGGATATTGGCCGCATGCGGAAGTATAATTTGCAGGCCTCCCGAAATACGACAAATTTGCTGCGATCGCCTGAAAATCGTTCTGGCAGCGGAAACTTCGGCTCTGCACCGATACCTGCAGATGCCGTTTGCACCTTTGCTACTACCAGGCCCTGCTGCTGAACTGCCCCATTCAACTCGGAGACCTGTATGGACAGCGCCGCCAACTGGCGGGTTATGGAATCTAATGGATCCATGGACTCCTGAAAAAATGTGGGCCGATTATAATGTCACGGGGGCTTAGTTCAACTAAGGCTGAAATACCCGGGGCCCCTGTGGTGTCCCTTTACTAGGGGAAACCCTGTCTGACCCTCAACCCAGGGTTTTTGCTGAAGGTGCAAATGCCTGAGCCTCCGACCTTTCCTTATCTCCTGCTCAGCCCTGCACTTAACCCTCCACCCTCCACCCAGTGAGAAGTCACCACCAAAGCTCCCACACAAATAATGACAGACAGGGAGAACTTAAACTGCACTGCGCCGCACACACACAGGAATAAACAGTAATGTGAACAGGGCACAACTAAACACAAATATGGGAAGGAGAAAGGATAACGACGGATCATACGACACCAGATATGAATCTCTCTCTCTTGAACACCTCCACTCCAGACCGGAACCACTTGGTATGAAACACAAGCTATAATCGGCGACGCCCATATGCCAGCATGACTATTTAAAGACCGTGGGCGTGACTAACCATCCAACCTGGTCTCCAGCAGGATTAACCCCCGAGAGCCTGAAGATCAGGCCGGCGCCACCGAGGCTATAGTGGCTGGAGGTGGAACTACCTCTGCCTGCCGGATGCTGTGGTGTGAACAGCGTCCGACATGACACTGCCTCATGCTGTATAGACATATTTTGAATGTGTACGCTATCCATACATGTTATCCGGGGATACGGTACCCCTTCTAACCTTTGTGCAATGACGTGCAATCCTTACTGGGCCTAACACCGTCTGAGCCTGCCTCATGCTGTATAGACATATATTTTGAATGTGTACGCTATCCATACATGTTATCCGGGGATACGGTACCCCTTCTAACCTTTGTGTAATGACGTGCAATCCATACTGGGTCTAACACCGTCTGAGCCTGCCTCATGCTGTATAGACATATATTTTGAATGTGTACGCTATCCATACATGTTATCCGGGGATACGGTACCCTTTCTAACCTTTGTGCAATGACGTGCAATCCATACTGGGCCTAACACCGTCTGAGCCTGCCTCATGCTGTATAGACATATATTTTGAATGTGTACGCTATCCATACATGTTATCCGGGGATGCGGTACCCCTTCTAACCTTTGTGCAATGACGTGCAATCCATACTGGGCCTAACACCGTCTGAGCCTGCCTCATGCTGTATAGACATATATTTTGAATGTGTACGCTATCCATACATGTTATCCGGGGATACGGTACCCCTTCTAACCTTTGTGCAATGACGTGCAATCCATACTGGGCCTAACACCGTCTGAGCCTGCCTCATGCTGTATAGACATATATTTTGAATGTGTACGCTATCCATACATGTTATCCAGGGATACGGTACCCTTTCTAACCTTTGTGCAATCACGTGCAATCCATACTGGGCGTGAGAACGGCTGGCGAGCTGTTAAGCAAGCTACAGCACCTGTCCAGACAAGTACAGGGATTCCCTAGCGAGGAGACTTATTTGATTGTTTTCTATGTTGGGACAGCAATTTTTGGGGAGCACTATACTCTGGAGAATGATAGATGGGGCCCACCATACACTGGAACATTCCAAAGGTGGACATCAGACACTGGAGCAGCATTTACAGGGCCCATTATACACTAGAGCATTAGAAATGGGGCCCATTATGTTTGGAGCATTATTTGGGCCCATAAGACAGTGGAGCTTCATCCATGGGGACCAACATATACTGTAGCATTATGTGGAGCTCATCATATCCTGTTTCAAACATTATATGGGACCAATGATTTTGTATGGAGAAATAGATGGGCCTCGTCATGAGATGTAAAACGTGAGGTATTTTTCATTGTACTATACCGCTATTTCTCTGCCGTATCGGAGCATGATGAGTTGTGGTATGTGTTAAAGGGGCGCTCTTTCGCCCAGGGCACATGAAAACCTGCAGCCAGCCCTCCCCCCCCACAAATTTAGCCAAATAACCCCCATTTTTCAGTGCGTAACTTGTATTATGAAGTTAATTAAGGTTGACAAGCTTAAGTAAGAAGAATTGATGCTTTTGGCATTCAAATGGGCACTGTAGGTGTGTTTCCTGTCCTCCTCTCACTGCCGACTTTTATTCCCCATTGACTTACATTGGGTTTCGTGTTTCGGGACGACCCCGACTTTTCCCTATAATCGGACGATCTTGCTCGACCCGACTTTTGGAAAAGTCGGGTTTCACGAAACGAAACGCGACCCTAAAAAAGCAAAAGTCGCTCAACTCTAATTAGGACTTTATAAGGGTTAAAAGTTGACCAGCGATTTCTCATTTTTCCAACAAAATTTACAAAACCATTTTTTCAGTGATCACCTAACATTTGAAGTGAGTTTGGTGGGTCAATATAACAGAAAATACCCAAACGTGACACCATTCTAAAAACTGCACCCCTCAAATTGCACAAAACCACATTCAAGAAGTTTATTAACCCTTCAGGTGCTTCAAAAGAACTAAAGCAATGTGGAAGGAAAAAAATTAACACTTCTTTTTTCACAAACCGTCACAGTGAAACCGTATTGATTGACAGTCATTAGATTCAATGTCACAATAAGAACACTAATCTTCATCTGGCACAACAAGTGTTGCCTTTTAGCCTTAACCTAAATAAACTCTACTTTAGGTTTGTGGTTATTAGATGATAAATTGTTCTGAAGCATCTACTGATTGTAAAAAGATTAAGGATTAAGTGGTTAAATTTTTAAGTAGAGAAGTTTACTTACCTCCAACATCCATGTCCACCTTATAGTTCATAAAATGTGTATGGATGGTCCCCAGAGTATGAGGCCCCACTCTATTTCCATGTTGCAGCCCTGCATCCGTGTAGAAAGTTGTACTTATATATCCTGTTGCATGAACTTTTGACTCAATGGCCCCATTTTGATAGAACATAAAGTCAAACACATAATCATAGTTTCCAAGGGTGGCAATGGTTCTAATAATCAAAACAGTGTTGGCCAAACCACCGTAGTAAGAAGATCCAAGACTTGAGAAGTGCCGTCTCAAAGGAATACCGGAGTTGAGTTCAAATACGCAAATAGATCCTTTGTTAAGAACAGGGATGTCTGAGTCAAGCAAGTAATGGGTATCTATGAATGTAGCAAAATAGGGACAGTCAATACCACGAACCAACTGGAAGGAAGAACGACCAATGCCAAAGTGTCCATCCATGTACCTTGTTGACATTCCAGTAGGAGCATTGGACCCATACACAGAGATAGCTTCTTGGATGCTAAGCTCATATACTATCCTTTCCCCCTTAAACCTGATATCATATAACCTGAGTCCTCTATTTACATTAATCCCAAATGCAAAACTCCAGTGTTGGAAGAGCACCTGGTTGTTCTTCACGCTATATCGAGCACCTTGTGGTTCATACTGCATAGGAATATCAGAGACTGAACTTTTTGGGGAATTCATAGAAGCGATATTATTTTTAAGATGTGGCATTTTCAATTTCACTACCGTCAAATGTCCCTTCTTATATTTCTCCTCCAATTTAGACAAGCTTTCAAAGTACTCACCATTATAAAACACTCTTTCCACACTCCACTTACTACAGTTAAGGTCCTTATGGTTCAATAACATTTCTAACCCAGTTGGATGCAGGAAATATCCACTACCTTGTGTGTTAAAGAAGAGATCAAACCAGGTTTTCCGCTCTCCAGATGCAAAACCTCTTGGAGCGCTAGTCAAAGAAGTAAAAAATTCAATGTTGAAATCATTATGGCCCAATACTTCTTTGAGAAAATTTTTTGCCTTGCTGTACTCTTTAAAAATAAAATGTTTTCGTATCCGATTGTACTCGCTACCAATGACTGGTCTACGATGATAAAGCAATTTGTCTTTATATCTCTGAAGAGTAACATCATTCCTGTATGTAGGATTTGGAAGAGGTCCCACCACAAACTCCTTAATTTCAGGTGCTGAATGACTTCCGAAATAAACAACAGCCATTGCTTCTCTTCTGGGCTTAGGTCCTCCTTTGTCCAGGTAAGATAATGCATCCTGCTTCCTGGGAGGCAGTAGTTCCACCGAGTATATGCAGTTGGAAGAAGGGTCAGCATTAGAGATGTCCACTAGATTCTCATTGATGTTCTTCTTAAGATAATCCACTACCTGGGCCAGTTCTTCAGGTGTCAGGTCAGCAAACACCAAGCTCTGATCATTGTGCTTGAAAACAGATGTTTTATGATTCTCAGAATTACAAGATTTCAATCTGGATCCAAAGAGAAGTACCGAAACCAAAGCTAAAATGGTGACAACTGCCAGGATCAGAAGTGTAGTGACTAATTTAACATTCATTTTTGCCTTGCATTAAACCATCAGGTCCTCCAGTGTTAGGGTTTGAACTCCGTGTCTTGGCTCAGAAGGAATTTCTACCACTCATTCCTGCCTATTTAACTTGCTGGATCCTACAAGAAAACTGGGAGGAGGAAAGGAACTAGATGCTGAAGAATAGATTATGTGATTTATTTTTAACCTTTTTAATTAACGCTAGCCTGTAACCTATCCGGCCCTGACTCTACATATAGTCTTGCAACGTGAAGCTATAGGAAACATTTCTTAAGGGATACAACAATGTACTTAGGCTTAAGTCACACACAAAGACATTTTGTTTTAAAAAAAAAAACAGTGCCACATGTCTTTATTTTTAGTGTAAAGTCCTCATCCGTAATGTTATACATATTATATTATGCCAACCAAATCTAACTACATCCCTGCTGATATAAATATTAAATGTTACTTTTGGTCATTCTATTGGTGCCATAAATGAAATGTGAATGTTCATGCAAAATCCTTTCCAACCTGATGTCTAGAAATTTATGTCACTCCCTGCCATCTGCCTCTCATCAAGTGCAGGGGGGAAATAAAAAATGTCTGAATATAAGTGAGGAGAGCAGCAAACAAGTACAGGGAATCGTTTTTACGATCTGTTTAACTTTATGCTCCCACTAAACGATCATTTTCTTACAACTCTTTCAAGTTTACCTATTTCAGCTAACCTTTCATAATAGGCTGGGATGTGAAAGTTCAGGAGGAACACGGTTTTTGTCTATTATTTGACTCGTATCCTACTCTTTTTTTTTTTTTAGCAGTTTTTCCCAACTAGTGGGGAGGGGGCTAGCTGCTACAATATCCTTCTTAAATTGGAGGCACAGGGAACTTCATTGCTGCTCCTTTTTCTTTGTAGCACACACAGAGAGAAGCAGCAGCATGCTAGGCATTATACCACAGTACTGAGCTACGTGACTGTGACTCCAACCCTGCGAGTGAAGTTAAATAGTTGCTTGAAGCTGCCACAGGATGTGTCTGCCTGTTTCCCACTGTGCTGGGTGCTCCTCACTCCTCTTTCTTCTCCATATAGCATAATACAGAGCTTGACTGGGACTAAAATTTAGCCCTGGCATTTGAACGGTACACAGGCCCTCTTGTCGCGTGGTGAATGTGTAATATCTTTGTGCAGCTGTATGTTACAAGACGTGAGGTGAATATAACATGACTAACTCATCGTAACTCATATTCACAGCTGTGTCCAGTATTACAGCTAAGTCCTATTTATTGCTCTTAGGTGCAGGACCGGGCAAAACCGCTATTTTACATGCAGAGCTGGGTCTGGTAGGATGCTGCGCTCTGATTGGTGCTGCTGCAGCCTTTTCATATAGCTCATGGGCAGGGATGCAACAAGTCAGATACCCACTGAGCTAATATTTATTTATTTCACTCACTGACACAGCGCCATTTATTCCTCAGCAGTTTACAGATATTATCGGCACTGTCCCCATAGCGGCTCACATTATATAGAAGTGATTACATTATAGTTATATATGATGAATTACAACTGACTTCCTTCTTATAGAGTTGTTCACTTTTCCCGTCTTTTCCATCTGGTCCACACTGACATGATAACTTCTTCCAGCCAGGACTCGTTTCCAGAAATTACAACAAAGACACATCTGACTTCTTGCAGTTTTTGCAATTCAGGCATTGTCCCCATCTATCTCCAACCTACACAAACTCCTCATTCTGCTGATACCCCAATAATGATCCGCTGCTGCCATATGTATACGTATTACACCACCTACCGTGTGGTATAATAATGTTTCCTCTTACTTCCCCACACAATAATGCCACCACTGTCCAACAGCGTCCACATTTTGTCCCCGTAAAGTAATAATGCCCCATGTGCACGTTTGACAGCCACATTACTGAGTGCCCCTAAAACAATAATGCTTTTTAAGTGCCCACTTAACATCTAATAATGTCCCCTGAGTGCCCAATGTACAACTCCGTTACACATTATAAAGGGTAAACAGCTCCAATATATACAGTATAATGCACCCACAGCTCCTCTATACACATTATGATGCTCCCACAACTGCATAATGGACCCACAGCTATGCTATAAACAGCTTGGTGGGCCCACAGCTTCTCTACACACATTATGATGGAACCACAGCTCCAAGACACACAGTATGGTGGTCCCACAACTCTGCTTTAATCCCCAAGCTGTATAATGGTCCCCACATTGGTGTCCAAACTATATAATGGCACCTGGATTAGTCCACCAGCTGTATAATGGCCCCTGCGCATCAGTCCACCAGCTGTATAATGACCCCTGCGCATCAGTCCACCAGCTGTATAATGGACCCTGCATTAGTCAACAAGCTGTATAATTCCCCCACATTAGTCCACCAGCTGTATCATGGCCCCTGCATTAGTTAACAAGCTGTATAATGGCCCCTGCATTAGTGCCCAAACTATATAATGACCCCTGCATTAGTCCACTAGCTGTATAATGGCTGCTGAGTTAGTCTCTAAAATGTATGAGGGCCTCCCATACTCTTTCAGGGTCCCCCACAATATTTATAAGGGTCCCCAATTGTTCATGATGCCCCGACATCACACCACAAGTTTTAATTAAAAAAAATCATATACTCACCTAACCCAGGATCCTGACAAGTCCTGAGGCAAGGCAACGTGCAGTATAGTGCCGACACATGCACCAAACGTCAGAGTCCTGGAGCAGAGCAATGAGGTCACTGTGCCAGGACTATCACTTCCTGTGCATATGTAGATGCCTCAGTCATTCTGCAGACCACAGGCATAAAGCGATCTGCGGTCTACAGAACAGAGAGCAGTAGTGCAGGAAGATTGTGCCTCCCTGCTCCACAGCAGGGCTTAACTGTGTATGCACATTATACAGTTAGGTCCATATATATTTGGACAGAGACAACATTTTTCTAATTTTGGTTCTAGACATGACCACAATGAATTTTAAACAAAACAATTCAGATGCAGTTAAAGTTCAGGCTTTCAGCTTTCATTTGAGGGTATCCACATTAACATTGGATGAAGGGTTTAGGAGTTTCAGCTCCTTAACATGTGCCACCCTGTCAAAAGTAATTGGACAGATTAAATAATTGTAAATAAAATGTTCATTTCTAGTACTTGGCTGAAAACCCTTTGTTGGCAATGACTGCCCGAAGTCTTGAACTCATGGACATCACCAGACGCTGTGTTTCCTTCTTTTTGATGCTCTGCCAGGCCTTCACTGCGGTGGTTTTCAGTTGCTGTTTGTTTGTGGGCCTTTATGTCTGAAGTTTAGTCTTTAACAAGTGAAATGCATGCTCAATTGGGTTGAGATCAGGTGACTGACTTGGCCATTCAAGAATATTCCACTTCTTTGCTTTAATAAACTCCTGGGTTGCTTTGGCTATATGTTTTGGGTCATTGTCCATCTGTAGTATGAAACGACGACCAATCAGTTTGGCTGCATTTGCCTGGATCTGAGCACACAGTATGGCTCTGAATACCTCAGAATTCATTCGGCTGCTTCTGTCCTACGTCACATCATCAATAAACACTAGTGACCCAGTGCCACTGGCAGCCATGCATGCCCAAGCCATCACACTGCCTCCGCCGTGTTTTACAGATGATGTGGTATGCTTTGAATCTTGAGCTTTACCACGCCTTCGCCATACTTTTCTCTTTCCATCGTTCTGGTAGAGGTTGATCTTGGTTTCATCTGTCCAAAGAATGTTCTTCCAGAACTGTCCTGGCTTTTTTAGATGTTTTTTTAGCAAAGTCCAGTCTAGCCTTTTTATTCTTGATACTTATGAGTGGCTTGCACCGTGCAGTGAACCCTCGGTATTTACTTTCATGCAGTCTTCTCTTTATGGTAGATTTGGATATTGATACGCCTACCTCCTGGAGAGTGTTGTTCACTTGGTTGGCAGTTGTGAAGGGGTTTCTCTTCACCATGGAGATTATTCTGCGATCATCCACCACTGTTGTCTTCCGTGGGCACCCAGGTCTTTTTGTATTGATGAGTTCACCAGTGCTTTCTTTCTTTCTCAGGATGTACCAAACTGTAGATTTTGCCACTCCAAATGTTGTAGCAATTTCTCGAATGGGTTTTTTCTGTTTCTACAGCATAAGGATGGCTTGTTTCACCTGCATGGAGAGCTCCTTTGACCGCTTGTTTCCTTCACAGCAAAACCTTCCAAATGCAAGCACCACACCTCAAATCAACTCCAGGCCTTTTATCTGCTTAATTGAGAATGACACAACGAAGGGATTGCCCACACCTGTCCATGAAATAGCCTTGGAGTCAATTGTCCAATTACTTTTGGTCCCTTTAAAAACAGGGTGGCACATGTTAAGGAGCTGAAACTCCTAAACCCTTCATCCAATTTTAATGTGGATACCCTCAAATGAAAGCTGAAAGTCTGAAGTTCACCCGCATCTGAATTGTTTTGTTTAAAATTCATTGTGGTAATGTCTAGAACCAAAATTAGAAAAATGTTCTCTCTGTCCAAATATATATGGACCTAACTGTACATGCTGATTAATTAGGGCAGCGTAGCTCTGGGTGGGCCCCATGAGCACGGGGGCCCAGGGCAACTGTCCACTCTGCCTCCTAGTAGATACTGTACTGTATACTGTGACTACAGACATCAGATATTACAGCAGTCACATATTACCCTGTATAAAACATCCGATGTCTGCGTACACAGCGTATTACAGGTGCATCTCACAAAATTAGAATATCATCAAAAAGTTAATTTATTTCAGTTCTTGAACACAAAAAGTGAAACTCTTATTATATAGAGTCATTACAAACAGAGTGATCTATTTCAAGTGTTTATTACTGTTAATGTTGATGATTATGTCTCACAGCCTATGAAAACCCAAAAGTTACGATCTCAGTAAATTAGAATACTTTACAACACCAGCTTGAAAAAATGATTTTAAAATCCGGAATGTTGGCCTGCTGAAATATATATTCAGTAAATGCTCTCAATACTTGGTCGGGGCTCCTTTGGCATCAATTACTGCATCAATGCTGCGTGGCATGGAGGCGATCAGCCTGTGGCACTGCTGAGGTGTTATGGAAGCCCAGGTTGCTTTGATAGCAGCTTCCAGCTCGTCTGCATTGTGGGGTCTGGTGTCTCTTATCTTCCTCTTGGGGTTAAGGTCAGATGAGATTGCTGGCCAATCAAGAAGAGTGATGCTGTTGTTTTTAAACCAGGTATTGGTACACACACAATATATATATATATATATATATATATATATTTTTTTTTTTTTTACTTCATGTGCTGTTTCCCTGTTTTTTCTACATATCCTGCTATGCCAATTGAACACTGGTTGGGGAAGCGTGCACTTCAGTAAGGTATTGTCTTGGTGCTTTTCCAGTTTTTTCTTGTTATATACACACATATATATGTTTCAATTTTTGTGTTGAAGAACTGAAAAATTTACTTTTGATGATATTCTAATTTTGTGAGATGCACATGTAAATTCCTACTCTATCCTATACTAGGTGTACAGACATCAGATGTTATATACAGGATAAGCTATCATGTTATATATTATACTATGTGCACAGACATCAGATTTTATATCATCACATATTATCCTGTATACACAGTAATATCAGATGTCTGTGCACATAGTATCGGATATATGAGATATTCTCCCGTACACTGTATGTACTATGTGCACTGTGTATACTGTGATATATGCACTGATCACTCCTGAACCTGGCTACAGGGCAAAATATTATATATTATATATAGGCACACACACACATATATATATACACACACATGCAGCGTATGATGTCCTGCAGCCATGCTCAGGAGCAGGCAGCTTATGATCCTGTAATACAGCTATCTGTAATCCCTCTAGGCTGGGACGGTTTTAGGCAAAGTGGGGCCCTAGGAAAAAATTTAAAATGAGGCCCCAAATGGTAACATATTGCACATCACACAGAAGCATTTCGGTTGAATTTATGTGAGCTGAGTTCAGGCCGCTAAATGAGTGTGATCGACAATACTGAAGTCCTTTGACACTTGTTTCCCGGCCTCATTCCACCAGCTGAGAAATAGACGGGACAAATTATACTATACAAGCAAAATGCTGACTGTTCATCGAGTGATTGGATTGTTTATGTCAGAACAGAAATCATTATTCTCAGCAGCACATCGCCGGTGCAAACTGTAGATGTGCTGCTGATAACATGATACTGTATGGGGACAGATTGATCTATTAATGATGGTTTAAAAATAAAAAAAAAGTTTATTGTAATAAAGATTCCTTGGTTCTCCCATTTATAATTAAAAAAAATAATCCCCCACAGCTCTGCAATAACCCATTGTGGTTCACATGACACCCAGCGATTCTCTACTGCAAGCTATGGATCGTTGTTCTGAGAACGAGGCTCCATAGGTCACTCCAGGTCATGTCTCAAGGGCGATGATGTCAGTAACATCATCGCTCCTCGTGAGTAACGGCATCGCTGCCCCCTGTGATAGGCTGTTCAGGAGGGGCAGTCTACGCTACCGGGAGTTAGTGCAGCCCCAAGCCACCCGTGACGTCACGTTTGAGACTCCTCTTAAACGAAACATCACAGGAAGTACAGTAAAAAAAAACCCACACATTTAGTGGTTAGCAAGTTTTGGAAAATAATAGGGTCTTGTGTAATAAAGCAAATGACAAAAGTGTTATTTGATTTAAATATGACTGATCCTGCTGCTCATTCACAACACCTGCATGCTTGGCTCAAGCAACTGTGCATGTGTGTGGTGAGGATGGAGAAACATCCATAACATTTATCTTAAATGTATGGTCAGATTAACGGTGTTTTCCATTTACAGTAACCTGTCCTTCATAGGCATTTGTTTTTTATAGTAATAAAATCAATGTTACTCACCCTCACCGAGGACAAAACTGCCTCTCCTTTGCTGTTCTAGTCTTCGTTTACTGGCTGCAATGGTGAAGTCACAACTACAGCACACACCACCACTGCAGCCAATCACTAAGCTCAGTGACTGTGCTATGTAGAGGACATGACATGAACCACGAAACTTAGTGAGTGCTGAGCTTAAGTGATTGGCTGCAGCAGTGATGTGCGCTAAGCTTAGTGATTGGCTGCAGCAGTGATGTGCGCTAAGCTTAGTGATTGGCTGCAGCAGTGATGTGCGCTAAGCTTAGTGATTGGCTGCAGCAGTGATGTGTGCTAAGCTTAGTGATTGGCTGTAGCATTGATGTGCATTGTAGGCATGTCACCACCATTGCAGCCAGTAAGCAGATACTGCCAGTGACAGAGAGGCAGTGCTGAACTCTGGGAGAGAGAGTAACACTGATGCTATTATTTTTATTGAGTGCAGGCTCATAGAGGACAGAAAATTATGAATGGAAAGTTAAAAGCAAATATACTGTAGACTGAAGACAAGTTTCTCTGTTTCCCCTACTTGGCAGTAATATGGGCATCTTTACTTACCTTATAGTAGGTATATCTTTATTCACGCTTCTATTGGCTGTGTGACGGCATCATTATCCCTTTTTAGATTCCTCCTACATGCAAAAGTCTTGTCCAGTGCGCAGAATCAGCACTTTATATCTGTCCCAGCTTCCCATATCTCTTTAGATTATAAGTTAAAAGCAGGATCTTTTCTCATTTTGCAAATGTACTGCTTTCCCTTAAGGCTGAGTTCACACGTGGCGTTTTTTTCGCGTTTCCGCGGCGGTTTTAACCGTGCGATTTTGCCGCGAAAACGTGAAAAATAAGCATCTCATGCATTCCTATGGGATTCCGCAATGCTGTACTAATGCTGCGGTTCTTACCGCGGCGGAATCGCTTCGCGGTAAAAACCGCAGCATGCTCATTAATTTGCGGAATCGCGGCGATCCCGCACCCATAGGAATGCATTGTTCCGCTTACTTTCCGCATGTGGCTGTGCACACCATGCGGAAAGTAAGCAGAACATTTGCGGATGGTACCCACGGTCCGGAGGAGAGGAGACTGTCCTCCAGGCTTTGGGTACCATATCCCTGCAAAAAATAGAATTTAAAAATAAAAAATATTGTTATTCTCACCCTCCGACGTCCCGCGCAGTCTTCCTGCTTCTCTTCACACTCTCGTTCCCAGTAGTCCTTTGCGAAAATGCCCGCGTTGGCGTCCGTTCTCGCGGGATCACGAAGTCTCGCGGTCATTCGCGCGACGTCATCGCGGGCATTTTCGCAAAGGATTACTGGGAACGGATGCGCAGGACGTTAGAATAACACTATTTTTTATTTTTTTTTACATTCTATCTTTTACTATTGATGCCGCATAGGCAGCCTCAGTAGTAAAAAGTTGGTCACACTTGTCAAACACTATGTTTGACGAGTGTGATCAACCTGTCAATCAGTTCTCCAAGCGATGCTACAGATAGCTTGGAGAACGCTAGCATTTTGCAAGCTAAATACGCTTGCAAAATGCTAGTTTTTCCGCGGGAAAATCGCGGGAATTTAAAATGCGATTTTCCCGCGGACTGGAATTCCGGAATTCTCGCGGTAATTTCCGCGAGAGTTCCGGTACGTGTGCACTTAGCCTAAAAGATCTTTTCAGGTTCTAGACAAATTTCTGCAGTGACTACATGTGGCTGCAGATTGCCAAATTGTGAGGTGTGCACTGTGCACACAGTCATGATTCATCTATTTTCCCAGCATGAGTGGGCAATAAAGCAGAAGCTTGTGGTCACTCATGTAGTGAATACAGGGGAAGTGTGATACCAATAATATTGTCAATTTACTTACTGAAGTTTAACCCTGAAGTTGCTGCCAATGCAGTAAGGCTAGAACTAAACCAACGTCACTAGTTTTGTGACAGCAAATCTCAGGAAAGTTGTGCAACCAAAAATAATTTTGCAGCTGGTCTGTGACTTATTGCTGAGCAAATATTCTAGACCTGTAACTTGGCAGTAAAATTCAGCCAAATCGCAAATAAGTCGCAAGAAAGTCATAAGTCGCACGCAAATTGCCTTGATGTTTATAGGGGCAATGTAGCATGTTAGCTGTTCCTGCTGTGGTAGGTCATGGGTCACAGTGAAACCGTATTGATTGACAGTCATTAGATGGAAGGTCACAATAAGAAAACACTAATCTTCATTTGGCACAACAAGTGTTTTAGCTTTACCCCAAATAAGGTTTGCAGTTATTGGATGATAAATTGTTGTGAAGCATCTACTGATTGTAAAAAGATTAAGAATTAAGAAGTTAAATTTATAAATAGAGAAGTTTACTTACCTCCGACATCCATGTCCACCTTATAGTTCATAAAATGTGTATGGATGGTCCCCAGAGTATGAGGCCCCACTCTATTTCCATGTTGCAGCCCTGCATCCGTGTAGAAAGTTGTACTTATATATCCTGTTGCATGAACTTTTGACTCAATGGCCCCATTTTGATAGAACATAAAGTCAAACACATAATCATAGTTTCCAAGGGTGGCAATGGTTCTAATAATCAAAACAGTGTTGGCCAAACCACCATAGTAAGAAGATCCAAGACTTGAGAAGTGCCGTCTCAAAGGAATACCGGAGTTGAGTTCAAATACGCAAATGGATCCTTTGTTAAGAACAGGGATGTCTGAGTCAAGCAAGTAATGGGTATCTATGAATGTAGCAAAATAGGGACAGTCAATGCCACGAACCAACTGGAAGGAAGAACGACCAATGCCAAAGTGTCCATCCATGTACCTTGTTGACATTCCAGTAGGAGCATTGGACCCATACACAGAGATAGCTTCTTGGATGCTAAGCTCATACACTATCCTTTCCCCCTTAAACCTGATATCATATAACCTGAGTCCTCTATTTACATTAATCCCAAATGCAAAACTCCAGTGTTGGAAGAGCACCTGGTTGTTCTTCACGCTATATCGAGCACCTTGTGGTTCATACTGCATAGGAATATCAGAGACTGAACTTTTTGGGGAATTCATAGAAGCGATATTATTCTTAAGATGTGGCATTTTCAATTTCACTACCGACAAATGTCCCTTCTTATATTTCTCCTCCAATTTAGACAAGCTTTCAAAGTACTCACCATTATAAAACACTCTTTCCACACTCCACTTACTACAATTAAGGTCCTTATGGTTCAATAACATTTCTAACCCAGTTGGATGCAGGAAATATCCACTACCTTGGGTGTTAAAGAAGATACTAAACCAGGTTTTCCGCTCTCCAGATGCAACACCTCTTGGAGCGCCAGTTAAACCAGTGAAAAATTCAATGTTGGACTCATTATGGCCTAATACTTCTTTGATGAAACTTTTTGCCTTGCTGTACTCTTTAAGAAAGTGCTTTCGTATCTGATTGTACTCGCTGCCAATGACTGGTCTGCGATGATAAAGCAATTTATTTTTATATCTCTGAAGAGTAACATCATTCCTGTATGTAGGATTTGGAAGAGGTCCCACCACAAACTCCTTAATTTCAGGTTCTGAGTGACTTCCGAAATAAACAACAGCCATTGCTTCTCTTCTGGGCTTAGGTCCTCCTTTGTCCAGGTAAGATAATGCATCCTGCTTCCTGGGAGGCAGTAGTTCCACTGAATATATGCAGTTGGAAGAAGGGTCAGCATTAGAGATGTCCACTAGATTCTCATTGATGTTCTTCTTAAGATAATCCACTACCTGGGCCAGTTCTTCAGATGTTAGGTCTGCAAACACCAAGCTCTGATCATTGTGCTTGAAAACAGATGTTTTATGATTCCCAGAATTACAAGATTTCAATCTGGATCCAAACAGAAGAACCGAAACCAAAGCTAAAATGGTGACAACTGCCAGGATCAGAAGCGTAGTGACTATTTTAACATTCATTTTTGCCTTGCATTAAACCATCAGGTCCTCCAGTGTTAGGGTTTGAACTCCGTGTCTTGGCTCAGAAGGAATTTCTACCACTCATTCCTGCCTATTTAACTTGCTGGATCCTACAAGAAAACTGGGAGGAGGAAAGGAACTAGATGCTGAAGAATAGATTATGTGATTTGTTTTTAACTTTTTTGATTAACCCTCGCCTGTAACCTATCCAGCCGTGACTCTCCATATACAGTCTTGCAACATGAAGCTGTAGGAAACATTTTTAAATGGGATACAACAATGTAGTTAGACTTATGTCACGCACAAAGAAATTTTGTTTTAAAAAACAGTGCCAAATGTCTATTTTTAGTGTAAGGTCCTCATCCATAATGGTATACATTATGGTATATTATGCCAACCAAGTCTAAGTACATTGCTGTTGATATAGAAATACTGTATATTAAAAGTTACTTTTGTTTATTCTGTTGTTGCTAAAATTATATGTGAATGTTCATGCAAAACCCTTTCCAGAAATTTAGGTCCATGGTTTCCTTTGGCTGGTTTTTAAACATGCGGGGACCCCACGTCCTTTTTTTTAAACATTTATTTTATGCTGTCCCTCACTCGAGCAGCGCCCTGTCTTTACGCTAGTCAGAGCACAATGGCCCCCACCACCTGTGTGACCTGGCGTTTATACAGGCCAGGTCGCAAGGCTGTTGTGGCTCCAGAAGTGCCCACAGCTTTAAAGCTTTTTTATTGTTGAAAAGCCAAACTTTATGCGACACTGAATTAAAACATAAATATGAACTTTTTGGGGAAAAGTCCGTGTTCAGAGTTTGGCACCAGACATGAATCCTGAACTTTACACTTTGGGTTCACTCAATCCTAGACAAAACTGATTTATGGATCAAAAAAAAAGAAAAAAATTAGATAATTTCTCATGTGCAAAAAAGCCCCCACAAACTTTTTAAACAATACATTTTTTATTAAAAAAAAATCATAACAGAAAAACTTGTTAACACAATTCATGTCCAAATTATCACCACAAGTATAAACTAATTTCAAATTGGATATTATAGGAGAGGGGAGGGAAAGAAGGATCACCCTGAAGGACAGGCCGCTGAGATTGGACGCAAAAGGTAAATTAATAGATGGGGGGGGATGAACTTTAGGAGCTTTGATTTAACCATTTTTGTGTACCAATCTAACCAATCTGATTATGAGAAGACCATAAGAACCAGGAAAAAATATTAAAAACCATTCTAAGAGTGAGCTATCACCAATGCAGAAGCCTCCCAAATATCCCACTGGCGACTGACTCGCCCCCACAAACCTTTTGATGAGGCCTAACCCTGTGCTGACCTTAAATTGTTTGCACAATTATATAATATACTTATTTGCAGTAGTACAAAGCGGCAGAGGCAGACACTGACAGCTTGGGGCCCCTGTGCAAGAAATGTATCTGAGCCCCCCCTCCTTTTATGGCGACAAAGATATATACATGTGTCTCCCCACCGAATACCCCACCATTAATATACTATTAGCCACGCACCATTAAAAATATAAAGTGATAAGCAGCACTATGTCCCCCATTAACAATATTCTCTGCCGCCCAATAATATAAATTATTCAGTCTGCGACTCTTCCCAAATTAATTAACTGTTCGGCTATGTGCACACGGAGAATATGCAAGGTTTCACAGTACAGGAAATGTGAATTAGATTCCTGAAGTCTCATGCACTTGCAGATTTGCAGTAGATTAAAATCTGCAAAATGTCAATTCTTACAGCGTATTTCACCCATACTATTGAGTGGGGAATATACGCAACAAAAGCATGGCAAAAATATGGAAAATTAATAAATGTGTTTACGCAACTTTCTTCCTGCCAACACATTAGGACATGCAGCAGACTTTTCTCTGGCAAATCCTGAATGTGTGCACATAGCCTTAGACCCTGTCCTGTGTCCCCATCATTCATTATAAGTCCTTGATAGCATCAATATGGGGTGGGAGAAGACGCCATCTGGTACTGAGCATGCTCTGTCACCTCCCAATTCATTATAAGTCCCTGTTAGCGTCTTCTCCCATTTTTCAGTTCATCATAAAGTGTCCTATGTACCTTACCCGCTCCTCTCTCAATCCCCAATAAATTTTAAGTCCCCGATAGCATCACAATGAATTGTGAGAAGGGGAGGACGCTATCAGGGACTTAGAACCCTCCTCCACCACCCAATTCATTTTATATAAATATCTAACATCTTCCTCCACCTCCCCTTTTCGCAAGTCCATTGTAAGTCCCCCTTTCTCCCATCTCAATCCCCGACATCCTTCATTGTCCTCTTCCCCCACATCCCATCATTGTCCTCTCCCCCACCCCATCATTGCCCTCTCCATCAATGCCTTCTCCACCACCTCCACTCCTCATAGCACGTGATGTGAGGATTCACAGGTCTGCAGTCAGAGTGATGGCAGACTTTTCTGCTAAGCCTGGTCAACCCCTTTAACTGTTATAACTTAATATGGAACAGAATTAAATATGTTGACTTGATGCTACTGAAAAATAGGAATATCTTTAGGTTTTATATATCATATGCTCCTGTAATTCTGCTCCTGTGTCCCCTACATGGCCTCTCAAACAGTAGGAAAGTCTCCTCAAACACTGATGTCCCAAAATCCCCCCCAAAACCTCTTTAAAAAAAAATAGCATGATTTTTCGATATAGCACACCATACAGCATGATATTCTCACATATACCTTCACACAGTAGAATGTAATCACAAAGCGCCACACACTGTAGGATGTCACCACAGAGCAGATCACCACAAAGCCCCCTTATGCAGCATGACTTCCCCACTTAGTATGATGGCCTCATACAGCGCCCCTGCGCAGATTGATGTCCCCGCACAGCCTCCATAGGGGACAGTATCATGCCCCTACAATGTACGTCAATAAAAAAAAATAAAGCTACTAACCTAACCTCATTCCGCGACTGCTCATATCTGAGGTGTACTGAGGCGCAGCTGGCATGATGCAGTAAATCATTGCACCGCAATTCAGCCCACACTTTACCCAGATCTGCAACAGACCATCTTTTGTGGGATTTGATGTCGGTGGTTGGAGCCTGCAATGAGTGAAATGCCCGGTGGGCCTCAGTGAGAAGGAGGAAGAAGAAAGATTTTTAAGGACACGGGTTCTTTTAGGCTATGTGCCCACGTAGCGTTTTTCAAGCTTTTTTTTCCTGAGCAGAAACGCATGCCCTTGCCAGGGAAAACGCATGCGCTTTTTGACACGCGTTTTTGACGCGATTGTCAAGCGTTTTGACATGCGTTTTCGCATGCGATTCCGCACAATTAATGAACATGCTGCGTTTTTTCCGCTAAGCGTTTCCGCAGCGGAAAAAAAACGCACCATTAGCACAACATGTGCGTTTTCCATTCTATTACATTAGATGCTTTTCTTCAGCGTTTCCGCAGCAGAAACGCTTGTCTAAAAGCGCTGCGGAAACGCTTAAAAAACGCAACGTGGGCACACAGCCTAAAAGTGCAGGAGGGGTGGCCGGAAATCATGGAAGCAAGACATGCCAGAGAGCTCTGATCCCACAATACCAAATCCTGGGTAAGCGTTAAGTTAAAAAGGCCATCCAAGGCCCAGAATACCCTCCCCTCCCTTACTCTAGCCCCCAGCTCTCATCTGAACCATCCTGGGTCCGAATTTCCTGACCTGCAGCACAGGAGGACATTGAGGCCTATCTCGGACCTGCAGCCTCGGCCTTTCCGTCAGGCATCTGCAGACACACTGTCCTGCGTCAGCCCACTCCATCTGCGTCATGATCCGGACGACGGAGTAACGGAGGTGAGGGGAAGATTTCTAGAGGGTGTGCCCCGGCCCTCATGTTCTGCAGCTGTTAGCTCCAGCACAGGAGCCTGAGCACCGAGGACAGTGTGACCCACGCTCACTGTGGTTCTTGTGCTGCCAGCGCCTCCTTCCCTGACTGTGACTCTCAATAGCAGGGTGAACCCTTATCTGTGGGGTTTCCCCCCTGCACCCCGTATCCTGGGCCCAGCTGCTGTGGAGTCTTCTTGGGTCCCCCCTTCAGCTATCTTCCGTGGGCTGGGTGTGGGGTTGATGGTGGCACTGCTACCTCTGAGTCTCATCGCTCCCTTGCTTTGGGAGGTAATATTACTTCTGACCACTCTGAGCTAAAAGATTAAGGCTGGGTTCACACGTAGCGGAACTCTCGCGGAAATTACCGCGAAAGTTCCGGAATTCCATTCCGCTGGAAAATCGCATTTTAAATTCCCGCAATTTTCCCACGGAAAAACTAGCATTTTGCATTTAGTGTTTGACAAGTGTGACCAACTTTTTACTACTGAGGCCGCCTATGCAGCATCAGTAGTAAAAGATAAAATGTAAAAAATAATAAAAAAAAAAAAAAAAAAAAAAAAAAAAAAAAAATGGTGTTATTCTTACCTTCCGACGTCCCGCGCAGCCTTTCCGCCTCTCTCCACGCTCCCGTTCCCAGTAATCCTTTGCGAAAATGCCCGTGATGACGTCCGTTCTCGCGGGATCGTGAAGTCTCGCGGTCATTTGCGCGACGTCATCGTGAATTACCGCAAGACATCGCGATCCCGCGAGAACGGACGTCATTGCGGGCATTTTCGCAAAGGATTACTGGGAACGGGAGCGTGGAGAGAGGCGGAAAGGCTGCGCGGGACGTCGGAAGGTAAGAATAACACCATTTTTTTTTTTTTTTTTTTTTTTTTTTTTTTTTTTATTCTTACCTTCCGACGTCCCGCGCAGCCTTTCCGCCTCTCTCCACGCTCCCGTTCCCAGTAATCCTTTGCGAAAATGCCCGCAATGACGTCCGTTCTCGCGGGATCGCGATGTCTTGCGGTAATTCACGATGACGTCGCGCAAATGACCGCGAGACTTCACGATCCCGCGAGAACGGACGTCATCACGGGCATTTTCGCAAAGGATTACTGGGAACGGGAGCGTGGAGAGAGGCGAGAAGGCTGCGCGGGACATCGAAAGGTGAGAATAACAATATTTTTTATTTTATTTTATTTTCTATTTTTTACAGGGATATGGTACCCGAAGCCCGGAGGACAGTCTCCTCTCCTCTGGACCGTGGGTACCATTAGCAATTGTTCTGCTTACTTTTCGCATGGTGTGCACAGCCACATGCGGAAAGTAAGCAGAACAATGCATTCCTATGGGTGCGGGATCACAGCGATTCCGTAAAATTCCGTAAAATTAATGAGCATGCTGCGTTTTTTTACCTCAAAGCGATTCCACCGCGAAAAAAACGCCACGTATGAACTCAGCCTTAGCCATCAAATAATATCTTCAGTGATTCCATAAAAACATGGTGGCGCTATAGAGTTCAAGTACTCTTTCTCTATGAAGAGGCAATTTGCATATTAAATTTCCCAGAGGAGCATTGCATGGTGAATAAGCCTTCTTACCTTAACAAGCCAGAGCTGGTATGTCACTCTCCACAAGGAGAAAACTTACACTTTAGACCCCAGTCCAGAGCCTCTCACCTAGCCAAACCAGTACTCATACTTTGCATTGATGAGGGCCAATAGCCTGAAACACCGTGTCTGCAAATTAAGATTCTGATTTGGCTTTTATTCTAAGGCCTGTTTCACACTTCTGTTTGTGACCATCAGTCAAGATCCGCCGATTTGAAAAAAAAAACGGATCCGCCATTTTTCTTGGCGGATCCGTTTTTTTCCTCATAGACTTGCATTATCGGCGGATCTTGACGGATGGTCGTCCGTTCGATACGCTTTTGTACGGATCCGCCAAGATTTTGGCGTCCGCTCAGCGGCCCGGACGGAGCATATAACGTTATTTTGTTCTCCGGATCCGCTATTTACTAAATTAACCTGCATTTCTGTCTGGCTGCTGGATAAAATATTCTCTCTCTCTCTCCTCCACGACATACCCCTCCACATCGCCGCTCCTTTACGGCACCTTCTCCACGACAGTGCACCTACTGATGCCGCCGCCACCACCGCTGCTGCTCCCGCTACTTCACCGCTGCTGATCCCGCCGTGCCCACAGCTCCCGCGTCACCATGCCCGCTCCCGGACAGCGCTACATCGCCGGTATTTTTACTTTTTTTTTTTTTTTCACAGGCGCGGTTCCTTTAATTTTTCAACTTCGGCGGATCCGTACATCCACCGATCCGATACCACCCGTTCCTGTCAGTCCGCCTGCGGATCCGTTTTCCGCTATTTTGGCGGATTCAGACTGACAGGAAAAACTGAGGTGTGAAACAGGCCTTAGTCATATTGCAAGGGTCAATAATGATTTGTAGGATTGCTGCTTCCAACAGGTGGCACTATAGAGTTCAAGGCCTCTTTCTCTCTGAAGAGGCAATTTTTATCCATAAAAACTTGAATTGTGTCTGTGTACAAGCCTACACAGACCAGGCCAATAGTACTTTGCTGACACCAAGTGGCCAGTCATCAAAATTGAATAACAAGCCAGGGCAATTTGCTTTTTACTGATACATCCTTTGAAATTTCATACACTTTCCTGCACTTTTTGACCTGAACTTATACCTGCCTATTCATGCAAACAATAGCAGGCTAAAATCTGAGACTTTTCATGTCTTTACTCATTCCCCATTACTCCCTATAGAGATTAACGCTGCTCTCCCTTTGACTTCATTTAATCAGAGCTGGGCAATACTACCAGATTACTTTATATAACAGAGACGCCCCATGTCGAAGTCACACAGAACCACCTCAGCGGCTCCTATTCACAGAAACCAATCTTCAGTAGATCCTGGCGACATGTCCTCAGGCCCACATTCTCCACATGATTCATCCATCCCTGCCTGATGGGGCTGATTCAGACAAGATCCCAGCTATCACAACCAAAGGATGGAAGGAAAGGTTTGTGGATGCTTTCTGCGCTTGCCAACAGTTAATGAGACGTATATCCCAGGATATAAAACCAAATGAGGGGTGGAGGGAAGCTCCGCCAGACTCCGCAGCAATACGCTGGATTCCTGCCTGGACACTCACTGCAATAGGTACACTAAGGCTGGAGTCACACTAACCTGCGCAAAATACGGTCCGTAGTTTACTTGCGTAATACGGATGAATGACCACTAAATAGTGCTCCGTAGGTCATCCGTAAGCAGGGTGAGGTCGCGTATTTTGCGCATGTGTGCATCCGTATGTAATCCGTATGGCATCCGTATGGCGAGATTTTCTCGCAGTCTTGCAAAATGGACATTTAACGGTTTTCAGGCCTGCAAACAATTTAAATCATTAGCCTGCACCCTATTTAGACACTCAGAAACAGGTGGCTGCCTACATTCTGTACATTTGTCACCTTGCTTTCACGAGGTGTGTTGGTGTTCTTTGTGCAGCATGGCAAAGGGTCTGCGATTCAATACAACCGAGCAGGTTCTCTTTACCTGGCTTTTGTCACGGCGCTTTGGGCAACCATATCGTGTGATAGTGGATCCGCGGAGGAGGAGACGCATGTGGGTCCATCCACTTTTGAGGCAACGACTCACAAGAGGTCATTTTCACCGCCTCTATTCTTCTCTGCGGGAGCATCCGGATAAATTCTACCAATACTGTCGCATGAGCCTTGCAACATTTGATCGACTCTTGGAGACAGTGCGCCCTGGGATAACCTTTCAGGATACAATGATGCGCAAAGCCATATCTGCAGAGGAGCGACTTCTACTCACAATACGGTATGTACTACACAACCACATTCTCTCTATTCCTAATGTGTGTGCTAAATTATGTTTTTTGCCCTTCTTGGACTAAGTTGAATGCCATCATCTTACTCCAAATATGAAGCACCTGACACAGCAGAATGTTACATCTAATTTGTCCAGCATATCACTTAGTCATTGTGCCACCAAATATGTGTGTGTTATTCTCTCTCATTTCCTAACAAGTTTGGTCGGCATGTAAATGATTTTTTTTTTACTTTAGCCATTCTAAACTTTACTATTTCTGTTGTTCTACAGCTTCCTGTCCACTGGCCTGTCTTATGCCGCCCTCCACCATGAGTTTCTCATAGGAAAATCCACCATTTCAGGCATAGTGAGGTCTACATGTGCACAAATCTGGACAAGACTCCATCAAGTGGTCATGCCCGAGCCCAGGATGGAAGACTGGTTAAGGATATCAAGGGAGTTTGAGGAGGACTGCCAGTTTCCAAATTGTATTGGGGCCCTGGATGGCAAACATATCAGGGTGCGTAAGCCGCCGAACTCAGGCTCCCAATTCTTCAATTATAAACAATACTTTTCTATTGTATTGTTGGCTCTGGTAGACCCTCAATGCAAGTTTATAATTGTTGACATTGGGGCCTATGGAAGGACGGGAGACTCTAGAGTCTTCAATACTTCCATAATGGCTCGGCGGCTACGCACCAACCAGTTGGATCTACCCCCACCATGCCAGCTACCAGGCTCCCCCGAACAATCTGTCCCTTATGTCCTTGTGGCAGATGAGGCCTTTCAGTTATCATGCAATGTCATGAGGCCATATCCCCGGCGCAACCTTGACCACAGGCGCAGAATTTTTAACTTGCGCCTATCACGTGCTAGGCGACTGGTGGAGTGTTCCTTTGGTATTCTTTCTGCCAAATGGCGAGTACTCCAGTCTGCCATTCAGTTGAGTGAGCAAAATGTGAATGAAGTTGTGAAAGCCTGTGTTGTTCTGCATAACTTCACCAGGATACATGATTGCTCCTCCTCTGATGGTGTTGTGCGTAGGCCGGACAATGTGCGCAGGGTGAGACCACCTATCAACCCTCAACGTAGACCGCTCTCTGGCCTAAAAGTGCATGATATTTTCACTAATTACTTTATCTCACCTGAGGGGGCAACTTCTTGGCAAGAGCATGCTGTGTCTATGTTATAATTTGTTTCTTTAAGTGTGTCAAAATATATATTACTCAAGCCTTTATGATTCTATGAGTGTTTCAGTGCATTGGTTGGTGTCTGTTAGTATGTTGTGAGGGATTGTGAAAAATCACACAGAGACGTTAAGTAGAGTAGACAAATATTTAGTTTTGTCCTTTTTTTTTTGTTTTGCTTAAAGGCAAACATAATTTTGCCATAACACAAATTTGGCAATGGCCAAAATGACCCCTTTGTGCCTTCTTTAACTTGTTGTAAAGTGAACATAACATAACAAAACAGCCACAAACATTAGGCCAAAAAAACATTGCTGCATCACTAGATTAACCTAGATTTGCCAACAAAAGGTGAGCTCCATCACCAAAATAAAGGCAACGAGATAACACTCACATTTCCACATAATGTTAGCCAAACATAGAAAGATTTCACCATGACAGGCAAGACTACCTCACAGCTTTCACACAGATATTACCTGTCTGTACACCAGACAATATTTAAGCATGCTATACCGGAAAGGATGAAAATACAAAACTCACTTGTTAATACATAGAGAAAGCGGGTTATTCTGAATGCTTGTCGCCTAGAAATTTTGTCCTAGAGATTGCTAACAAAAAAGGTGACTACTTAGCTAAGGCGAGCACGCCTTTCCTATGCGTTTGCAAGTGAGTAGTGTATTTTCAACCTTTCAGTTTACAGCATAGCGCATTTAAAGATTCTCTTTTCTACACACATGTAATATCTGTCTGAAAGGCGTGAGGTAGCGTTGCCTGTCATGATGGATTGTTTCATATGTTTGGAAAACATTATTTAAAAATGTGAATGTTACATTATGTTCTAAATGTTGGTGAAGGAGAACACCTGTTTTTAAATTTAGATTAGGAGCACCAGTTACATAGGACTGGACATCTCCAACCATCAGAATCATAAATCCTCATATGTTGGGGAAGGGGAACGTGGATCAACAGCCTGTGGGTGCTGCTGGACATTGTGGCCAACATCGCCCTGTGTGGGGCCATACTGGTGCCCATGATGCTGGAATTGTCCAGCCTCCTGGGACTGTTGGGGATACTGGCCAGAGTACTGATGATGGTGAGGGGCTTCTTGTTGGCTCTGGTAGGCCCGTGGCTCATACACACCAAGATAGCCAGATCGTCCCCAACCAGGTTGGGACCAGCCTCCAACACTGGGTGAGTACAAGTGGCCATATTGGTGGGGTTGGCTTGAGGAAGACATTTCGTGCTGCGGTATAGACGGTTGGGTAGGGGGAGGAAGGGGTTGAGGTGTTGGCCCACGTATTAGGGGCTGTTCAGACCCTGCTTGAGCAAGCATCTGTGTAGATGGTCTCATGCGCATTAAATTTCGTGGTGAGAGCTGCCACCTCTCCAGAAATTCAAAAACCTCATATGGGGTATTGGGGGGGGGGCTTGCAACAAGCAGGATCTGAATACATCCCCTAATACGGAGCCTGACCACACGGGTAAGGGCACGGAGATAAAGGGTGAGGCTACGTGCATAGGCCTCCTCACCATCATCTGTTGTTACTCTGGACAAATAATTTAGGAACTCTGTGTCCACATTGGTCCTACTCTCTTGAAGAGTGACCTGGCGCCTTCTTCTTGTTCGCCGTGATACTACAGCAGCCTGTGGGGAGGACCTGATCTGGGCAGTTGGGCTGCTGCTCAAGTTGCCCGGCTCTTCCAGGATGGGTGAGGTGGCAGCAGCAGACCGTCCTGGTGGTGTGGTGTGTAGGGCAGCCATTGTGTGGTCTTGTGATGCCTCATCTTCAGCCATCCTTCTTGTAGGGGGAGAAGATGGGTCAGCCACCTTATCCCCTACAGGATCTATAATGGGCTCTGCCTCTGAGGCCGTTCCTCGATCCATAAGGTTGGATTGAGTTCTGTTATGAAATAGAACAGAGGCAAAAATACATCAATATTTTTGTCCCTGTAAAGTATTTGTGTAATGTATTTGTGTAATGTGGTGTGAGCTATGTACTTACGGTCTCAGATCCAGAATTGGGGCGAGGAAGTTCAGCCGGTCGTAGTAGATATATTTTCTCTTGACATGCCCAGCATCCCCACTCCTGGACCGCTGCTGGTGTTCCCGGCGGAACTGGTCCCTGATGCTTCGCCAGCGTTTCATCACATCTTCCACTGCAATGTGACAGGAAAGATTGTCAAAATCACATATTTGAGAGGTAACATTTTCTAACAGCAGTCTAGGCATTGGGCCTTCTGGGGTGTGCTTTCTACCCATGGTGGCATATGTAATTGGGCCGATACACAGGGTCTCATTAGCTACACTTAATAATTTTATTGGCTAGGAGGATGAGGAGCTTGTGGCCTAACCCCTAATTATGGCTGTGTGAAGCCACGTGTCACATCCAAATGTAACGGCCTCATGAGGCTAATAAAATTACATGCCCAGGATGGGGGGTGCTGATTGTAGAATCATTTTTAACCGTGTGCTAAGGTTAATTAAGTTTTTATGGTTGCACTTACGAATTTTATGCTGCTCATCACGTGGTCTGTCCCCAAAGTCATGGTACATCTGGCGACAGATGCGCCTCCATGACGCCTCCTTTCTTGTCCGGTTCGCATAATTAGCATCGCGTGTGTCCCATATTTTGGGACGCTCCTGCACCAGCGCAATGAGCATCTCAACGTTAATATATGTGGACGCCATGCTGCTGCTGTACTCCGTGGAGGCGTACTTCCTGGATGTCTGGAGCGGTTTTTGAGCTCATTTGCAAGTCTAGGCTTCCTGAAGATGGATTGGCCCATTTCCTGTCACCAGCCAAAAGACCTGCGTATTGCTCGCAGGTCACACGTGTGTTCCGTGTGTAATCCGTATTTTTTGCGCACCCATTGACTTGCATTGGCGTACTACAGGCGTAGTACGCTGACAATCGCAGCATGCTGCGATTGGCACGGAGTGTAGGATACGGAAGAGAAAAAAACGCCTGGTGCGAGTGACCCCATTGAAAATCATTTGTCCGTGTGTAATGCGTGTTTTTTGCGCCTCTCACACGCCCGTATTCCTCGCCAGTGTGACTCTGGCCTTACACTACTTCTACAATTAATCCTTAGCAGGGAATGAAATGTTGATGACTCATGCACACTATTGTTCTGTTCCATTCACACCTGGACATGAGACCCCTGTTCTTGTGATCGTGGGGGTCCCGATTGTCATACATTGATCAATTATCATGTTGTCCTCTCTAAGGCATATGTCTTCATTGTGACTTTGAATGTGTTTTTGCCCGAGTTATGATTTGTGCAGGTTTTTACATAGTCAAGAACCTGTAATTTTCTAGTCAAGAATCTACAATATTCTCGTTCGTAGAAAGCTATGATTACTTCCAAATGTCTACAACCTCTAATAATTCATGATCATTGTCCCCTCACTAATTCACAGAACCTTGTCAGGAGGGAAATTACTATTAGTATAAACAGAACACAATAGATAGCTGTTTGTCGGCCAATCGTATTGCCAACAGCTAACTCCAATGAGTTCCAAAACCACAGGTTTACTTGGCACAAGGCAGTCTTCTATGAAAGAACTCCGGAGAACAGAAGAATAGGCTGTCAGAAATTAGACAAATGCAATCCTTCTCTCCTCCGACATCTATCGAAGCGTAGTCAGGAGGCAATTGTCACTACTCAGCTGTCGGGTGACCCAGAACCAGGGGCTCATTTCTTGTCCCTAACACTAGGGGGCACCCTAGCTTACCCTATTCCCTGGGATACTTCTGAAGGTGAAGATGCCGGGGTCGCAACACTTGCCTTAACTCCTGAATCAGCTCTCTGTCTGTTCCCTTCCCCCACCCAGGGAAGATGGGAGCTGCCGTGCACCGCAGTACACCAACCCGACGAACAAGGCAATACAAACAAGGGGTAACTGAAAGTGTCAGGCATAAAAATATTTACTTACATATAAGAGAGGAATGCACTGGGAAGTGGAGAATGGAGAAAAAACAAAATAAGAGGAGGGAAGGGAATTATCACACTTACAAACCCACACAACAGTTACAGATAAATCCACCAAAACTCCTCATATACAGTGTGTACGGAAAGTATTCGGACCCCTTTACATTTTTCACTGTTTATTTCATTGCAGCCATGTGGTAAATTCAAAAAAAGTTCATTTTTTTTCTCATTAATGTACACTCTGCAACCCAAGTCCATCTTCAGAGATCTTGATGTTCCTTTGTCCGTGGTGCACAACATAAACAAGATGTTTACAACCTATTGCACTGTAGCTAATCCTGCTGGACGTGGGCAGCACAAAAAAATTGATGAAAGGTTGCAAAGCACGATAGTCCGGATGGTGGATAAGCAACCCAATCAAGTTCTAAAGAAATTCAAGCTGTCCTGCAGGCTCAGGCTGTGTGCCTATGATGCGATTTTTAAGCGTTTTTGCCGCGATTTTCAGCACGAAAACGTTTAAAAATCATGTACAGAAAGCCCCCCATGCATTCCTATGGCATTCCGCACATGCTGTGCTAATGCTGCGCTTTTTTCCGCGGCGGAATCGCATCGCGGAAAAAAATCGCAGCATGCTCGTTCTTTTGTGCAGAATCGCAAAGAATTGCCGCGATTCCGCACCCGTAGGAATGCATGAGAATCGCTTACTTCCCGCATGTGGCTATGCCCACCATGCGCAAAGATAAGCGTCTCATGTGCGGTTGGTACCCACGGTGTGGAGGAGAGGAGACTGTCCTCCAGGCCCTGGGTACCATACCCCTGTAAAAAAAGAATAAAAAAATCTTGGTATATTTACCTTCCGACGTCCCACGCTGCATTCCCGGCCTCAGCGTTCCCAGTAATGCCTTGTGGCAAGGTCCTGTAATGACGTAGTCTCGCGTGACTCTAGCCGTCTCGCGAGATCGCTATAGCAACGCGAGACCAACGTCATCACAGGTCTCGCAAGGCATTACTGGGAACGCTGAGGCCCGGGAATGCAGCGCGGGACGTCGGAAGGTAAATATACACCGATTTTTTATTTTTTTAGCATTTTTAACATTCTATCTTTTACTATTGATGCCGCATAGGCAGCCTCAATAGTAAAAAGCTGCTCACACTTGTCAAACACTATGTTTGATGAGTGTGACCAACCTGTCAATCACTTTCCAAGCGATGCTTCAAATTGCGAACATAATCACGGTGAAATTGCGGGGAAAAAAACCGCACGATTTCTGGGAAGGAGTCCGGTTTTTAGTGTCCGGAATAAAACGCTACGTGGGCACATAGCCTCAGGGTGCATCAGTGTTAGTGCGAACTATCCGTCAACATTTGAATTAAATTAAACATTATGGCAGAAGGACCCCACTGTTGACTCAGATATAAAAAAGCTAGACTGCAGTTTGTCAAAATGTACCCGAGTAAGGCCGGTTTCACATTAGCGCTTTTTAAGCGCACGCACGGCCGGGGGTAGCTCCGGCGTGCCCTCCCCTTGCTTATAGCGCCGCCTCCTAGCGGACAGCGGCGCCTACGATCGGCGCACCCTATCTTTAGCATAGGGTGCGCAGATCGTGCGCAGGCCGTGCGCTAGTTGCGCTTTGACCTGCGCTGCGCACTTCTGACGGTGCGCCGTGCGCGCCAAAATCCGAAAAGTTCGATTTTGGCGCGCACGGCGCACCGGGCAGAGAGCCGGCTCGGGGGCGGAGCTACCCCCGGCCGTGCGTGCGCTTAAAAAGCGCTAATGTGAAACCGGCCTAAGGCCTCTTTCACACTTCAGTCTTTTGACGTCAGTCAAAATCCGCCCTTTTTTGAAAAAAAAGATCTGTTTTTTTTTGGCGGAATCCATTTTTTTCTCATAGACTTACATTAGCGACGGATTTTGATGGATGGTCGCCCGTTGCATCTGTTTTTTGACGTATCCATTTGAATTTAAGCGTTAGCCGTCTGGAGTAGACGGACAAAGTAACGTTTTTTTCTACGGCGGACCTGCTTTTTTAAACTGAGCATGCCCGGATGATTTTTGCATTCATGCAATTTAACCCTAAAAGCCCTTCTGGAACAGACAAAACAAATCTCTCTCTCTCTCTCTCTCTCTCCTTTTCCAGAGTTCTGTTCCTTTAAATTTCACACACTGGCGGCTGCGGCGGATCCGTCCAAAAATGAATCCGGTGCATCCGTTTTTTGCAAATCTGCAACAGATCAGTTTTTTCACACTTTGATGATTTGGAACTGACGTCAACAGACTGAAGTGTGAAAGAGGCCTTAGCCAAAATCCTTCTGGGAAAGTGTCTTGTGGACAGATGAGACCGAGATAGATCTTTTTGGTAAAGCACATAATTCTACTGTTTACAGAAAATGGAATGAGGCCTAGAAAGAAAAGAACACAGCACTTACTTTAAAATATGGTGGATGTTCACAGATGTTTTGAGGTTGTTTTGCTGCTTCTGGAACTGGGTCTCTTGACTGTGTGCAAGGCATCACAAAATCTAAAGATTACCAACATCCAGTGTGTAAAAGCTGGGTTTGCGACCTAGATCATGGGTCTTCTAGCAGGACAATGACCCCCAAACATACTTCAAGAAGCACCCACAAATGCATGGAAACAAAGCGCTGGAGAGATCTGAAGTGCCAGCAATGAGTCGGATCTAAATTCCACTGAACACCTATGGAGAGATCTTCAAATTGTTTTTGGGAGAAGGCACCATTCAAATATGGGAGCAGTTTGCAAAAGAAGAGTGGTCCAAAATTCCAGTTGAAAGGTGTAAGAAGCTTGTTGATGGTTATAGGAAGTGATTGACTGCAGTTATTTATTCCAAAGGATGTGCAACCAAATATTAAGTTGAGGGTGCCAACAATTTTGTCCAGCCCATTTTTGTGAGTATGTGTGAAATTATGTTCAATTTGCCTTTTTTTTCCTCATTTTTTTTGTGTTGTTCCAATACACACAAAGGAAATAAACATGTATATATAACAAAACATGTGTAATTGCAATATTATTCTGGGAGAAATACCGTATATACTCGTGTATAAGCCGAGATTTTCAGCCCATTTTTTTGGGCTGAAAGTCCCCCTCTCGGCTCATACACGAGTCATATACCGGGGGGGGGGGGGGATCGGCAGGGGAGGGGGAGCGGGGGTGTCAGATCATACTCACCCTTCTCTCCAGCTCCCCTGCTTGTTCCATGTTGTCGGCGCTGCTCTCTTCCTGCTTCAGCTGTCAAACGGTACCCGCTCATTAAATATGCGCTGAACCAGGAAGAGAGCAGCGCCGACAACATGGAACAACAAGCAGGGGAGCTGCAGAGACAAGCGCCAGGACCCGGTGAGTATGAACGCGGGGGGGGAGGCATAGTCACCTGTCCCTGCGCTCTGCTGTCTTGCGTCCTCTGCAGTGACATTCAGGTCAGAGGGCGCTATCGCGCTCTCTGCCTGCACAGTCACTGCAGAGCGCAACGCTGATGAGCAGGGGGCAGCGACTGAGGTGAGCATACAGGTTTTTGTTTTTATTTGTAAGGGAGGCAGCGGCAGCAGCAACATGATGGGGCCACTCACTGTGCAGATAACTGGGGCCACTCACTGTGCAGAAAAGCTGGGGCCACTCACTGTGCAGATAACTGGGGCCACTCACTGTGCAGCAAAGCTGGGGCCACTCACTGTGCAGCATAACTGGGGCCACTCACTGTGCAGCATAACTGGGGCCACTCACTGTGCAGATAACTGGGGCCACTCACTGTGCAGATAACTGGGGCCACTCACTGTGCAGCAAAGCTGGGGCCACTCACTGTGCAGCAAAGCTGGGGCCACTCACTGTGCAGCAAAGCTGGGGCCACTCACTGAGCAGCAAAGCTGGGGCCACTCACTGAGCAGCAAAGCTGGGGCCACTCACTGTGCAGAAAAGCTGGGGCCACTCACTGTGCAGAAAAGCTGGGGCCACTCACAGTGCAGCAAAGCTGGGGCCACTCACTGAGCATAACTGGGGCCACTCACTGTGCAGATAACTGGGGCCACTCACTGTGCAGAAAAGCTGGGGCCACTCACTGTGCATGATAACTGGGGCCACTCACTGTGCATGATAACTGGGGCCACTCACTGTGCATGATAACTGGGGCCACTCACTGTGCATGATAACTGGGGCCACTCACTGTGCATGATAACTGGGGCCACTCACTGTGCAGCAAAGCTGGGGCCACTCACTGTGCATCAGAACTGGGGCCACTCACTGTGCATCAGAACTGGGGCCACTCACTGTGCATCAGAGCTGGGGCCACTCACTGTGCAGCAAAGCTGGGGCCACTCACTGTGCATCAGAACTGGGGCCACTCACTGTGCATCAGAACTGGGGCCACTCACTGTGCATCAGAACTGGGGCCACTCACTGTGCATCAGAACTGGGGCCACTCACTGTGCATCAGAACTGGGGCCACTCACTGTGCATCAGAACTGGGGCCACTCACTGTGCATCAGAACTGGGGCCACTCACTGTGCATCAGAACTGGGGCCACTCACTGTGCATCAGAACTGGGGCCACTCACTGTGCATCAGAACTGGGGCCACATCTGCAGATAACTGAGGCCACTCACTGTGCACCCTCGGCTTATACACGAGTCAATAAGTTTTCCCAGTTTTTTGTGGCAAAAATAGTGGGGGTCGGCTTATACTCGGATCGGCTTATACTCGAGTATATACGGTACTTAATTCTCTGGAATAATTTCAAGGGTGCCAACACTTATGGCAACATCTGTATATACACACTGTGAGGTAGCGCTGTCATGTAAGTAAGGGGTTCTCGCTTGCAGCGATCGAAAAACACATCCGGCACAGGATTTTCCAACAAATCATAGTCTATGAGGTTTATTCATCCTTCATAAACCTCCAGCAGCAATATACACAGCATTACAGGAGAGCGTCCATTATACAGGCTATTTAGCCCCAGGGTTATCTCACCCACGTCAGGGTTCCCATATGGCTGTTTCTCCAGGCCGCAGAAGTCCACTCACTCCTCAGGGACTCTCAGATACTGGCCGCCATTACACACACAGCCGCTCCACAGGCTGCTGTTAGTGAGGAGATCCTTCTCCTCACGGGACCTTCCAAACTGGACCAATCAGGTCCCAGCATTCACTCCATGTGACCTAACCTGGCCACATTATATGGTCCATAGCCACGCCCACCGGGTCACATGACTATGACCTCACCACAGGTCCTTCACACAGACATATATACTTTACAATAGCATTCATAAACATACATATGTCTCTATCTCAAGGTCACCCACCTTGAGATACATAATGGCTCTTCAACCACTCACACTCTTGGGACATCCACACAGCGCCCCCTCGTGGACACAGTGGTCATTACACCACATACCTCCCCCCTATGTTCAAACTTGTGGGGTTGAACACACAACATCACACCAGGGTCTCGAGACCGGGCACGTATTGCACCTTGCCCCACAGGTCGAGAGAACTGTCTCCATTTGTCATACGGCCTCATCTCTACATTAGGCCTCCCCCGCCCCCAGCGGTCATAATACCGGTCATTGTCTTTGACCCTCCAGTCACGGTCTGTCTGCATCATCAGACACTGTTTAGTCACCACACTGTTACAGTGCCCCTTGTCACCTGATCTTTCTCTCATTGATCGTCTCTCTCGGTTGGTGCGGTCATAAGTCTTAGTCGATCCTGCTGTCTGGCACGAGTCTGACTCAGTCAACGTCTCACAGGAACTACAGCCCTTCAACCTCGTACGGTTTGTCGAATTGCCACTCGCTGACATTCTTCGGCCATCTGCCATGTCACTTCTTGGCGGTACCCCTGGGGTCCTTACATCTTGGTATGAAGGCGGCCGCCACCTGGTATTCCGCACTTCTTTATTAATCCGCTGGCGGTCCAGCTTCAACTGTTCAATCTCTTGCAGGTACCCCACTCTATACTCCAAGAGCAATTGAAAGTTCCTCAGGCTTTCCATGGAGCCAACCACCATCATGGGAATCCTTCCCACTTCACCAGACACCTGGTCTTCGTCATCAGGAGGGATCCTCACCCTCACCACACCGGAGACATTCACAAGGTCCTGCATCACCTTCCCGGACCTTCCAATGATTCTCCCAATCAGAGCTTTGGGTACCGGAACCACATCTTTCCTCAAACCCAACCGATCCATAGCCTCTCTTGCTATCTCTAGGCGTCGAGCAGCCTTCATATTACTCCGCCTAACCAATTGTTTGACACGTAGACACTGCAAATGCATCTCTTTCAGGACAGCTACTCGGTTTGATGTGTTTTCCCTAGCTGATACTATCACTAACTGCCGAGTCTCAGGTGCCCAGTGCACCTTACACGCTTTGACCGCCTCTTTGAAAGCCTCATGCACACCTTCCTCAGCACAGGCTTCTTGCATGTCTTCTGGTACATCAATTACAACCTTGAAGGTCGTGGACTTGCTCTCATCCTGGACAGATGGCTCTGGGTTCCCCACGGACACTTCCCTCAAGATATCTGTCATGACCGGATGACTGTCTTGTGCAGCTCTTGGCTCACCATCTTCCTGAGATTTACAGTCTTCAGGACCCTTTTCCAAGATGGGCTTTGGCAGTTCTGCCTTGCTATCAGTTGGGCAAGGCCGCTGTACGTCTTCGCCCCTCCACTTCTCCTGCAGAAGACCTTTTACTACTCCACTGAGTTCTTGCAGAACTTTATCTTTCTCCTCTGCCAGGTAGCGACGCTCATCCTCTCTCCTGAGAATCTCCTGTTGATGCTTCTCTTGGGCCTCTCTGAGCACCTCCATATCTTCCAACAGGGTCTTGTTCATGGTTTTACACGCTGACAGGTGACCTCTGAGCTCAGAGACTTCCTTCTCCAGCTCATCCACTCTGTGCTCAGCTGCTTGCCTTAGGACTCTTTCCCGTTCGACATGTTCTGTTACAGTCTCCTTTATCAGCTGTATCTCACGATCTTGTTCTCTTTTGTCCATCACGTGTCGCACCACTACCTCTTTAATTATATCGTTAAAGGGTACCACTGGGTCAGTCACCCCAGTCGAGTGAACCCTCCAGTTACCGTCCAGCACCAATGTGTCTAGTCCAGTAGTCTCGTCTCCCAGCCCACCATCTGTCTTATCACGAGACGTCAGGTCCGTCAGTTGGGCAGATGTACTTCTTCCTCTGGTCAGTTCTACCTCTGACCTGTCCATGTCAGGAGCCGTCACTGTCTCAGTGTCCGCTGGCCCCACAGTCGAAGCATCTCCATCATCCGACCAAATGTCATCAAACAAAAGAAAGTCCCGGCCCCTCTCCCAGGCATAGACTAAGTCCCGTGGTATCCCTCTACCTTGGCACTCACCACCTTTGGTCCCCTCAAACACTACTGTGTCTACTGCGTAGTTCACTGTGACCCCGTGTTTACAGCGAACCCTGACGTTTTTCTCTGTCAGAGAGAAAACGAGAGGAGTTCCTGTCAGAGTCACCTGACTCTCTGAGTCCAGCCGACCAAAGGCTCCTTCCCGGTGCAGCATCACTGTACACATCTGTGGCCCATCATTACTACCTGGAAAGGATATTCCACATTCTGAAAAAGACCTGCACATACACTGCGGTACTCCAGACATACCTACTGAGTCACCCAGTGCTGTCACTTCTTCACACTTGGCCCCTTTTTGGACCACCACCCCGCTTTGGGTTGCCACCCCAATTTTGGTCACCGACCCCTTTTGGAACTCCACCCCTTTTTGGGTTACCACTCCAATTTGGGTCACCGCCCCCTTTTGGGACTCCACCCCTTTTTGGGTTACCACTCCAATTTGGGTCACCGCCCCCTTTTGGGTCACCGCCCCTTTTGGGTCACCGCCCCCTTTTGGGATTTCCCCATGTCCGTCCTGCAGAACCTCTTATGCCACAGTTCACACAGTACAGTTTGTCTTTTAACGATACCACACAAGTCTTTGCTGGCACCACCACAGCTCCTGCTGTCACTGATCACCGGCACCTCCGGCTGCTGTTCACACACACACACAGCGGCTGGTGTCACTGCAGCTCCTGCTGCGCCATCTTCGTGGACCCGCCGATCCACCGGAAGCCGCTTGTCACCTTCGTAACCCCGCCGGGTTACTGGAAGCCGCTTGTCACCCTCAAAGATAAAAAAAAACCACAAAAGCGCACCCATAGGGCCTTACCAGTGCAGGTATAATGGTATAATGACATAATACAGGGTACTCACCCTTAATAGTTGTGTAAAGCCACAACTACTGTACCCGCTTAGTCACATGCAATAAAGCTGCAGCAGGATGGTGTAGACAGACAGCGTCTGCTACCAATGCTCCCAGGGCAGATCCCTTAAAGAAAACACCAGGTCCTTGTGCTGCGAGACCTTCGTGACCCCACTGAGCCACAGCAAGCACCTTCAGGTTTTGCAGAGGAAAAGAAAAAAAAAAGAAAAAAAAAAAACACATGCACAGTCTCTCACATGTCCTGTTCGTGTGCCACTCAGGACGTACCGTCTCGGCCTGAGACTGCCCAACACTTAAGCCTCACCAGGTCCAAGGTCCTACCATGTGCTCCAGGGCTCTTCCCAACACTGACCCTCCAGGACCTTGCTCACTGAACCCTCCAGGAACACAGTCTTTACCACTGACCCAGGTCAGTAAAACACTTTTTTTTTTTTTTTTTTTTCCCCGACCGGCACCTGCTGGCCGCGCAGGTTCTCGGACCTCTCTACCGCAGAGGTATCCTATAAGTCTTTGCCACTGACTCCTGTCAGCACATCACATGGCTTTAAGACCGTCAGCCCTCTTGGCTCAGCGTTGCCCCCAGCAACCGAATCTGCAGTCCTTTTCCGTTGCCCCTAGCAACAAGGCTACAATATTGCCCTTTGCTTTCTCCACCATATGTGAGGTAGCGCTGTCATGTAAGTAAGGGGTTCTCGCTTGCAGCGATCGAAAAACACATCCGGCACAGGATTTTCCAACAAATCATAGTCTATGAGGTTTATTCATCCTTCATAAACCTCCAGCAGCAATATACACAGCATTACAGGAGAGCGTCCATTATACAGGCTATTTAGCCCCAGGGTTATCTCACCCACGTCAGGGTTCCCATATGGCTGTTTCTCCAGGCCGCAGAAGTCCACTCACTCCTCAGGGACTCTCAGATACTGGCCGCCATTACACACACAGCCGCTCCACAGGCTGCTGTTAGTGAGGAGATCCTTCTCCTCACGGGACCTTCCAAACTGGACCAATCAGGTCCCAGCATTCACTCCATGTGACCTAACCTGGCCACATTATATGGTCCATAGCCACGCCCACCGGGTCACATGACTATGACCTCACCACAGGTCCTTCACACAGACATATATACTTTACAATAGCATTCATAAACATACATATGTCTCTATCTCAAGGTCACCCACCTTGAGATACATAATGGCTCTTCAACCACTCACACTCTTGGGACATCCACACAGCGCCCCCTCGTGGACACAGTGGTCATTACACCACAACACATATAGGCTGTTGCATTGACATGAACATGACACATACCTAAAGATCTATGTGTATACTGCAATTATATTGAAGACTGTATGGATCTACACTATTGCTCAGATGTTGCAATTGCCTCTACAAGATCAACACTTAACATTTAACCATAGTCTAGATGAAAAGACTAGAAGTGGGGCAAATGGGTTGAAGTAGCACATCAGATCACATGTTTTATATTGGTAGTATGTAACCACAGATATACAGTCTACATAGGAGTTGTGTATAAAAAAATTAATAAATTTGAATTGTAATGCATAGTAGCAATACAAGAGTATATTTATCATCAAGGCTTTCCCCTCCGTCAAAGTATGCTTTCTCCTCCACATCCCTGATCTGTATGGAATGCACTTATCTGTTTCATATCTCATCTAATGTTATGAGGAGGCGTTCTCTATATTTTCACCAAGTATGTCCTGTACGGTGTCAATGCAGCTGATCTTTATATTCTTTAAGAGGTGAGCTGCAGTCAGAGATGTCTGGCAGAGACTCAGAGAACATAGGAGCACTCAACAGAATGAGTGATCCTGTGCATGGGAGAGATAGCAACAGCTATCTAAAGTGTATGTGTCATGATCCAGTCTGGGTTTTGAGTCCTGTCTGCCCTTTTCCCGGGCTGATCATGTCAAGGGTTAACTTTTCCTGGCCTCGTTTTGGGTTTAGGTCTGCTATTTCTTCCTGCTGCATCCTGCAGGCCATGTCAGTTATATTTTCTGCCTATGGCGTGAGTATCTGACTCTAGTAGTACCCTGATTGGTCCTGTTGCGCTTTCTGACCTAGCCCATGACTGTTCCTCCCTCTTTAACCGCCCCGTCTTTGTGGTTTTGTGATTGCTTTTGGATTTTCCGGTGTTTGACTCAGCTTTGACTCTGACTTAACTTTGCCTCTGGTCCCTGGTACTTCTGTCTCTTGTCTGGTATTGACCCTTTGGCTCTTCACTGACTCTGTGCTTGTTTTTTCCCTTTGTACTGCATGATGGTCTAGGTTTTGATTTGGCTTGACTATTCTGCTGCCACCTAGTGGCAGGTTCGCTGCAGCACTGCAGGTCTGCTCTTGCAGACTTGTTACTACCCTTTCTCTCTATTGCCATCTAGTGGAGGTTGCAGTTACCTGCATAGCTGCAGCATGACAGTATGGAGGGCTATAGTGATCATATACTGTACATGAGATGAGACAGCTATTTTTGCTGACTTCCTTTGGCTCAGCTTATATTTTTTCAATGAAGTTCATATGTTTTCAATGATAAGAGTAATAAAGTCACTACCTGACTGCTCTGGAAAAGACTTTTCACCCCTGAAGACAAAATTAGTGGGTTTCTTCTCTCCCCCTATCATCGGAAGGCCTTTAAACACATCAGATGGTTGATCGAAGCTGATGAAATTGGTGATTTTGGCTGACTTTAATCCAATGTGTAAGGACAGGAGCTTTTACTAAATTTGAATGACTGGCAAGTACTATAATACTACATCTAGCACCTAGGATATATTATTCCTTCATCTGGGATTGTAGGAAAAAATTAGTTAACTTTAGATGACCAATGACTTTTATTTATCCTTGTCAACTAAGTTGTGAAACTACAACTCCTGCTAGAAATCCTGGCTTTCATGGAATTGTACTTTTGCATCACCTGGAGACCCATTGATTCAAGAATGTTGGTCTACATCAGACATGGTTATCCCACACATTAAATCTCACATGTGCAGAGACCTTAACCTTTAACTTCACTGCCAGGCTTTGGATGATTCTAGTAGAGAGTTCTAGTAGGGATGAAAACCAGACACCCATGTGTGCAGGCTCTATCTGGATCTTGTGTATATGCCACTAAAAACAACATTAGGTAAAAGCATATGAATTAGTTACAAGGAAAGCCATGCTACTACCACTTACTGGATTCTGACTCAGTACACATATAATCTGGCACTGCTATTTAGCAGTCCCCTTTAACAGACCCTATACCTGTTGTGCAATAGCCTTGAGATTGTGCTCTGATAAAATAGTATTATTTGAACTCTGCTGAGTATGAGTGGCAATAGGCGGATGCGGGTACCATAATAGTAGTCAGGCGATGCCATGTCTTAGACACGTTTAGTTGTAGAGTATTTAGTTGTTAACCTGTCACATATCCTCGGGCATAGTGTTCAGTATTTCCACACCTAAAACAAGACGGACTCCATTCTGTACAGGGTTGTCCCACTCTCTGGTGAGGTTCGATGGGCAAGCAGGACTCGGAATCACTCCTGTCTCTGGGCGCATCTTGGGCTGTGGTTCTGCCCATTCTGTGCAGTAAGATGTTTTAAGTGCTGTTCCAGCTATGGCCATTGGGTGTCATAGTTGCCCTTCTCTTTCTGATTCATGCGTTTGGAATCTTCTGTTTTCCTAAATGGTTAACGGTTCAGAACCGCCCTTCTTCCTTCCCTGGTCAACAACATGTAACCATTTAAAGCCGGTCTTCTGAGTATCTCACATCTGCTCAGCTCTCTGCAAAAACCACTGCATATACTGTAACAAGCGGATTCCGGTAAGGTTAATGCAATTATGAGTTATGCATCTGTGTTAGCAGCCATAATGCAGCCCCCCATGATGTTTGCAATGCATGTTCAGCTCCTGTAATGTTATTACACTTCATGATAGTTACATGCATCCTCTGACCAGTGAATGCATAGCTGGCATCCATGAGTTGTTTGGTTGTTTTAGATATCTTTCTCCTTTGCTGCTGTGTATGTTATAATGCTCAGCTTCTAGATGATGCATGCTACCGATATAACAGCGTCCTGTATCATTGCTACTGTTGTGATAGTACCTTGTATTGCTGTGATTACCTGCCAGTATGTGTATTGTATGTTATCTACCAGTACTGACATGCTGCATTATCTGTTTCTTATAGTTTTTACCGGAATCATCTATAACTGTGTTCAACAATCTCTGATATCATCTACAACTTTGTACAACAACCCCTAATCTCATATACTACTGTGTTCTACTATACCACGTGTTATCAACTCCCATTGTTGTCCATATAATCCCAATAAATATAGACTTAAGCACCCATACAGTCTTGTTCCTGGGAGTGGATGAACGGCTAAGCCGTATGCTGGAATCCACACAGCGTCATATGTGGTAGAAGGCAGAACAGTAAAAACGGACCGCTGGTCGCAGGCGGTGGTTACCCAGGCTATACCGGACTGCTATCACCAAAATTGCTCTGCGTACGGGTACTACAGCAGCTGCCATACAGCCGCAGGGGACAAGAGCCCATTGCTCAGTAAAAACAGAACCGCCGGTCGCAGGTGGTGGTTACACAGGCTGTAAGGGATGCTATCACCCAGACTGCAGCGCATACGGGTATTACAGCAGCCGCCATACAGCCGCAGGGAATAAGAGCCCAGGGCTCAGTAAAGGACCGCTGGTCGCACGCGGTGATTGCATAGACTGTACGGGACCGCTAACACCCACGCTGCTCCGCATACACGTATCACAGCAGCCTCCATACAGCTGCAGAACGCTACTGCAGCCCACCAAGAAGTGCTACATCTTTCCCGCCACGCGGAAACCCACCACGCATAGACTCAGTTTTCCTCCAATATATTCAGCAGTACTCAGCTAAATGCACAATGTCTCAGAAAAGCACATCCTCACTCAAAACGAGGTCACGAGCAAACTCCAGCAGGTCGCTCATGCCGAAGCCGAAGCAGCCATAGCAAGATCCTCCTTCGCCGAACGAGAGATGCATCTAAAGCTGAGACAAGCAGATCAAGATGCAGAGACCGCACGTCTGCAAGCAGAGAGAGAGGCCAAAACCGCACGCCTGCAAACAGAGCTAGAAAAATTTGCGGCAGACAAAGAGATAGCAGCTGCAATAGCTAAAGCAGAGTATTTGGAAGCTATGAAAGATCCTGATTATGAGAGACGCAGCAGCATTCTCGAACCAGATCTAGAGCAGCAAGATCCAGTGCAGCGCATCGCAGAGTACGTCTGTCAACATTCCGGCGTGGATGACAGCCCTGAAGCATCATATCGATCAGCCCATGCCGATTACCAGCGATCCAACCCCGAGCTTCACTACCATAGGTGAGGAGACGTCCAGCACAGAGATGTCGACCACAGCTACCGTTCCACTGAGAAGGTACAGCTCCCATCCCGCCTTAAAGAGACACCTTCACCGAGAAGGTACCACACAGACTATCCTGAGTCAGAAGCGTCTTACAGGTATGGTGATACACCACACACTAGACCTGACTATAATACACCAGCTCATGCCAGCACTGATCGAGCCACCATGGACTTTGCAAAGTTCTTTGCCCGCCAAGAAATGGTTACAAAGGGACTTGTAAAGTTCACTGACAAACCCTGCTCACCACATATCTAGATAAGTTCCATGGGTGGTCTAGTTTCCAAAATGGTTTCACTTGTGGGGGGTTTCCACTGTTTAGGCACATCAGGAGCTCTCCAAACTCGACATGGCGTCCGATTTCAATTCCAGCCAATTCTGCACTGAAAAAGTCAAACGGCGCTCCTTCCCTTATGAGTTCTGGCATGCGCCCAAACAGTTGTTTCCCCCCACATATGGGGTATCGTTGTATTCAGGAGAAATTGCACAAAAAAATTTTGTGGTTCATTTTCTCTTTTTACACTTGTGAAAATAAAAAAATTCGTTCTGAAGTAAAATGTTTGTGAAAAAAGTTAAATGTTTATTTTTTCCTTCCACATTGCTACAGTTCCTGTGAAGCACGTAAAAGGTTAATTAACTTTTTGAATGTGGTTTCGAGCACCTTGAGGGGTGCAGTATTTAGAATGGTGTCACTTTTGGGTATTTTCTGTCATATTGACCTCCCAAACTCACTTCAAATGTGAGGTGGTCCCTAAAAAAATGGTTTTGTAAATTTGGTTGGAAAATGAGAAATCGCTGTTCAACTTTTAACTAACCCTTATAACTTCCTAACCAAAAAAAAAATATGTTTCAAAAATTGTGCTGATGTAAAGAAGACATGTGAAATGTTACTTATTAACTATTTTAAGCAATATGACTCTCTGATTTAACCCCATTTTGACATAAGACGTACTATCCCGTCCACGGTACCCGGGCCCATATGACCGGGGATGGGACAGTACGTCCCGGCGATCAGCGGCGCTCCCGGCGGGGGGCACCGCTGATCGCAGCCGGGTGTCAGCTGCTTCCCTGAGACCCCCAGCGCAGCGAGATGTGCTGCACTGCTCTGGGGGCCTCCTTCCCTGCAGTCCCCTGGATCCAAAATGGAGACGGAGCCTTCGGGGGCCTGCAGGGAGGTGGCTTACTCAGTGCCTGCAGAGAGCAGGCACGAGGAAGCCTGCAGCAGCGTCTGTCAGATCTGACAGAGTGCTGTCCAAACTGTGAGATCAGCGATCTGACACAATACAGTGATGTCCCCCCCCCCCCCCGGGACAATAAAATAAAGTAAAAAAAAAAGTGAAAATAATTAATAAAAAATCGCTAAATAAATTTTTTAAACAACGACCCGCCCTATAAAACTGTCCCACTAGTTAACCCCTTTAGTGAACCTATGTCCCATGAATGAGACATTTTACAGACAGTCTTGTACATTTTACATGCTGTATTGCAGTCTCTCATATTGTGTTATTGTTGCTATGTGTTCCTTTGTTTTGCATACCTGAAATCCTCCCTTTCCATGAAGTTTGTTCCTTCTGTCTCCCTGTCTCCCTCTTCTGGTGTGATGACACTTCTTTCTTCTTCACCCTGTGTCTTAGTCTCCATCTTGGCTTCATTAGAGGCACATGTGCTTTCAGCCTGTCTGAAGAAAGTCTTTTTTACCTGCTGCTGTTTGTATGCATTCAACAAGAATTCTTAAAGAAATCAAAGTCTCTTCTGGATTCTTCATAACATGTGTGCCTGCAGCTGAGTTCAGCTATCTGCGACCGTCGCCAGTTGTAAGTAAGGTGAAGAGATCTAGCATCTCATAGAGCCATATTTGCAGTCACAGACCCCGGGGACAGAATAGTAAAAAAGACTTACTAGATTCATCTGTAATGCCACCCACAGCTTCTATAAAGCTACAGAACTTCCCACAGAGCATCCACTCTCAGCATATAAGAGACTATACAGCTTCCCTTTTACCTGTGAATCAGGATGGCTGAAGGAATGACTACATGGTCTCTGCCAGACCCATTGCTAGAGGACTTTCCAAAGGTATCTAGTAAGGACAGTACAAGGTTCCAAGAGCTAAGCGACCTCCTGTTAGAGCTTCAGCTGGCCAAAGCAGACCCGTACCTGTCTGGCCTCAGCTACCTTGACACTGCTTATAGGGTAACCCCAATAGTTTCCAAGATGCAGTCCAATATCCAAAATAAGTGGGCCATGCTTGGATCAAAATACAAAAGGGAAAACCAAGTCTCTTTCCCTCCATTTTCCTACTTCTGTGAGTTCATTGAAAATATTGCAGAGTGTAAGACTGATCCAAGTTTTTCCTATGGAGAACACAGCGACTCTGCTTCATCTCCAAAACACGAGAATTCATGTCTTAACTACAGGAACTGCCGAGCTCCAATGTCCGTCAACGGATGTTCTTCCCATGCCTACAGTATCACAAGATAAGAGTAACAAAGGTGAGAAGATTGAGAATCCTAATCGTATGTGTCCCATTCACAAGAAACCTCATCCCTTAAAGGAGTGCATTGGCTTCAGAAAGAAACCACTCCAGGAACGCAAGGAGCTTCTGAAGAATTTTGGGATATGTTAGGCTAGTTTCACACTTGCGCCGTTTTGCGCAGCGTTTCGAGCTCACATGAAACGCATGCAAAAAACGCTTGTAAACGCTGCAATATTTCGCCGCATCATCGTGCGCATTACGACAAAAAAGCTGCGTTTGTATGCGTTTTCAAGCGTTTTTCCATGCGTTTGCGTTTTTTATGCATATGGGTTGTCTAGGTGTCACATTTCACAGGAGGAAAATCCTTGAAAAATTCTTGCAACAGACTACACCAATGGGACATCAGTGGGCGTGTGTTATGGGAATACTTTATATAGACCCTGTTTACAGCCGAAATCTTCACATTTGCTTGCATTTTCCTTTGTGAAACATGGATCTACGCTGGAAGAGTTTTCACTTCAACTTTGATCTGGACATCAGGATGGCTCAGGCTTATGCAGTTGCTTGCCATCAACAAAGGGGGAGAGAGAGACAGTGAAGATGGCAGCGGTGGCATTTGTGGATACATCTGATTAATGAACTCCGGGAGAGCCGTGGAGCGTACCACACCCTCTACAGCGAGCTCCAGGCAAACCCAGAGAAATTTACTGACTATACCCGGATGTCTCAACAAAGCTTCAGGTCGTGTCCAAGAATCCATCTGGAGACAGGACACACAGCTCCGTCGTGCGATTCCTCCTGAGGAATGGCTCCTGGTCACATTACGGTATGTAATACTGCAAAACCAATGCCTGCATAATTTTCTTTGTTGTGACATGTACTATTCCAAAGCTGGCAGAGTTATTGTTCTGCCATGTAGTAAACAAAGACCTGCAGAATTATTTTTATGCCATGTACTAATATTTTTTTCTTTTATTGTTTTAAAAAACCATATACATAAATATTAATTTTTGTTCTTTCTCTGTTTTGCAGATTCCTGGCTACTGGAGAGAGCCTATCTTCACTCCACTTCCAGTACCGGATTGGAATCTCCACCTTGTTGGGAATTGTTGCAAACACCTGCCGGGCTTTGTGGAACGTTGTTTTTCAAGATTTTATGCCCCTACCCACCACCGAAAAGTGGTTTGAAATAGCCCATAAATTCTGGACAGTCTGCAATTTCCCCAACTGTTTGGGAGCGGTTGATGGGAAACACATCCGGATAATCAAACCCAAAAGAATAGGCTCTGAGTACTATAACTAAAAAAAAGTACTTTTCTACAGTACTCATGGCCATTGCGGATGCATTCTGTATGTTTGTTGCGGTGGACATTGGGGCATTTGGCCGTGGGAATGACTCCCAGGCTTTTAAAACTCGGACATGGGCCAGAGGTTGTATGGCAACCATTTCAATTTCCCCATGCCACGGCCTCTTCCCAACACCAAAGGTCCGCCACAGCCATTTGTAATGGTTGGGGATGAGGCATTCCAGATGTGCCAAAACCTGCTCAAACCCTACTCCAGCCGGGACTTGGACCACACCAAAAAATTTTTTAATTACAGGCTGACCAGGGCCAGAAGAACTGTCAAGTGTGCCTTTGGTATACTTGTCTCCAGATGGCGCATTCTCGGCACAGCTATTAACCTGAAACTGGAAACAGTGGATGAGGTGGTGAAGGCCTGTGTGGTTCTACATAATTTTGTGATGGCTAAAGAGCACCCGACCTTTGAACCCGATGATGCCGCTCCTAACCCATTGCCTGAATTCACTCAGCACCCTCTCAGGTCATCTGTTGAAGTTGTCCAAATGAGGGACCAATTTGCAGTCTACTTCATCTCAGATGTAGGACGCGTGGAATGGCAAGATCAAATGGTGTAAAAATGTTTTCTTGTGTGTATGTTAATAAAAAACCTGTTTTGATACCTGTACCGAGTGCACTCTGTCTTTTTACACTCCAATACAATAATCAACCAGCCAGGTGTACCAGTGAATTCATGATGCTGTGTTTTCTGCATCATAAATTTACTAGCACTCCTGACCAGGTGACTATACACTAGGGTGATCGGATCTCATATGGGGGGAAAAAATGTCAGAATCTTGTTCGTCTGGACCCCACAAAACGATTCCCCTTTCCAGATATTGAGAGAGCCAAAATTTGAGCTCGATCAAACGACGTTAACCCGTGCCGCTCGTCGCTCAAAGTTTGAAAAAATCCAAATTGAGGTATTTTAAGATTTAGGTATTTTGCATAGTCTGTTAGACTATAAAGAATATTCCAATCAATTTTTATTGTAGGAAGTTACATTAGAAAAGGGAAAAAATTCAGGTATCAATGGCATTAATACACAAAGAGAACAACGCTGTAACACGTGGTAGTATATCTTTTGATTATGATTCACATTTCCCATCACACCACCAACAATCATGTCTGATACAAGTTACAACTTTTTTTTTTTTAGGTTAATCAACACCTAATACGTATAAAGTCAACCTACCATTTAATCTTTAATCCTCAAAACGAGGGTTTCAAACAACCAGAACCAGAGAGTAAGAAAGGAAGATAAGAAAGGGGAAGGGAGGAAGAGGTGGGGGGGGTGAACCATGGATGGTTGCAAAGAGGCAACCAGGGAGGGGGGGGGAGCTAGGGAATTAGATGGCGTTCAGGGTAGCCCGAGCAGTAACAACAACATAGATATAAACACCTTGAATATTGACATGTGGTACGGATGAACTCCCTGCGTAACACTCTCTTTGACCCTATTTGACCCATTTTATTAATCTCAGACAGTTTGCCCTGGAAACAGATGCCTGACAGGGGATGCATATACAGAGTTTAGCCACGTGTCCCAAGTCTGAAGTATTTTGTTTTTGGCGCGGATGGAGTGAGCCAGACAGAACTCGTATTGGCAATGGAGATTAATTCGGTTATATAGTTCAGCTAATGTAGGTGTCTTTGGGGATTTCCAATAGCTACTTATGCAATATCTGGCAGCAACTAGAATGTGAACCAATAATCCCCTGGATTCCCAAGAGAACTCCTCTATACCCACGTTTAGCACTGCCAGACCCGGATTCGGATTAATAGTATTGCCTGTCAGCTCACCCATCAGGCCAAACACCTCCAGCCAGAACGAGAAAACCTTGGGACAAGCCCACCAGCAGTGACCAAGAGTACCCCTTTGGAGGCAGCCCTTCCAACAATGTGGCAAATAATTTGGGAGGAACTGTGCTAAGTTGGCTGGGGACCGATACCATCGCAGGTGTACTTTTTTCAGTTGCTCCAGATGATTTATGCACTTGGAATATTTTTGGATATTTGCTGAAGCCGAGTGCCAGTTTGAAGGAGAGGTAGAAACATTCAACTCCACGTCCCATTTATTCATATAAGGAGATTTTTGCTCTTCGGGGGGGTTATTGAGCCATTTGTATGTTGAGGAGATACCTTTGGATTTAATTATCTTTTTAAATACCAAAGCCTTTGTTGTAGGTAACAGAGGATTCGACTTTAGAGGAAATTTAGAGGCCAGAAAATGACTAATTTGGATGTGTTGATAGAAACAACCCTTTAAAGAGGGGTGTTTCCGTACTATTTCATTAAAGGGGTTAACACCCAAATCAGAGAATAGATCCGCCAGCACTGTAATGCCTGACCCCTCCCACCTGGCTAGATTCAAAAAGGGGATTTGAGATTCCAACGACTTGAGGGAAATCTCTGAAAGAGGAATCTGAATCTTATGAATCAAGTCATTTCGCCAGACCTCCAGGGAAGCTGACATGGTGGGAACACACGGGGAGAACCGTGAACGGCTCAAATATTCTGCTTCCATCATTCTTCTGACCGAGCCCTGGCGGGACAGGAAATTTTCAATCTGAGCCCATCTATGTGAATTACCTGGACGCCACCATTCCTTTAGTGATTCAATTAGTAAGGCTTTATAATATGCCGATATGTTTGGGGTGCCCAGTCCCCCTGAGTCATATGGGGGATATAACACTTTACCTGCGACCCTGGCCCTTTTATTACCCCAGACAAATTTGTTAGTCAATGATTGAAGTTTCATCAGGGTTTTGTGAGAAATTTTGATGGGTAAGCATCTGAGTACATACAATATTTTGGGTAAGAAAACCATTTTAAAGGACTGTATCCTGGCCATCCAGGACAACGATATTTTTTCATACCTTCCCAATTCCTTTTCTAAATTTTGGATCAGAGGTTCCAAATTTTCTTTAATTAACATCTGCGATGGTGTCAGCTTAATACCTAAATAAGGTATCCCCCTGTCGCACCATTTGAATTGAAAGGTCCCCTCCAGCACACTCCTGGCTTCCACCGGTACATTAAACGGCAATATCAAAGACTTTGCCGCATTAAGCTTATAATACGACACTTTAGAAAAGTTCGATAATGTGTTCACCACTGCTGGAATCGAAACTACAGGGTTAGAACAGGAAATTATCACATCATCTGCATATAAACCAAGTTTATGTTCAAATTCCCCAACTCTTATACCAGAAATGGCTATGTTTTTTCGTATAGCTTCCGCCAGAGGTTCTACCACTAAAGCAAAAATAGCGGGAGACAATGGACACCCCTGGCGAGTGCCATTACTTATTTGAAATTTAGATGACAGAAACCCCGATGCCAACACTGACGCATTTGGGTAAGAGTAGAGAGCTAGAATGGATGACTTAATTCTTCCCAAGAACCCGAATTTTGTTAGGACTCTCTCCAGGTATCCCCAGTGCACCCTGTCAAAGGCTTTTTCAGCATCAAGAGACAGGAATGCACTGGGTTCACCCGATATCTCCACCAGTCCAATCAAGTCAAGCATCCGTCTGGTGCCATCCTTAGATTGCCTGCCTGTCACAAAACCAACTTGGTCTGGGGCCACTAAGGCCGGGATCACTTTATGAAGTCTATCCGCCACTAGTTTGGCATAAATTTTAACATCACAATTTAGGAGTGAAATGGGCCTAAAATTACCCGGGGTGTCTGCAGGTTTCCCTGGCTTGGGTAGCGTGATAATAATCGCTTCCAAGTTGTCTGGGGAAATTGACCCTTTATTTTGCCAAAAATTGAAGGTTTTTAACATAAAGGGGGACAGAGTGGATGTAAATTGTTTGTAATATTCGTATGGCAGCCCATCGGGGCCCGGGGCAGAGTTAGACTTAGTCATTTTGATGGCACCTAGGATTTCATGTGTAGTAAAGGGAAGATTAAGTTCCTCTAATTGCTCATCTGAGACCCGGGGAAGATCCAGGGTGTCTAGAAAGCCCTGTATATCCACTTGAGTCGGCTGTGACGTGTTGGAATCATTTTTTAGATTATACAGGGCCTCATAATATTTCGCAAATGCTTCTGCTATTTCAATGGGATGTCTAGTGATTGTTCCATTTGGGTCCCTCAGGAATTCTATTTTAGATTGAATCTCACGTTTTTTCGTCCTTCTTGCCAATAAGGACCCCGCTCTATCCCCCATAGCATAAAATGTCGATCTATTTTTTTTTAGATTATGTTCGTAATTTTGCAGGAGTAGGGATCTTAGTTGAAATCTATGGGTTACAATTTCTTTAGTCAAGTTAGGGGTTGCTTTGGCTTTATTCAGGGATTCAAGGTGATGAATACGGGTTAATATATATTTAATATCTGCGTCTTTTTGCCGTTTTTGGATGGAGGCCAGTTTTATGAACTGCCCCCTGACTACTGCTTTATGAGCAGCCCACAGGGTCTCGTCAGAAATTTCCCCATTATTATTAAGTTTGAAATATTCTGTTAACACTGACTCTACTTCATCATGTACCTTCTGCCTACCAAGCAAGCTAGTATTCAATCTCCACCTGGGGGAATTTAGAACATTAAAGCCACCCTGAACAGACAAAGAGATCGGCGCATGATCTGTCCAAGTGATTAAACCAATATCAGCTGCAACACAATTACTTATAGATTTGCTGTCGACCAAAAAGAAATCAATTCTACTGTATGAGCGATGCCTGGAAGAGAAGAATGTATAGTCTCTTTCTGATGCATGTAAATATCTCCAGATGTCATGAAAATGGAATTCATTGATGAGATGCTTAAGTTCCTTAGCATGTGAGATGTTGATGTTGGAGCAATCCATGGAGCGTATAACAGGTATATTAAAATCTCCACAGATGATTTCCGCCCCTGTGGCAGTATCCTTGAATGCTTGGAAAAATTTCCTAGCAAAGGTCAATTGCGATGAATTTGGGGAGTAGACCGTTGCCAAGGTATAAGGGACACTGTTAATATAACAAGACAAAATAATATATCTTCCATCCGCTCCATAACTGACATTTATCAATTTAAAGGCCACTGAGTTCTTTATTAAAATGGCCACTCCTCCTCTTTTTTTTAAGTCATTAGCAAAAAAGGCGTGTTGAAACCTGGGATGAAGTAGCCGTTTATTATCTGTGGAAAGAAGGTGGGTCTCCTGAATGCACGCTATATCACAGTTAGATGCCATCACCTCTCTCCACATCATTGACCTTTTTGCTGGGGAGTTGAGTCCGTTCACATTAATAGACAATATCTTAATTTTCATATTGGAGCCGCAGGGGGGGTTGAATTCCTAGGAACGCCATCAGGGATGAGAAGGGTTAGACCAACAAGGAATTGAAAGAAATTTCTGAAAAATATTAAAGAACATTTTTGAGAAGAAGAACAAAAACTAAAAAGTTCCATCAACACCGGTTTGCCCCGAGTAGGGTGACCGGAGTATAACCGCTCGCCATAGGCGAGAACATCAGGGGGGCTACGTGACATCCCGTGTCACAGGAGCAAGGACAGCAGGTGCCATAAGCAGGAAGGAGTCCCAGCTAAGTTGCTGACCATTCAGGGTTAATCTTGTCTGGAGATCTTCTTTGATTCTCCCGCCCGCCAGGGTTTGGTGGGTGGGCTATTCCCCAGTCATCCAGCAATTTGCCCAGCTGAGAAGGAGTATGACATATGTAAGTGCCTCCATCTTTGAAAATTATCATCCTCACCGGAAAACCCCACTTGTACTTAATGTCTTGATCTCTAAGGAGTTTAGAAAGGTGGGCGAATTCTCTTCTTTTATTAAGAGTTGTAGCAGAAAGATCTGGGAAGATTTTTAGTCCCATGAAAGTGTCTGGCAGGGCTGGACTTTCCCTCAGTGTGTACAGCACAGCTTCTTTTGTTTTATAGAAATGAAGTCTAGCCAGGACATCTTTAGGCAGAGCTGGATCTATGCCTTTGGATTTAGGGACTCTATGAATTCTGTCCACTATCAGGTCTCTGGCGTCCCATCCAGGAAGTATAAGCTGCAGAAACTTGTGAAAGTATTCATGGAGCTCTTTATCTGCTACAGATGAGGGAATACCTCTGATTTTTAGGTTATTTCTTCGGGATCTGTCCTCTATATCACTGATTTTAAGTTTTAATGCCTCCACCTCCTTTTCCAAAGCTGTGTTAGCATCTATCAGATTGTTATGTGATGTTGCAAATTCAGCCATTTTAGTTTCTACATGCTCTGTGCGATCACCCAGAGACCTGATTTCCTCCTTCAGCTCTCTGACTATTTCTCTGAGATCACCCTGTAGGGAAGCCCTCAGCGTCTTCAGCAGAGATTGCATTGTTTCCTCTGTCAGAGGAATGCCTGTATTGCCTCTCACGCAGCCTGTATCTCCTTGTGAGGAGTGGGAAGACGCTGAGTGGGAAGCCAGCACCATCTTGCTAGGTGAGGAGACTTCCCTATCCCGGGGGTAAAAGTCTGTCAGCTTGGCTGGAGTGCCAGTTTTTTTAGGTCTCAACTTAGGCATCACTAAGGGCTGGGGTTACTCACACCTCCTGTAGCTGGTAATCCTGTTATCTGTGAGCTGATAAGAGCTGGTTTATCCTGCTGAAGCACAGAGCTCTCCTTTCAAGCAGCCGTCGCCATCAGCATGCAGGCCACGCCCCCCGACTATAAAGAATGTGACAACAACATTGCAGAAATAGCCCTGACCAAATTTTCGAACCATTTGTGGTATTTGAATGCAGAGTTGGTGGGATTATCGTTTTTTGATCCCACCATTACAGACAATGAAAAGTTGTTAATGGCTAATAAATTGCTCAGTAGCACAGATGAACCATCAGAGCACGCTAACCTACATGAGTTGATAATTTTACATAGTTATCTAATCTATTCTAGAGCTTTTGTTAAAGTAGTTTTTGAAACGTCAGAATATAATGCTCGGCATTTGCTTACAACTTGCAGGACATATTGCTTTTGTTCTTCATCTTTTGTCAGAAGGTCGTTAAAGTCGGTTACTTCCTACCTCTTTTAATTTTTCTTTCCTAACTTTTGGATTTACAACCCTAGCGTGCTCTGATGGCTCTGAAGAGCCAACCAAAAAGAGACCGGATTAATAATCTCCAAAATCTTGTAAGGTCCAATAAATCTAGGCTTAAACTTAGGAGAAGCCACCTTCATAGCGATATTTTTTGATGACAACCAAACCATATCACCCACCTTAAACTGGGGACCAACGGTCCTACGCCGGTTGGAAAACCGCTGGGCCTTTTCCTACCACTACTTGGTCCCAGATCTGGTGCATTCTCTCCACCACAGTGTCAACACCTGGGCAGGCAGAAGGCTCCACTTGCCCTGAAGAAAATCGAGGGTGGAAACCAAAGTTACAAAAAAAAGGTGACATCAAAGTGGCAGAACTAGCTCTATTATTTAAAGCAAATTCGGCCAAGGGCAAAAATGAAACCCAATCATCCTGATCGGCAGAAAATAAACATCTCAAATACGACTCTAAAGTCTGGTTTGTTCTCTCCGTCTGCCCATTGGTCTGAGGGTGAAACGCAGAGGAGAAGGACAACTGAATTCCCAGCTTGGAACAGAAAGTCCTCCAAAATCTAGACACAAACTGAACTCATCTGTCAGATACAATGTTCTCAGGAATCCGGTGCAAGCGAACCACCTGTTGCAAAAACAAGGGCACCAACTCAGAGGAAGATGGCAACTTAGGGAGTGGTACAAGATGGACCATCTTAGAGAATCTATCACAAATCACCCAAATAACAGTCATTCTCTGAGAGACAGGCATATCAGAGATAAAATCCATTGAAATATGGGTCCATGGCCTCCTGGGCACCGGCAAAGGCATCAACAAGCCACTAGAGCGAGAACAAGGTTTAGACCGGGAGCAAGTCCCACAGGACTGCACAAAATTCCTGACATCATGAGACAAGGCGGACCACCAAAAAGACCGACTCACCAGATCTCTAGTACCAAAAATACCTGGATGACCAGCCAATGCAGAGCAATGAACTTCAGACATCACTCTCTTCCTCCACTGGTCAGGAACATACAACTTTCCACTGGGACAACGCTCAGGTTTGTCCTCCTGAAACTCTTCCAGAGCACGTCTCAAATCGGGCGAGATGGCAGAAAGAACTACCCCCTCGCCTAAGATGGTAGCAGGCTTAGTCACAACAGGAGAATCAGCAAGGAAACTCCTAGAGAGGGCATCTGCCTTGACATTCTTAGTGCCAGGAAGAAAAGAGACCACAAAATCAAAATGTGTGAAAAACAAGGCCCCCCTAGCCTGTCTAGGATTCAAGCGCTTGGCCGACTCCAGGTAAATCAAATTCTTGTGGTCAGTAAGGACCACGATTTGGAGTTTGGCTCCCTCCAACCAATGTCTCCACTCCTCAAATGCCCATTTCATGGCCAACAGTTCCCGATTCCCCACATCATAGTTACGTTCGGATGGGGAGAACTTTCGGGAAAAGAAAGCACAAGGATTCATTTTAGATGTCACAGGATCTTTTTGGGAAAACACCGCTCCTGCACCAATCTCAGAAGCGTCCACCTCCACCTGAAGCGGTATTGAGACATCAGGTTGCCGCAAAACCGGAGCAGAAGTGAATCTTCGCTACAGCTCCTGAAAGGAAGAAACAGCCTCCGGAGAACAATTCAGCACATCAGCACCCTTCCTAGTCAAATCCGTCAATGGCTTGGCAATACCAGAAAAATTAGCTATAAATTTCCGATAAACATTAGCAAAACCCCAAAACTTCTGGAGGGCCTTCAAAGAAGTGGGCTGAACCCAATCATAAATGGCCTGTACCTTGGCCGGGTCCATTTCAATAGTTGACGGAGACAAAATAAATCCCAAAAATGAAATCCTCTGTACCCCAAAAAGGCATTTCGATCCCTTGACATACAGGGAATTCTCCCTCAAAATCCGGAACACAGTCCGAACATGTTCCACATGAGAGTCCCAATTCTTGGAGAAGATCAAAATATCATCCAGATAATCAAAAATTTATCCACAAAGTCTCGGAATATATCGTTCATGAAGCACTGGAAGACAGAAGGGGCATTAGTGAGCCCAAAAGGCAACACCAGGTACTCAAAATGTCCCTCCGGAGTATTAAACGCCGTCTTCCATTCATCCCCATGCTTAATGCAAATAAGATTATACTCCCCCCTGAAGTCAAGCTTGGTAAACCAGCAAGCACCTTTAACTCTGGAGAATAGATCAGAAATCAGGGGTAACGGATACTGATATTTAACAGTAATTTTGTTGAGGGCACGATAGTCAATACAAGTCCTTAATGAACCATCCTTTTTAGCCACGAAAAAAACCCCAGCACCTAAGGGTGAAGAGGATGGTCTAATATGACCCTTCTCCAATGCCTCCTTAATATAGGATCGCATAGCCTCGTGCTCGGGTACAGATAAATTGAAAAGCCGACCCTTGGGGAATTTACACCCCGGGTTCAGCTCAATTGCACAGTCATAACTCCTATGAGGAGGCAAAGACGCAGACTCATTCTCACTAAATACATCATAAAAGTCAGCCAAATAGTCAGGAACATCATGCGACTGGGGAGAGGTGGAGAAAACCGGAGCATCACTAAGGGCACACCGACAACCCCAACTCACCACAGACAAAGATTTCCAATCCAGAACTGGATTATGGATTTGCAACCAGGGAAACCCCAGAACAATGGTATTATGCAAATTATGCAACAACAAAAATCTGCAATTTTCTTGATGGTCTGGGGCGACCCGCATTACCACCTGGGTCCAAAACTGAGGTTTATTCTTCGCCAAAGGAGTAGCATCAATACCCCTCAAAGGGATAGGTGGCCGCAGAGGTGTCATAGGAAATCCACAACGTTTAGCAAAATCCAAGTCCATCAGGTTCAGAGCTGCTCCTGAATCCACAAAAGCCTTGGCGGAAAATGTGGACAGGGAGCAGATCAGAGTAATTGCCAGAAGAAACTTAGGTTGAACACCACCTACAGAAAACGTGTGTGCACAATGTTTCTCTCGTTTAGGGCAGACAGAAATAATATGCGAGGCATCTCCACAAAAAACACAGCTTATTACGCCTTCTGAACTCCTGACGTTGCGCCCTAGACAAAACTCTATCACATTGCATAGGTTCAGACATTTGTTCAACAGGTGGCAACATCTCTCGTGTAGTTTTGCGTTCACGTAAACGTCGATCCACCTGAATGGCTAATGACATAGAATCATCAAGACCAGAGGGAACAGGAAATCCCACCATAGTATCTTTTACAGTTTCTGACAAACCCTTCCGAAAGAGGGCTGCCAAGGCACCATCATTCCAGGTAGTAAGGACCGCCCACTTTTGGAATTTTTGACAGTACAACTCTGCCGAATCCCGACCCTGGCTTAATGCCAATAGGGTCTTTTCAGCCTGATCAATAGCATTAGGTTCATCATACAACAACCCCAAGGCTTGAAAAAATGCGTTCACATTATTCAGAATAGGATCATCAGGTTTCAAAGAAAACGCCCAATCCTGGGGATCGCCGCGCAGCAAAGAGATGACAATATTAACCTGCTGCGCGGAGTTCCCCGACGAGTTAGGCTTCAAGGCAAAAAATAATTTACAATTATTCTTGAAATTCAAGAATTTAGACCGATCCCCCAAAAATACATCAGGAGTAGGAATCTTTGGTTCAGCAGCATGTGAATGAGCAAGATAGGTGGAAATTCCCCGCACTTCAGCAGCGAGCTGCTCCACACGATCAGACAATTGCTTCATCTCCATTGAGAGAAAAATTCCCCCTACGGCCTCAGCGATAGAGATATAGAGGAAAAAATATGCACACAAAAAAAAAATTCTGACACTTTTTTTTTTTTTTTTACAATTCTCTCCTGCTATTGAGTACCCTAGGATCTGCGGTATGGCTGGTGATTCTGTTATGATGAGTCACCGAAGGAGGAAAAAACAAAATACTAGCTAAGTCCAGAAAAAACAGAGAGGTTGGCAGCTATCGGATTGCAGACCGGATACGGTTTTTTGGGGCTGAGCATGCTCAGTAGCTCTGCCCACAAGACACATATATAAAAGCATGACAGTGGGACCCTCAGCCACACCCAACATGCCACCCAAGACAGCAACCAGGCGCAGGAGAAGGCAGGAGACCACTGCAGCACCATCAGCACCACCACCACCCCAAATGGAGCAACATGCTGAACAACGGGAGGGGAGTCCAGCAGCAGATAAGAGAAGGTAATTATCAAATCCCCCATTCCTCAAAACTAGGGCCATGGAATATCAAGATATTCATTGGCCCTTTGTTTCTCTTTATTCAACAGCCGCCCAAGAGATGCAGCAGCAGCAGCAGTGGCAGCACTGGCAGCAGCAACAGCACCACCCACAGCCATGGAGTCTGGCCAGCAAGAGGACAGCACATCTTCTTCTGGGAGCCCTCCCTCGCATCGTCAGCGTTTGACGGTAAGTTTTTATTTCCAAAATCCATCATCTCTGTAATATATGTCTATTCATTGCCTTTTATTTCAAAACAGGAATCACAAGCTGAAGAGGAGCTCCCAGAAGAAGAAGGAAGGGGTGGACAGACAGACACCTGGAGTGGGCTCACAATTGGTAAGTTTTTTGCATCAAACGCAGAAACACAACATCACACTACACACAACACATAGAAAACAATGTTCTGCAGACCACACACAGCAACAAATGCCAACATCCAAACACATAATTTTTTTTCTTTCCTTCTCTAGTCTTCCCAATCTGGTGCTCGGCCAAGAGGTCCTCGCAGTGCCTCCCAGGGTCGTCGGCGACAGCAACACGGCGGTCACCAACGTGTAAGTATAATATATAAGTGAAATTTTGGTACACTTTTTATTTCATATCTTAAGTGTGGTGACTAATTTTGCTATTTTTCTCTTTTACTTTAACAGCCTTCACAGCGTGCTCCCGACTCAGACGGTGAGGATGGAGGAATAGATGTGGACCACCTCATCGATCTCGTCAGAGAAAGGGAGCCGCTATGGAATATGGCTGACCACCGCCATGCTGACCTGATCGTTACCCGACGACTCTGGGAGGAAATCTGTTCGCTCCTTGTGGCCCGCTGGGAGGACCTCGATGCTCGGGCCCAGATTAAAGAGCGTAAGTATACTGTATACAGTACCGGTTGCTTGATGTAAACCAGTGTTTCCCGAACTCCAGTCCTCGTGGTCCCCACGGATCATGTGTTCAGGATTTCTATTTACTATGGAAATCCTGAAAACATGACCCCTGGGGACCATGAGGATTGGAGTTTGGGAAACACTGATGTTGTATGCTAACCACTTTGTCCTTTCTCGTTTCAGGGGACAGAATTGTGAAGCGGTGGCGGTCTGTGAGGGATCGTTTCAAGAAGGAGTTCAATAAAGAGATGCGGGCCCCGAGTGGATCTGGAGGACGCAGGAGCAAGTACGCACGAGCCCTGTTGTTCCTCCGGGATACAATGGTCACCAGAAGGTAAATATTACACACCACATGTGAAAAAAAAATGTTTAGATGTAACAATTTTTTTTCAGCCAGGGCCATGCCATGTCACTATTTTAATTGTTTTTTTTCCTCTTTATTCCACAGCACGGTGAGCAGCACTCGGGAGCCTGCACGATTGGACCCTTCTGAGACGATCCCTGAGGAGACCGGCACCGAGGGACACTTCGACAGCCCCGGTACATCTGCACCTTCCCACACATTCGACCCATCTGTCCCATCCACCAGCACAGGAGCATCGTGGCCGCCTACGTTACATGAAGCTGCTGGTGAGGAGATCGCTTTCCCTTTACCCCACCCTTCTGCCCCTGCCACCTCTAGTACACCTGCGGGTACTGGGCGGCAGCGGCAGAGGGGTCAGGAAAAGACTTATGTGCCAGAGTTCTTGCATCTGAAAGCATCTTTCCAGAACTGTCTAAAAGTCTTGTCAGAGCAAATCTCCGCAGGCTTTCAGCAGATCAACTCCAGCATTCTGGAGGCGAAGACACTTCTGCAAACCATGCATTCAGAAGCAAGATCTTCGCCAAACCACACCTTTTTCAGGTCTGTTGTGGAGCGCATGGCAACGCTCTCTCCTACCCAGCAGATGCATGTAATGCATTCATGCCACGGTGCTCTCCAGCACGTTACCTCCCAACCTCCTCCTCCCACCCCAGTAGTTCCTCCACCTGCACCCCCTCCAGCCACTTTCCATCCTCCCCCTCCTATTACATACCAGCCACCTCCCCAGTACCAGCAACCTCCCCAGTACCAGCAACCTCCCCAGTACCAGCAACCTCCCCAGTACCAGACATCTCCCCACTTCCAGCAACCTGCCCCGTACCAAACTCCTTCCCCGTACCAAACTCCTTCCCCATACAACTTTCCATCAACATCATCTGCTCCTACAGTCCCTGCCCAACCCTCCACTCCACCACCTCTTCTGCCTCCCACATGTCCACCCATTCTGTAGCTTTTTCCACACCTTCACCTCTAACTGTTCCTTCCCCACCACGATCCCAGTTCTCTCTCCACACTCCCAGTGTCGAAGTGTCCCGCAGCCCCTCCAGCAGTATTTCCACCCCACACTACACAGATTTGTAATGTGTGTTTTTTAATAAAAATGCCCATTGGGTTTAAAACCTTTATTAAAAAAGTTTTTTGCACTTTAAAAACATTTTACAAAAAAAAATATTTTAAATAAAAGTTAAATTATCGTTTCACAATGGTTGTCTGTCATTTCTTTCTGCGGCAAACTATGTTTAAAAAAAAGGTTAAATACAGGGTATTTCAAAGGTAAAAAGGTATTCAAAACCAGGTATATAACTGTGGGTAAATTTTAGCTTTTTGCCACAGTTGTGTTCCTGGTTGTGTTTGAAGCAAAGTATTTCACCTAAAAAGTTGTGTTTATTGTTGGTGATTTCCTAACAATGTACACAACTTTTGTTAAAAGGTGAAATACTTTGCATAAAACACAACCAGGTACACACCTGTGGCCTAAAGGTAAAAATAGTAAGACCATGACAAGATAGCCAACTTTGGTTGGCAAAGGTATATACTGTTGGTACAGAAGGTACACAAGTTTGGTTAAGGGCACAAATCTTTCACACTCTGTCATCCTGCCAGTGTACTCTGCCTTGAGGTGACATAAAGTACAGTGCAAAATTGTCCCTCATTACTGAAACCGTCACAGAACTTCTAGTGGTAATGTCATGGTAATCTTGCAAGGTGGTTTCTTCAGAGGTGTCCTCAATGGAAATGGGTTCCTTGCAGATAACAAAATTGTGGAGTACCACGCAAGCTTTGATCACCTCGTCCACAGTTTCTGTCTTGAGGTTGATCGTAGTCAATAGGACCCGCCATTTGGCTGTCAGAATACCAAAGGTACATTCAACCATTCTTCTTGCTCTTGTGAGGCGGTAATTAAAAATGCATTTTGTTCTTGACAATCCTCTGCTACCGTACGGTTTCAAAAGGTGTTCTGACAGCTGGAAGGCTTCATCCCCTACACAGACAAATGGCATAGGTGGACCAGATGTTTGTGGCAGCGGTCTAGGGGGCGGGAACTGGAAGGTGTTTCCATACAGTTTATGCCCCATGGCAGACAGTTTGAAAACTTGAGAGTCATTGGAGCGGCCATAGGCCCCAATATCAACAGCAATAAATTTGTATTCCGCGTCAGCGATGGCCATGAGGACAATTGAAAAATATTTCTTGTAATTGAAATATTCCGATCCTAATCCGGCTGGCTTTACAATGCGGATATGTTTCCCGTCCACAGCGCCCAAGCAGTTCGGAAACTGACATATCTGTTGAAACTTTTCTGAAATTTCAATCCACCTCTCTGTTGTGGGCTCTGGTAAAAACTCTTCAGCTAAGGAGTCCCACAGTGCACGGCATGTGTACTTCACTATTCCAGATATGGTGGAAATCCCGAGTCTGTACTGGAAATGCAGTGACGAAAGGGATTATCCTGTTGCAAGAAATCTGTGGGGAATTAAAAAACAATCAATTAGTTTAAAATCACAGCATTACATACCAAAAGTCAGCTATAACACTTGGAGCAGCAAACTACCACCAACAAGATTGCAGTGAAAGTGTGCTCTGATGCGAGCATATCCAATAAATGTGGCTAACCTTAAAGTCACCATCAGACGCTCTGCGGGTGAAACAGAGAAGCGGCAATAGGTGTCCGATTTTCTTATGAGGTGTGCAATGCGCTCCACCAAGTAATCAAAATTCTCCATTTTCATCCGAACATATGCGAAAAATTTCTCCGGGTTTCGTCTAAGGTCCATGCAGAGTGTAGAATAGACCCCACGCATCATTCTCTTGGCTGTGATGGGGTGGATCCACAAACGTCGTCTACGATGCATGATGCGCTGCTGTCTCGCTCTCTCCTTCTCCAGAACAATCACCCTCAAACGATTCGCCTCCGCTGTAAAATCCGCCAAATTCTTCAAAATATTTCCAATCACAACATCCATCTTCGCCAGTAACTTGCTCTTCTCTCCAACCTGCACTTTCTCCTTTACAACCTGTCAAAGAAGGGCTGTAGGAACACGCTATATATAGTTTTTGAGTAGCCAATCCCTTTCTGAAGGACACAAGGGGCGATTTTAAAAACCGGATCCGGCGTAATCCGTCGAAAAACGGATCGAAAACCGGATGAACCGGATGAGATGGATCCGGTTTTGGCTGTCAAGCGCAAGACGGATCCGGCAGAAAACCGGATCCGTCACATCCGGTTTTACTAAACATTTGCCGGATCCGGCGCTCCGGCACGACGCCGGAACGAGCCTGACGCCGAAAACCTGATGTGTGAAAGTAGCCTAACACAGATAGAAAGATAGGTTGAGCAAATGATGCGGCCCAAGCTAACTACATAGGACAGGTTAGGAAAGCTGCTGTCTGCCATCCGCAAAAACCCTATCCAAAATGAGCCAACCGACTGATAGGAAAAACAGGCCCTGAAGTCGCTAGGCTTCAAAAGACTATATCAGCACTCAGGTATATTCTGAAGACAGAGCAAAAGATCAACAGATCAGAGACAAAAATGGAATTCAGCTCACCCCCGGCCGGGGATGACAGAACTCCCAAAAAACAAGACAAAACAAAAACAAAACTGAAGAGTACAAAGAAGAGCAGAAAAACTTAGCTTTGAGACGCAGGAATCAGACTGGTCTCCAAGAATCCAGCAGGAAAATCACCAGCCAGGAAGAAGGGCGTCGGCAGCCTTATATCCAGTCCTCAATTCCAGCCACCCAGTCATCATCTAGCTGCCCAGGTGTTTGGTAATCAGCCTCACTACCTTCCTTCACTCGAGGAGGGAGTTCATCAGACCTCAATGGTGAAGGGAAAAATGAACTCACAACAATTAGCATACTGAAGAGACTGGTGGGGAAAATACAAGTCATATATTTGTGTTTTTGACTATACATATCTCCAGGAATGACACAAAAAGCATGTGTTACTATAATGGAGCTATGTATGGGCCAAAACGCAAAGTGTACGGTGCAGTGTGTGTAGGCAGCGAAAGACAGATTAATCAAAACATTAGGTGAAAGCAGAATTGCACATTTATTTAAAAAAAAAAATTATTGTGAAGGACGTTTGGGGGAAGATTGTGCTACTTTGGAGGTGTGGAGAGACGAGGAACAGCTGGAAGTTGAGGAAGGGGTTCTAGTGGAAGGGGTGATGAAAGAAGTGGGGGAAGGGAGATCAGGGATGGAACTGGAGGCAGGGTGAGACACATTAGGAGGAGAGGGGGGAGGAACAAACAAAGTCTTTTGTTTTTTATTCTTCTTGGGTGCAGGAGTCTCCTGCCTGGACCTACTTCCACTGTGTGACCGCCTTACAGTGCTTGACTGCCTTGAGCTGGTGACCGTGGCCTTGATTGGTAAAAGAGGGAATGTGGGTCACCCCTCTGATGCTCAGTGGTGGCGGTGCTCCTAGAAGGAGGAGAAGTCGTGGTGGTGCGCTTAGAAGGAGAAGTCGTGGCGGTGCTCCTAGGAGAAGTGGTGGCGGTGCTCCTAGGAGGAGAATTGGTGGTGGTGCTCCTATGAGGATGAGTAGTGGTGGCGGTGCTCCAAGGCGGAGTAGTGGCGGTGCACCTAGAATGATGAGGAGTGGTGGCGGTGCTCCTAGATTGATGAGGAGTGGTGGCGGTGCTCCTAGAATCATGAGGAGTGGTAGCGGTGCTCCTAGAAGGAGGAGAAGTGGTGGCGGTGCTCCTAGAATGATGAGGAGTGGTGGCGGTGCTCCTAGATGGAGAAGTGGTGGCGGTGCTCCGAACAGGAGAATAGGTGGCGGTGGTCCAAGCAGGTTCTGCGGTGGCGGTGCTCCAAGATGGTGGACTGGTGGCGGTGGTGGTGCTCCAGACAGGAGCAGCACTTGCCATGGTGGTGGTGGGGGTGGAGTGTCCAGTAGCACTCGGCATTGGTGTGGTGTAGTGGTGTCTGGCTTGGCTTGGAATGCAGGTGGCCATGCAGTGATATGCAGCAGAATTCGGTAGTAAGATGCAGCGAGTCAGTGGTGGCACAGTTGGAAATGACACCACTGACTGCTGCATGTACCGATTCTGCTGCATAGCCTGCAAGTAAGCAGTGTTGCAGGCCTGCAACATATTCAGCTGTTGCTCAGGACTAAGGTGTTCCGCCGTGCCCCGTTCAATTTTACTGAAAAAATGGTGCGCTGGTCTGTTGAGGTCGGCCTCCAGCCTGTCAAGGCGACTGTCTACAGAGTGGAAGCGATGTTCCATGTGTGTAAAACCGCGTTCCATGAGTGAAAAACTGCTTTCCACTCGGTCTGACAGTGCCTTGAGGCTGGCATGAAAGGTCTCGCTCAAGTGCATGAACTTGGGCATGACATTCATTCCTGTCCGAGGCCCTCTGCTGCTGGCAGGAAGTGCCCGCATAACCAGTTGCAGAGACCAGGGACAGGGGAACACCTGATTGACCAGCTTCCTGGTGACCAGCTGTCCATGTTGCTGACCTTCAAGCTGCTTCCTAGCTGTCGGATGGCTGGGATGATTCCGAGGTCATCCAATGAAGGACCACTCCAGGGACAGGTTGCAGGGTGCTGCTCCAGGTGCTGTGAAAAGAAAAGAAAAACATTAGTATCATGCATTTACAAGCGCCAACTGCTGTGGAATACAAAAACACAGATTTAAAAAAAAAAAATTAAATACGCTCTGGTGGCAAGGACCGGTCTTAGGAACGCCAACTTGCAATGATAGCGTATTTTGTTCTGGTCCTTGCTGATGAACCACTGTGAACCTGTCCCTTAGCATGAACATCAGTGCTGAAGCGGTCCTTCAACGAGCGCCAACGTGTGCGGACTTTGTTCACTGTTGGAAAAACAAAGAAAAAACGTTATACAATGCACTCATGGCAACATCTGTATCATCACACACACCTGAGTGAACTTGGCAAACAGTCAATGTGACCTCACAAAAGAATTCAATAGACAATGCAGTCACTGTTGATCCTGATAACACTGATGTGTTTCCTGCTCAAATATATCTAGCAGGAAACACAACAGTGTCATCAGGAACAAGAGTCAAAGCAAGAACAATACAGCAATACAATACACAATGCAGTCACTGTTGATCCTGATCACACTGTTGTGTTTCCTGCTACAATATACAGTATCTAGCAGGAAACACAACAGTGTCATCAGGAACAAGAGTCAAAGCAGGAACAATACAGCAATACAATACATAATGCAGTCACTGTTGATCCTGATGACACTGCTGTGTTTCCTGCTCAAATATATCTAGCAGGAAACAACAGTGTCATCAGGAACAAGAGTCAATGCGGCATAATACAGCAATACAATAGACAATGCAGTCACTGTTGATACTGAAAACACTGTTGTGTTTCCTGCTAGAATATATCTAGCAGGAAACACAACAGTGTCATCAGGAACAAGAGTCAATGCGGGATCACAGAGCATGGAAATACTTACTAAACTTGGAACTTCGAGAGGCGCTGTCCCAGCCATCCATCAACGCTGCGGCCACCTCATTCCTGAGCTGCCGGGTCACCACAGTGTCCTTGTACTGCTGGTCATGGCTGTCCCACAACGGGACACGCTCCTGGACCAGGCAGATCAGGTGCTCGTTGTCCAGATAGACGTCTTCGTCCTGTTTTGGAAGCTAGAAAAAAAATACATTATAATCTTGGAAATTTTTTTGAAGGAAAAAGATAGAAAAATAAAAATAAAAGAAGCAAGATAGAAGATGAAAAACAGGACAGAAAAAAGGAAGAAAAAATCTAAATTTAAAAAAAGGGACATTCAAAGACTATATACTTACAATCCATCTCCTCGCCGTGACTTGGCTAGGCTTCTCCCGCTGTTCGGCCTCACTTGCCAGGTCCGATGATGGTGTCTGAAAAAGAACAAAAATTATTACACATTTGCAGATGCAGCAGCTATACTTACCCAAAAGCAGGAAGATACTCACCTCATGCTCTGCTTGGGCCAGTTCTTGCTGGGATGGTGAGTATTCCGATCTAGAAGAGATGCTGCAATTTTTCAAAAAAAAATTAGTACATAATACATTTGAAAAGAGAGGCAGACATTAGGTTTAAGTATTGCCAAGGAGCCTTACATAACTTAGAATATATGATATAAAACCAACCTTTATTAAAGTCTTGATATAAGACGACACTACCACACACAAAAACAATTAACCGTGTCACCTACTTTACCCTACACTGATCCTGATATCAAAACTGCCTAGCAGCGGAGGTTGGCACCCTAAACATATACGAGATTGGCGCCCCCGCTCCACGACGGCTGTACCCTAAAGCTCCTAAATAACCCTGTATGAGTGCAGCAGACAACTATTCACTCAACCATGAATGGAAAATATAGGGGTTGCCACAATGATGATTGCTAGGTAGGCAACAATAGAAAAAAGTGCAAAAAAGAGTGCAATTGACAAGACAATAAAGTGATATGTGCAAACAATTGAGTACCTGACTAACTGTTCCCTGGATCTGTAAACCTTCCTAACAGCGGAGGTTGGCACCCTACTGGTCAGCAGAATGGTGCCCCCGCTCCACGATGGCTCACCCTAAATCAGCCCTTATATTGCTTGATAACTTGAGGTTCATTCTATCCTGCATCAAAAAACTTGAGTACCCCTTTTCTGTTATCAGTATATTTGATTTGAATATTCATTATGTCATGTCATATCATTATGTCATAATGCCTTCCATTTTTCTTCACCCCAATGTGGAGTAATCAAGCAATATAAGGGCTGATAGGCAGTTTTGATATCAGGATCCCTCAGTGTAGGGTAAAGTAGGTGACACGGTTAATCATTTTTGTGTGTGGTAGTGTCGTCATATCTCGACTTTAATAAAGGTTGGTTTTATATCATATATTCTAAGTTATGTAAGGCTCCTTGATAATACTGGTTTTTTGACCTTACTGGTTCCAATTTTCTTAAAAAATAATTCCTTGATTCAGACATTAGGTTTAAGAATACTCACATTCTTGGTGATGCAGATTGCAGGCTGTGTCTTGCAGGCTGTCTGTAGAGTAGTGGTCTGGCACTGCAGACACTTTCTTTTATGTACACTCCTCCCAAACAATGTTGCTTGTGTAGGGGGTGTTTTAAACAAGTGTCTAGACATTGTTTACTCCAAAATCGCATGAGCGCAAAAAGCGCTGACGTGCGCATGTCCATGCGCACGCATGCGACCCCATAGACTAATGTTATTTTTTTGCGCATTCCATGCGCACAAGTGTGCATGCGTTTAACGAGGTTGGGCAGAACAAAAAATGCAACATGTAGCCTCTAGCGCGTCTGGGTGCACACCTGGAAAATGCGCAGCGCACGAAAACGCTGATGAACATGTGCAAGCGCTAGACCCTGCACCTGCCATGTTAAAGATAGGGGACCATTGCACATGCGACTGATAGCACACGATGCGCTGCGCGATAAAACCCTAGTGTGAAACCAGCCTTATAGGTGCTACGCTTCTACTGAACACTTTGCTAAGGACTGTAAAATATAAGCGTTTGGCATGCAACAGTGAAGAGCATGTGCAAGCGCTCCATCCATCCCAATATAACACTGCACAGCTTACGCCTTCCCCCACCACGAGGCAAGGCGAGGAGGATGCTGTTCAAACAGTGAGTTCTATCACAATATCTTCTTCATGCACAGAGGTCTGCGGAGAAGGCCTTTGGGACAAGTCGTGTGCGAAGATATGCCTGGTGAATGTGTATCCCAAGGGTCGGCCAGAGAAAACCACAAGGGTGTACACTGTGTTCCAAATTATTATGCAAATTGGATTTAAGTGTCCTAAAGATGTAATTTTTTGTTTTTCAAATAAACTCATCTGGTATTGTGTATCAGGGCTCTTTGGATCACTGAAGTCAATCTCAAACGCCTTTGATAATTAGTTTACAAGATGAGCTCAGTTAAAGGAAAACTACTTAAGAATGATGTTCCACATTATTAAGCAGGGCACAGGTTTCAAGGAATTTAGGAAAGAAAAAGGATCTCTCTGCTGCTGAAAAGCATCAAATAGTGCAATGCCTTGGTCAAGAGATGAAAACATTAGATATTTCCCAAAAACTTAAACGTGATCATCGTACTGTTAAGAGATTTGTGGTTGATTCTGAGCACAGACATGTTGTGCTGATAAAGGCAGAATGAGGAAGGTTTCTGCCAGGAAAGTTCATCGGATTAAGAGAGTGGCTGTTAAAAAGCCATTACAAACCAGCAAACAGATATTTAAAGCTGCTGGTGCCTCTGGAGTCCCTCGAGCCTCAAGGTGTAGGATCCTTCAAAGGCTTGCTGTGGTGCATAAATCTACTATTCGGCCACCCCTAAACAGTGTTCACAAGCAGAAATGGTTGCAGTGGGCCCAGACATACATGGAGACTAATTTTCAAACAGTCTTGTTTACTGATGAGTGTCGAGCAACCCTGGATGGTCCAGATGGATGGAGTAGTGGATGGTTGGTGGATGGCCACTATGTCCCAACAAGGCTGCGACGTCAGCAAGGAGGTGGAGGAGTCATGTTTTGGGCCAGAATCATGGGGAAACAGCTGGTAGGGCTCTTTAAGGTTCCTGAAGGTGTGAAAATGACCTCTGCAAAGTATATAGAGTTTCTGCCTGACAGCTGTCTTCCATAGTATAAAAAGCTGAAACATGCCTTCAGGAACAAAATCATCTTCATGCATGACAATGCACCATCTCATGCTGCAAAGAATACCTCTGAGTCATTGACTGCTATGGGCATAAAAGGAGATAAACTCATGGTGTGGCCACCATCTTCCCCTGACCTCAACCCTATAGAGAACCTTTGGAGTATCATCAAGCAAAAGATCTCTGAGGGTGGGAGGCAGTTCACATCAAGACAGCAGCTCTGGGAGGCTATTCTGACTTCATGCAAAGAAATACAAGCAGAAACTCTCCAAAAACTCACAATTTCAATGGATGCAAGAATTATGAAGGTGATATCAAAGAAGGGTTCCTATGTTAACATGTAACTTGGCCTGTTAGGATGTTTTGAAGTTAAATAGCTTTTTTGTTCAGTGAATGTGACCTCCTAATGCTGCAAATTCCACAAATGAGCATTTTCAGTTCTTTAAAACATATCAAATGTTTAGAAATTCTAATGTGCCTATTAATTTGGAACAGTGCAATTTTAGTTTTTATTCATTTTGGAGATTATACTGTTATCATTGGGAGGTTTGTTCAATAAAATTTGATGTATACTCTAACCGGTGATGACCTTTATTAGACTGACTGTCATTTGTACCGACTATTTAGGAAAATCAGAGAAAAATATCATTTGCTTAATAATTTGGAACACAGTGTATGTTATCCTGGACGATCAGAGCAACCGGACACTTGCAAGGTGAGAACTCTTTGACATGTTTGACTTAAAGGGAAACTCTCACCCCTACACTCTGGGCACCTGCAGCGGTGTTACGGAGGTCTCTGGGAGAAGAGCCAATGGACTCATGGTGTCTTCTCTTGAGAACCCATGCAAAGAGAAGAGGTCGCACTCATCGAGATGAAAGTTTCACTGATTTATTGACATATCATGAACATGTCAAGTCGGGGGAGTGACATAAGGAGTGCAAGAAAGGCTGACAATGGCCGTTTCGCGCTACTCGAGCGCTTCAACGGTTCTCTTGAGAACAATGTGGAGATACCCTTACCCTCTGTGGCGAGTCAGCTTCAGCTGAGTCGACTTTTCTTTAGAGTGGACCCTCTGGGTCGTGGCACCCACCCACCAAGGGCGAGCAGACCTTGTGAGGAACCACCCCCTATACAGGGAGTGTCAGGGGCAAGACCAAGGGGGTGAGCCACCACGACTGCTGGAACCAGACGGCCGGCTCAAGGAAGACACAATGTGAGTGTCTGACGACCAGGGACGTGCAGGAAACAAGACAAGACGTAAGTTCAAGGTATCTTCATTAAGGAAAACTTAAGGTCCATGGCATGGTACGTGCTAGATGGCATGCCTGGGTACAGGCAAAGGTACGATGACGTGGGGCTCCGGACAGCAGGCAACGATCAACAGGGTCATCAGGTTCCGGAACTCTGATGGCGATCGGCAGGATCGAGCATGCGGCAAGCAAACTAGGGTTCAGGCAAGGAGGCACGACAGTGTTTAAAACATGGTGCGTGTTAGGGAGCACACCAGGGTCCAAGGCAAAGTGCAAGGCAGGGTTCAACACACTAGGCATGGTGCGTGTATAGGAGTCATGCCAGGGTTCAAGGTCCTGGGCGCGCCAAGGAAGCCGCCAGGATTCAAGATTCAAGGTCATGCGCGTGCTAGAGGCACGCCTGGGGCACGGTACAAAGAATGGTCATGGCCGTGCTAGGAGACACGCCAGGGTACAAGGTTAGCAGGAGGTCCCACACGTGCTAGAGAAGACGTTGGGCTTTGAAGTTCAGGACAGATGGCCTGTGCGTGCAGAGGGGCACGCCAGGGTCAGGGTGCAAGACAAAGAGCGCAGAGCAAGGTACAAGCGAGACAAAGATTCAAGACAGGTCATGGAACTCAGAACACGACAGAGAGACAAGGTACAGGACAGAGCAAGGAAAGCAAAAGACTTGTGCAAGAGTAGCACGAAAACGCACAGTGCGAGAAGCAGCGTGAGTGCAAGGGAGCACGGAAACCACGACTGGGGCACCGGCAGGTGGTACCGACTGGAGGCACAGGCAGGCGGGCACTACTAGAGGCGGTACGGCTGAGGCACAGACAGGCGGAAACCACAATAGCACTGGACGACGTGCATGGCTGAGGCACACAGGCGGGCACGACTAGAGCGGCATGGCTGCAGCACAAACAGGTGGGCAGGGGACGACCAGGCGCGTGCAAGAGGGCACGCAGCCACAAGGCAGGGCTAGGCAAAAGTACAGGATAGAGACGCATGTGAGACAGCACGGCAAAGTGTGGCGCCCCCAGGAGTATGGTCGCCACACTGGCTTTGCCTTCCTCCAGGGGAGGGTAATGCCAGGCTTGGAGGCAATGATGGGTCTCTCTCGCAGTCAATCCATACATGCAACACAGTTCCACTCCTGGCCAGCAGGGGGAGCTCTGACCCAGGATTCACGGGAGGAGTGCTCCCTGTGGGCCAGGAGGAGGGGAGAGTTAGTCAGGGGAGGGTGAAGTGTGCAGACGTGGAGTGAGAATCTGGAGGTTGAGCTGCAGAAGGCGAGCTCCCTCAGCTTGAGAGCGCAAGAACTGGAGTCTGGTCTCCACGGTGGTATGGATACTAACGGTCCTGCCACAGATACCAGAGGAGTAGGAAGCTGTAAATGCCCTACTCCCATCTAAGACTTGAGGCACAACAGCAAAATGGATAGAGAGCCAGGAGTGAGCATCCCTGATCAGGCTACAGCTGTCTGTCATACAAGTAGAGTTCTAGGAACATCTGACAGGAGGAACTTCAGAGTAACTGAGTACTGGAGTGCTTCACACCAAACAAGCGCTAGGAAGGAGACTGCACAGGCTGTCTGTGAGAGAGAATCCCTGAGTTGCTTCCAGGCTAGCCTGCTCCAATACCATCTGTAATCAGGACCCTGGTCTGCAGTTATCAAGTAAAGGTACAGAAATTGCACCCCGCTGTGTCTTGTCTGCTTCCTACCCTGTCGGCACTGCTACATCCCCGTGCCAACCACCTATACACTGCCCTGGGGTTACAGCTTCACCTGTGGGGAGCTACACCATCTAAGCTGCAACACACCATCAGCCCCAGAGGATCTGCACGCAGCGTTGGCTGACACCTTACTTACTTGCCAAACACCACAGGTGGTGTCACAATCTATTATTACATTAAACCACAACAACAACCACCATTGATATTGGGCGCCCAGGGCCACAGACCGGGTCACCGCTGCTGTGACACATCATCCCCTGACACTGGCCCGGTACCGAGTATCCCACAGCCCTGGGTGAAGCCTGGGAGGGCAACCCAAAAGCCTGGTACGAGAGGTGAAGGAACGCATGAAAAACAGAGACTAGACAGAGTTCAAGGCAAGGTCCTACACGTGCAGACGGCACGCCAGGGACAGAGTTCAAGGCAAGGTCCTGCGCATGCAGAGGGCACGCCAGGGTCAGGGTTCAGGACAGAGACATAGAACTAGCAGTGGAGCGTAGGCCGAAGCCCAGAGCCGGGTCAAGGCAGAGCCTTGAGGCTAGTCAGGAAGTGTGCTAGAGAGCACCATAGGACAGAGTCTAGCAGCGGAGCATAGGCCGAAGCCCAGAGCCGGGTCAAGGCAGAGCCTTGAATGTATATAAACTTGGCACACACCCAAACGAATGTTGTTGCAAAATTGGTGATTTTAATAAAAGGCAGTACATACATAAACGTTTCGGTCTATGACCTTCATCAATGTACTGAAAAAATAAACAAAAATAACAGAATAAAAGAAAGTATTTACAATGGAAAGACATGGGTTTTTTTACAGAGAAAATTATATAATATGCTGAGACATCGGTCACATTATGGCACAAGATACAATGTAGTAATGAGGACACAATCACGAAGACAGGAAACCTACAGAGAGGATGCACATACCGTTAGAATGTACTGTGAGCACTTTGTGAATAGGTTTCAAGGAAAACCTGAAAAGAGGGGAAGAATGGAGCTGATAAGACAGCCATTCAAAATAGGTGAAGGTGAATATTATGAAGACTGATCATACCAATGCTGAAGGGAGGTAACTATCGCCGTCCTACTGTGAAAAAATATAGACCGCTTAGTGACTGGCAGCAATGTAAAGTCCATACTGACTACTAGTATGGACAAAAAAGGCAATCTTACCGTGCAATGCTACAGCGTGTGGATGCGGTATCCGCCGCAGATCCTATGGCGCTATGGTGTGGAGGAGGTGGCAGTGTTAAATAGCCCAAGAATATTGCTGCTTAGCCTATCAGACGCGCGCCACAGGAAGTGGGTGGGCGTGTGTATGACTGACGTCATACGTCGCTCCAGGCACTGAGAGGAGGCGTGGGTGGGGGCGTGTCGGTCTGAGGCCCCGGAAGTGTGTCACAGCCTGTCAGGCTAGAGCGCTCTGTAGTGAGGAGGCATAGGTTACCGTGGTTACAGACGCAGCGTTAATAGCAGGAGTGCCAAGAGTGGTTGTTCAGTGATAGGTGGTGAAGATTCAACAAGAGTTCACAGTTGTGGGTTCTGTAATTGAAATAGAACATCATTAGTCCAAATATAATAGAATGACATCATGAAAATAAAAATAGAATTGGAGATGAAATACTAGCAAAATGTATACAGTAACCATAATATTGATATATCATAATAGAGACTGATGGTGAGGATACAGAACATTATGATTGGAGGAAAGCCTGTATATCATAATCTTTATTTAACCCCTTAGGTGCCAGGGTATCAAGTTCATGAATCCAGAAGGCCTCCCTTCTTTTTAAGATATTAATCCGGTTACCTCCTCTACGTGGCAAATGGATTTGCTCTATGACTTGAAATTTGAGCTGGGCAATAGAGTGACCAGCTGTGATGAAATGGAAAGGGATCGGAAGAAGCATATTCTTGCACCTGATGGTGGACTTGTGCTTTGATATGCGATCCCTAACGTGCTGTGTTGTCTCACCCACATATAAAAGGCCGCAAGGACATTTAATCAAATATATAACAAATGAGCTGTCACAAGTGTAGTATTCACGGATGTTATATTTCTTGCCTGTATGGGGGTGATAGAATATATTGCCTTTCTGTACGTTATTGCATTGCACACACTGTAAGCAAGGGAAGGTACCAAATTTGGGATTAGAAAGAAAGCGTTGATGTTTGGGGGGGCCAGGAGAGCCGATGTCGGCTTTAATTAGAATGTCACGCACATTGCGTGGTCTCCTAAAACAAGGTAGAAAGGGTTCCCTAAAAGCCTCTATCTGTGGATGGGCTGTTGTTAAAAGATGCCAGTGACGCCTAATGCTAGAATGTAAACGGTAAGCGAAAGGGTGATAGTCATGAACAAAGGCAATGCGATTCATAGCCTTTGGTTTACGGGGGGAAGGAGCATCCAAATTGTTCAAAGTGTCTGTGGGATAACCCCTCTCAAGAAATTTGGTACGCATTTCTGCCATACGTATTTTCTGAGTCTCTGTCTCTGACACTATTCTTTGCACCCTTTTGAACTGTGACTTGGGAATTGCATCTTTCATTTTGGTAGGGTGGAAGCTCGTATAGTGAAGGAGACTATTGCGGTCAGTCGGTTTTCTGTAGAGGTCAGTGGTTAAATGGCCTGTCTCATCTTTGATGACGAGTGTGTCCAAGAAGTTAATCTGTTTAAGATGATGTGTCATGGTGAATGTCTGTAGCATGGAGAAGAAGGAATCTAATGTATCCAAGGATCCTCCCCAGATGCAAAAAATATCGTCGATGTATCTCTTCCACACTATAGCGTGAGTGCGGAAGAGGTCATCACGATAGATACCGGAGGTAACCGGATTAATATCTTAAAAAGAAGGGAGGCCTTCTGGATTCATGAACTTGATACCCTGGCACCTAAGGGGTTAAATAAAGATTATGATATACAGGCTTTCCTCCAATCATAATGTTCTGTATCCTCACCATCAGTCTCTATTATGATATATCAATATTATGGTTACTGTATACATTTTGCTAGTATTTCATCTCCAATTCTATTTTTATTTTCATGATGTCATTCTATTATATTTGGACTAATGATGTTCTATTTCAATTACAGAACCCACAACTGTGAACTCTTGTTGAATCTTCACCACCTATCACTGAACAACCACTCTTGGCACTCCTGCTATTAACGCTGCGTCTGTAACCACGGTAACCTATGCCTCCTCACTACAGAGCGCTCTAGCCTGACAGGCTGTGACACACTTCCGGGGCCTCAGACCGACACGCCCCCACCCACGCCTCCTCTCAGTGCCTGGAGCGACGTATGACGTCAGTCATACACACGCCCACCCACTTCCTGTGGCGCGCGTCTGATAGGCTAAGCAGCAATATTCTTGGGCTATTTAACACTGCCACCTCCTCCACACCATAGCGCCATAGGATCTGCGGCGGATACCGCATCCACACGCTGTAGCATTGCACGGTAAGATTGCCTTTTTTGTCCATACTAGTAGTCAGTATGGACTTTACATTGCTGCCAGTCACTAAGCGGTCTATATTTTTTCACAGTAGGACGGCGATAGTTACCTCCCTTCAGCATTGGTATGATCAGTCTTCATAATATTCACCTTCACCTATTTTGAATGGCTGTCTTATCAGCTCCATTCTTCCCCTCTTTTCAGGTTTTCCTTGAAACCTATTCACAAAGTGCTCACAGTACATTCTAACGGTATGTGCATCCTCTCTGTAGGTTTCCTGTCTTCGTGATTGTGTCCTCATTACTACATTGTATCTTGTGCCATAATGTGACCGATGTCTCAGCATATTATATAATTTTCTCTGTAAAAAAACCCATGTCTTTCCATTGTAAATACTTTCTTTTATTCTGTTATTTTTGTTTAATTTTTCAGTACATTGATGAAGGTCATAGACCGAAACGTTTATGTATGTACTGCCTTTTATTAAAATCACCAATTTTGCAACAACATTCGTTTGGGTGTGTGCCAAGTTTATATACATTGATAGTCACGGATTGGGATCCTACTTGTGCACCATTCCGGTATCTGTAGGGTTGTGCCAACGGTTTCTGTTCATATACTGTTAACCCTTACGTTGTGCACACCCTTTTCTGGGCGATGTCATCCCTCACATTTTCATATAATGCAGAAGAGACATCCAACATTATAGCACAATCTACTCTTCCTAGTGATTTTCTCAGACTTCCTCCCAAGGAGACCAGAGGTCGTGACTTGGAGAGGACACTTAGGCGGTGCACCAATCTGGAGTTACACTGTGTCACTCTCACTGAATATCTCAAAGTTCAGAGGATACCCCGGGGACTGCGCGTTCCCCTGCGTCCTACTCTTTTCAGCGAATCTAGCGATTTCTGCTCTCGTTTTGAACAAATCATTAATAAATGTTCATTTGATCTCATTACTCTTACTTTGGAGCATCTACATCTAGGAATCGCCAAGTGCAAAGAAGAAATCTCTAATATAGAAACCCAGCTTTCATCTTCTATCAGTACTGAGGACTTTAACAATCTGAAGACAAAGATCAACGGGGCTATTGAACAACATCGGCGAGATACTGAGACAAGGAAAAGGAATAAATTTGCCCGTGATACGGACGACTACGAACGCAACAGAGTCTATAAATGGCGCGAATCCTACAGTTCCGGCAACTTCAACTCCCAGTCCAACTACAGATCCACTACAGACATCTCGTCCTCTGGTTCGGATCACGACAGACAGGGCTCGTCCAGCCATTTTTTAGGACAACGACGCAGAACGATAAAAAGAAGAGGACCCGTAGGGGGAAGAGATATACACAGAAATACGGACCTTGGTCGCATTACTCGCTCACAGGTAACGACCCACTGGTAATTAATATCTCCTCAAAAAGTATTAGTATAGCTGAACACCGGGTATTACAAAAGGGCCTTTCCTTCTGCCCTAGTTATAGCTATAACACATTTAATCTAGACATGGACCTGCAAAGGTTTTACAGGTCATTGAGATTGAAGGTGCACTTTTCCAACATCACTGATACACATTATACATCCGGCCCTTCTCATCCCCTTTTGATATCTTCGGATAACTTGGGCCTCAGGAATAAAAGCACCTTCAGGCCACCCACAGGTTCATATGCATTGGAGACTTTTATCTCTTTTATAGATAGTACTTTCCAGAATTTACGAGACGACATCCATAAAAGACGTTTACATTTTCCACCCAATCTCACTGCATTAGATCAACAAGCCCTAAAAAGCTTACAGGATGACAAGGATCTTATCATTAAACCGGCAGATAAAGGGGGAGCTATTGTTATTCTAGATAAGAGTATGTACCTGGGCGAAGTATATCGCCAATTAAATGATATATCAATTTACAAACCACTCGACAGGGATCCCACTAACGAAATTAAAGGGCTCATCCAGACTACCTTGATTAAATATAAATTATGTGGAGTTCTGGACAACAAAACGTGCGAGTACCTAACCAAACAATTCCCCATCATGCCGGTCTTCTATATACTACCTAAGATACACAAAAACCTTGCTAACCCACCCGGTAGACCTATCGTGGCATCCACAGAATCTATCTTTTCTCCTATTTCCAAGTATTTGGAAAAAATTCTAACACCCCTCATTAAATTAACACCATCATTCCTACTGGATACAGGAGCCTTCCTGGACGTGATCCGTACCCTCGACCATATTCCTATAGATGCTATCTTAGTCACACTGGATGTGAAAGATCTTTATACGTCCATTCCCCATACTGAGGGAATCCAATCTGTACGGAGGTTATTGGAAATGTCCAATTTCCACCCTGAACAAATTGATTTGTGTTGCGAACTACTGTCCATCATTCTAACTAAAAACTTTTTCCTTTTTGAGGACACACACTACCTGCAGACTAGGGGGACCGCGATGGGCTCTAATGCTGCACCCCCTTATGCAAATTGTTATGTGGCTCACTTTGAGGACCGTATTATCTATCGTGATGACCTCTTCCGCACTCACGCTATAGTGTGGAAGAGATACATCGACGATATTTTTTGCATCTGGGGAGGATCCTTGGATACATTAGATTCCTTCTTCTCCATGCTACAGACATCCTGGCCAGGTCTAAGCTTCACCATGACACATCATCTTAAACAGATTAACTTCTTGGACACACTCGTCATCAAAGATGAGACAGGCCATTTAACCACTGACCTCTACAGAAAACCGACTGACCGCAATAGTCTCCTTCACTATACGAGCTTCCACCCTACCAAAATGAAAGATGCAATTCCCAAGTCACAGTTCAAAAGGGTGCAAAGAATAGTGTCAGAGACAGAGACTCAGAAAATACGTATGGCAGAAATGCGTACCAAATTTCTTGAGAGGGGTTATCCCACAGACACTTTGAACAATTTGGATGCTCCTTCCCCCCGTAAACCAAAGGCTATGAATCGCATTGCCTTTGTTCATGACTATCACCCTTTCGCTTACCGTTTACATTCTAGCATTAGGCGTCACTGGCATCTTTTAACAACAGCCCATCCACAGATAGAGGCTTTTAGGGAACCCTTTCTACCTTGTTTTAGGAGACCACGCAATGTGCGTGACATTCTAATTAAAGCCGACATCGGCTCTCCTGGCCCCCCCAAACATCAACGCTTTCTTTCTAATCCCAAATTTGGTACCTTCCCTTGCTTACAGTGTGTGCAATGCAATAACGTACAGAAAGGCAATATATTCTATCACCCCCATACAGGCAAGAAATATAACATCCGTGAATACTACACTTGTGACAGCTCATTTGTTATATATTTGATTAAATGTCCTTGCGGCCTTTTATATGTGGGTGAGACAACACAGCACGTTAGGGATCGCATATCAAAGCACAAGTCCACCATCAGGTGCAAGAATATGCTTCTTCCGATCCCTTTCCATTTCATCACAGCTGGTCACTCTATTGCCCAGCTCAAATTTCAAGTCATAGAGCAAATCCATTTGCCACGTAGAGGAGGTAACCGGATTAATATCTTAAAAAGAAGGGAGGCCTTCTGGATTCATGAACTTGATACCCTGGCACCTAAGGGGTTAAATAAAGATTATGATATACAGGCTTTCCTCCAATCATAATGTTCTGTATCCTCACCATCAGTCTCTATTATGATATATCAATATTATGGTTACTGTATACATTTTGCTAGTATTTCATCTCCAATTCTATTTTTATTTTCATGATGTCATTCTATTATATTTGGACTAATGATGTTCTATTTCAATTACAGAACCCACAACTGTGAACTCTTGTTGAATCTTCACCACCTATCACTGAACAACCACTCTTGGCACTCCTGCTATTAACGCTGCGTCTGTAACCACGGTAACCTATGCCTCCTCACTACAGAGCGCTCTAGCCTGACAGGCTGTGACACACTTCCGGGGCCTCAGACCGACACGCCCCCACCCACGCCTCCTCTCAGTGCCTGGAGCGACGTATGACGTCAGTCATACACACGCCCACCCACTTCCTGTGGCGCGCGTCTGATAGGCTAAGCAGCAATATTCTTGGGCTATTTAACACTGCCACCTCCTCCACACCATAGCGCCATAGGATCTGCGGCGGATACCGCATCCACACGCTGTAGCATTGCACGGTAAGATTGCCTTTTTTGTCCATACTAGTAGTCAGTATGGACTTTACATTGCTGCCAGTCACTAAGCGGTCTATATTTTTTCACAGTAGGACGGCGATAGTTACCTCCCTTCAGCATTGGTATGATCAGTCTTCATAATATTCACCTTCACCTATTTTGAATGGCTGTCTTATCAGCTCCATTCTTCCCCTCTTTTCAGGTTTTCCTTGAAACCTATTCACAAAGTGCTCACAGTACATTCTAACGGTATGTGCATCCTCTCTGTAGGTTTCCTGTCTTCGTGATTGTGTCCTCATTACTACATTGTATCTTGTGCCATAATGTGACCGATGTCTCAGCATATTATATAATTTTCTCTGTAAAAAAACCCATGTCTTTCCATTGTAAATACTTTCTTTTATTCTGTTATTTTTGTTTAATTTTTCAGTACATTGATGAAGGTCATAGACCGAAACGCTTATGTATGTACTGCCTTTTATTAAAATCACCAATTTTGCAACAACATTCGTTTGGGTGTGTGCCAAGTTTATATACATTGATAGTCACGGATTGGGATCCTACTTGTGCACCATTCCGGTATCTGTAGGGTTGTGCCAACGGTTTCTGTTCATAAGGCAGAGCCTTGAGACTAGACACGGAACACAGGATGAACAACAAGGCAAGGAAGAGCTTAGGCAAGACATAGCGAAACAGGCTAAGGCAGAGAACAGAGGAAGTACTACAAAGCAAAGCATAGCAAGGACAAACACAGCACAAAAGACAACACAAGACATGGCACGAGACAAGAGACAGAGTACAAGCACAGAGCGTGTGCAGAGACGCACGACAGGGCAGAGTGCAGGGGCACAGAATACAGGGAGCGACCGAGCAGACCAAGCAGCCATGCAGGGAAGCAACATGATACTCTGGCCCCGACCATAGGAAGGGGCGGTCTGATATAGGGCAGTAGCACCTGCACTTTTGGGTCAGGACAAGGAAAGGAATACCAGTTCACTCCTCCAGGATCATAGAGAGCATTGCTAGATCAGACTGGGCTGGACCATAGAGAAGGTCACATGATCAGGGCCTCCAAGACCATTGAGAGGATTGCTGGATCAGACTGTGCTGGAACATAGGAAAGGTCACATGATCAGGGGCTCCAGGAATACAGAGAGGACTACTGCATCAGACTGCCGGAACATAGGAAAGCTCACATGATCAGGGGCTCCAGGAGCACAGAGAGGATAGCTGGATTAGACAGTGACGGCATGCAGCCAAAGGTAAAACACACATGCACACTGGCAATGGCAGGCAGCCATGAGATGAGGCGTGCGTGCACTCTGCACCAGGCATCTTGCAGCACAACAGTCATGAGGTGCGCCTGTACACACAAGCGAGACCCGCGGTGCGCCCGCAGGGACCCGGAACTGGGGACAATGAGGCATGACAGGCATGACAATGGGGATCATGCAGCGCAAGAAGCATGGCGGGCATGACATGCATGACAGTACCTCCCTCTTTAAGTCCCTTTTTATCAGGGTCAAGAAAAAATTTTTTTAGGCAAAATCCAGAGTTTTTAGTACAAGCCACTCCTAACAACGCTGATCCGCCATCTTGAAACGGACACCTGCACCGGTCCAGATACAGGAGCCGCAGACGAAGATACGGGGATCCAGTGGGGAGGACTGTGGATAGACAAGGAAGTCTTCTTTCTCTGGCTGCCACAATTTTCCAAGCGAGTTCAGAGGACATGGCCGAGGTACCAGCAGTCCATGGCCTGAGTATTTTGTGGCGAGTCAGCTTCAGCTGAGTTGACTTTTCTTTAGAGTGGACCCTCTGGGTCATGGCACCCACCCACCAAGGGTGAGCTGACCTTGTGAGGAACCACCCCCTATACAGGGAGTGTCAAGGGCAAGATCAAGGGGGGTGAGCCACCATGACTGCTGGAACCAGACGGCCGGCTCAAGGAAGACACAATGTGAGTGTCTGATGACCAGGGGCGTGCAGGAAACAAGACAAGACGTAAGTTCAAGGTATCTTCATTAAGGAAAACTTCAGGGTAACATCAGGTGCAAGACATGAGAACACAGGGAAAACACAGCAAGGTGCGTGCAAGGGCACGCCAAGGTCCATGGCAGGGTACGTGCTAGATGGCATGCCTGGGTACAGGCAAAGGTACGATGACGTCGGACTCTGGACAGCAGGCAACGATCAACAGGGTCATGAGGTTCCGGAACTCTGATGGCGATCAGCAGGATCTGGCATCTGGCAAGCAAACCAGTGTTCAGGCAACAAGGCACGACAGTGTTCAAAACATGGTGCATGTTAGGGAACACACCAGGGTCCTGTCACGTGGACCCGTCCTGTGTGAAACGACCAGCAGGCCGGTAACTGAAACAACAAGACACGGCATGTGAAACTGTCCTGTGTGACATGGCCAGCATGACACGGGGAAAGGAGAAACAGTAACAACGGTGGGCCCTGCGATAGGGAGCGGGGACGTGGAGACCTCCTGCACTCCCCTGAGTCAGTGTCCCTCACACTCCTAACGTTCCCTAGACCGGTTCCGCACCGGGCGCCGATCAGGATACCTGTCTGTTATGAATGAGTCACAGGAGGAGGAAAAATCAAAAATATAAGCTAAGTCCAGAAAACCGGAGAGGTTGGTAGCTAGCGGATTGCAGACCCCTGATCCTATTCACAACAACTAACAGTAGCCGTGGGGTGTTCCTACAGTGGTCCTAGACACCTCGTTCACAGCCGGAGAACCAAATAAACCTAAAGAAAGAAAGGGGAAATCTGAACTGCCCCAGAGCAGACCCCAAAGCAATAGACAGCCCCCAACATGTATTGACGGTGAAAACAGATGAAAACACAAATACAGAGAGAAAGACAGGCTGATCAAATGATGGGGCCCTCACTAACAAGATAGGACAGGAAAGAAAAGCAACTGTCTGCAATCACGCAAAAACCCTGCCAAAAATAATGTCCAACACGTCTGATAGAAAAGGCCCTGAAGTCACTAGACTTCAAAATCACTATATCAGCACTCAGGTATATTCTGAAAACAGAGCAAAGAGATCAACTGATCAGAGACAAAAATGGAGTTCAGCCAGTCCCAACCAGGGCTGGCTGAACACAAACACTAAGTAAACCAGACAAAATGTCATGGAACAATAGCAGAGCAAAAACTTAGCTTTAGTAGACAGGACTAAACTGGAGGCCAGAGCTCAGAGCAGAAAGGATCACCAGCAACCCAGCAGGGCGTCGGCGGCCTTATATCCACTCAGATATTCCGGATGTCCAATCACACTCCACCTGTTCAGATGACAGGTTTTTCCCTTCCAAATCAACTTCACTACCTCCTTTCACCAGCAGAGGGAGTTCATCGGACATCAAAGGTGAAGGAGAAAATGAGCTCATAACACCTGTCACCCTAGCACACCCTACTCCTATCCCTTGCTAAGGAGCTGGGTGATGCAGGCACTGGCCCCCCCGCTGTACTAATACACACCAGGGAAAAATACAGACAGGAAAGCACCACGTAGCTTTGCTCTGTTGCTCTTGCTCCCAGCAACGGAGTCCACCACCAGAATGCAGCTTTCCTCCTGAATAGCTGCCACCAAGCTCTGACAGAGCTGCAAGGAAATTCCCTCTGACTCCTTCCACAACAGGGCTCTGACTGAGCTGCCAGGACCTCTCTCTAGATCCTTCCTCCACCAAGGATGGTTGAAATGAACACCATCACCAACAGTGATTGCAATGTGGCGCCCCTGAGGCTTCAGTCGCCACAGAGGAACTGCACCTTCTCCTAAGGTGTAGTGCCCCACCATCCAGGTAGGCTGGGAAATCCTTTCCGCATTCCAACACCTGCACCCCACACACAGGATAGTTCAGCAGCGACCCATCCATGCTTTATGCTGGAAAGGTCATAGGGTGCCTTTTGTGGTCCCTGGCTTCGTAAAATGAGAGGTGCTGGGGAGGTGGGTGGAGTTAGATTTAAAAGAGGGAAGGTGTAGGATTTCAGGTCAGTCTGGGGTGAGTCCCAGAGAGAGAGCAGACTGACAGCAGGTCAGCCTGAGAGGAGCTTAAGGCGGAGGAAGGCAGTCAGTCAGGAGAGGCTGAGGACTGGTCTTAGTGGAACGAGCTCCCTAGGGAAGGAAGAGAAGGAGAAAGAGATGTAGACTGGAGACTACAGATTCCATAAGAGAGATAGAACAGATCGGAACGAAGGAGAACAGAAGGACGGTGGGAAGCAGCTTGAGAAAGAGAGAGAACCCTTCCAGTCCAGAAAGCGCAAAGGCCGGGGTCCGGTCCCCGAGGTTGATTGGATCTTTATGTCCGGCAACAGACACCAGAGGAGTAGTGAGTCGCTAACGCCTTGCTCCCATCATAGACTTGGGACACAACAGCAACTGAATAGAGAGCCAGGACGCAGTGAGGAGTCCCCGAAGCAGGCTACAGCTGTCTGTCATACAAGTAAAGACTAGGAACACCTAGAGAGAGGCATTCCAGGGTAAATAAGTACTGGAGTGCTTCGCACCTAAAGGCGCATTGGAGGAGTCGTTCAGTAAGGTACATGTTGGCGGAGTGTGGAAGGGAGAATCCTATCCTGCCTGGAGGTTGGCTGGAGCCCTGACCTGGAGAACACAGTATGGAGGCAGGCAGTTGTGTGAACTGCAAACAGTGAGTAAAGCTTTGGAACCGCATACTCTGGTGTCCTCCAGTTATTCCAGCACCACTACACCTGTGTTATGATGAGTCACCGAAGGAGGAAAAAACAAAATACGAGCTAAGTCCAGAAAAACCAGAGAGGTTGGCAGCTATCGGATTGCAGACCCCTGGACCTATCCACAACAACTAGCAGTAGCCGTGGGGGGTTCCTACGGTGCCCTAGACCCCTCGATCACAGCCGGAGAACTACATAGCCTAAAGACAGAAAGGGGAAAAACTAAACTGCCCCAGAGCAGACCCCAAAGCAATAGGCAGCCCCCAACATATAATGACGGTGAAGCAAGATGAAAACACTAACACAGATAGAAAGATAGGTTGAGCAAATGATGGGGCCCAAGCTAACTACATAGGACAGGATAGGAAAGCTGCTGTCTGCCATCCGCAAAAACCCTATCAAAATGAGCCAACTGACTGATAGGAAAACAGGCCCTGAAGTCGCTAGGCTTCAAAAGACTATATCAGCATTCAGGTATATTCTGAAGACAGAGCAAAAGATCAACAGATCAGAGACAAAAATGGAATTCAGCTCACCCCCGGCCGGGGATGGCAGAACTCCCAAAAAACAAGGCAAAAGAAAAACAAAACTGAAGAGTACAAAGCAGAGCAGAAAAACTTAGGTTTGAGATGCAGGAAACAGACTGGTCTCCAAGAATCCAGCAGGAAAATCACCAGCCAGGAAGAAGGGCGTCGGCAGCCTTATATCCAGTCCTCAATTCCAGCCACCCAGTCATCATCTAGCTGCCCAGGTGTTTGGTAATCAGCCTCACTACCTTCCTTCACCAGAGGAGAGAGTTCATCAGACCTCAATGGTGAAGGGAAAAATGAACTCACAACAGTACCTCCCCCTTGAGGAGGGGTCACCGAACCCTCATCCTTGCCACCAGGGCGATCAGGGTGAGCCCGATGAAAGGCACGCACCAATCTTTCGGCATGAATATCAGAGGCAGAGACCCAGGAATTATCCTCCTGACCATAACCCTTCCACTTTACCAAATACTGGAGTCTCCGTCTAGCCAGACGGGAATCCAATATCTTCTCTACCTCATATTCCATGTTACCTTCAACCAATATAGGGTCAGGAGGTGCCACCACAGGAACTACTGGTTCACCAAACCTCTTCAACAAGGACTTATGAAACACATTATGAATTTTAAATGTGACAGGAAGAGTCAACCGAAAAGAGACCGGATTAATAATCTCCAAAATCTTGTAAGGTCCAAAAAATCTAGGCTTAAACTTAGGAGAAGCCACCTTCATAGCGATATTTTTTGATGACAACCAAACCATATCACCCACCTTAAACTTGGGGAACAACGGTCCTACGCCGGTTGGAAAACTGCTGGGCCTTTTCCTGGGAGAGAGACAACTTATCCACTACTTGGTCCCAGATCTGGTGCATTCTCTCCACCACAGTGTCAACACCTGGGCAGGCAGAAGGCTCCACCTGCCCTGAAGAAAATCGAGGGTGAAAACCAAAGTTACAAAAAAAATGTGACATCAAAGTGGCAGAACTAGCTCTATTATTTAAAGCAAATTTGGCCAAGGGCAAAAATGAAACCCAATCATCCTGATCGGCAGAAATAAAACATCTCAAATACGACTCCAAAGTCTGGTTTGTTCTCTCCGTCTGCCCATTGGTCTGAGGGTGAAACGCAGAGGAGAAGGACAACTGAATTCCCAGCTTGGAACAGAAAGTCCTCCAAAATCTAGACACAAACTGAACTCCTCTGTCAGATACAATGTTCTCAGGAATCCGGTGCAAGCGAACCACCTGTTGCAAAAACAAGGGCACCAACTCAGAGGAAGATGGCAACTTAGTGTCATGGTATGCCTAGGTTACTTTAGGCAAAAACCCCGGGACCCCTGCGATGTCCCTCAGACTAGGGGAACCCTGTCTGTCCCTCTACCCAGGGTTTACACTGAAGGTGTGCCTGCCTGAGCCTCTACCCTGTCCCTGTCTCCTGTCCAGCCCTAAGCTGAACCCACCACCCTCCACCCAGTGAGGGGACCAGACACCAGACCCCACAAATACGTATGGACAGGGGTAAAAGAAACACCACACAGTTAATACACAAGGGAATACAATAATGTGCAAGGGCAACCAAAAATATATATAACAGATTGGAGAAAGAACCACTGAGGGATATACTGCACCAGAAATCAGACGCTCCAACACCACCACTGCTGACCGGTATTGCTAGCACTAGGCTAAAGCTATAGTCGGCGACGCCCATAGTCAGGACGAACTATTTAAAGACCAAGGGCGTGGCCCAGCCCTCAGTCAGCATGACAACCTGGTTAACCCTATCCCGACTGGAACAGAATACCCAACAGGGTATTACCGCTGTCTGCCGGACACCCTGGTGTGAACAGTGTCCGACATGACAGTACCCCGCCTTCTACGAGGGACCTCCGGAACCTCACCATGTCGAGGACCTGGCTTGTCCGGATGGCGACGATGGAACATAGTAACCAGTCGATCAGCATGAATGTCAGAGGCCGGCACCCATGTCCTCTCCTCAGGACCATAGCCACGCCAGTGGACCAGGTACTGTAGAGTGCGACGCACAACCCTAGAGTTCACCACTTTGGACACCTCAAATTCCAATGCGCCATCCACCAAGACGGGAGGTGGTGGCCCGGGGGAACCATCCACCAAACCCACGACCTTCTTTAGCAATGCTTTGTGAAATACATTATGAATCTTATACACAGCCGGCAACTCCAAACGAAATGCCACTGGGTTGATCACTGCGGAGATTCTAAATGGGCCAATGAACCTGGGACCCAACTTAAGTGACGGTATCTTGAGCTTAATGTTCCTAGTAGATAACCACACCCAATCACCCACACACAGGTCCGGACCTGGCACACGTCTGCAGTCAGCCACCCGTTTGTACCTGGAACCCACCTTCAACAAGCGCTGCTTGACTCTCCTCCAAACAGACGACAATTGAGCTCCCAACTGGTCCTCTTCAGGGACGCCAACTGAGCACCCCTGACGCAAGGTGCAAAATTGAGGATGTTGACCATACACACAAAAAAAAAGGAGATTCCCCAGACGATTCCTGGCAATGGTTGTTTATTGCGAATTCTGCCAGAGGAAGAAACGCTGACCACTCTTCCTGATTGTCGGAAATAAAGCAGCGCAAGTATTGCTCCAGGTTTTGGTTCATCCGCTCAGTCTGTCCATTCGACTGAGGGTGGAAAGCCGATGAATGAGATAATTTGATTCCAAGGCGAGAACAAAAAGCTCTCCAAAACTTTGCCACAAACTGCGTACCTCGATCAGACACAATGTCAGACGGGACACCATGAAGTCTGACCACCTCGCGAATAAATATCTGAGCAAGAGTCTTAGCATTGGGCAAAGACGGTAAAGCAACGAAATGTGACATTTTGGAGAACCTATCAACAATTACCAAAATGACCGAGTTCCCTGCCGAGGCGGGCAAGTCAGTAATAAAATCCATGGAAATCTCAGTCCATGGCTTACTGGGCACCCCGAGAGGCTGCAAGCTACCAGCGGGACGGGAACGAGGAGTCTTGGCCCGTGCGCACGTGGTACAGGCAGCCACATATGAGGCCACATCCTGCCGGATTTTAGGCCACCAAAAACGACGCGATACCAGTTCCAGAGTGCTCTTAACCCCTGGATGACCTGCCAGTACCGTGTCGTGATGTTCGCCCAACACTCTAGAGCGTAGATGTAGCGGCACAAAAGATTTATTAGCAGGTAACCCCGGCGGTACCACCTCCTGAGCCTCGGCAATCTCAGCCTCAATCTCTGTCGTGATGGCAGATACCACCACACCCTTTTGGAGAATAGGCACCGGCTCTTCACATAACTCTCCACCAGGAAAACACCTGGATAAAGCGTCTGCCTTAACATTCTTCGACCCAGGTCGATAGGTAACAATGAAGTTGAACCGGGTGAAGAATAATGCCCAGCGAGCCTGTCTGGAGGACAGGCGCTTAGCAGATTCTAAATAAAGCAAATTCTTATGGTCGGTTATCACAGTAATCTGATGAACAGCCCCCTCCAAGAAGTGTCGCCACTCCTCAAATGCCAATTTGATGGCCAATAGTTCCCTGTTGCCAATATCATAATTACGCTCCGCAGGCGACAGCTTCTTGGAGAAGAAGGCACACGGATGCAACTTGGCCCAAGAAGGGCCCTGAGACAGTACAGCCCCCACTCCAACCTCCGACGCATCCACCTCCACGACAAACGGTAAGGAGACATCGGGCTGCACCAGAATGGGCGCTGAGGCAAAACTATTCTTGAGGAATTCAAACGCCTGTACCGCAGGCTCAGACCAGTCAGAAAAGTCGGTACCCTTCTTAGTCATGTCAGTCAGTGGTTTGGCAATCATAGAGAAGTTCTTAATAAATTTCCTATAGTAATTGGAGAAGCCAAGAAATCGCTGAAGCGCCTTAAGATTATCAGGCCGATCCCAATGTAGTACCGCCTGCACCTTTGCGGTGTCCATCTTAAAACCTGAGGCGGAGATTATATAACCCAAGAACGGTAGCTCCTGTACGAAAAACACACATTTTTCAAGCTTAACATAGAGCCTGTTCTCTCTGAGCAACTGCAGAACCTGTCTAACATGCTCTATATGTGTATCATGGTCGCGAGAGAAAATGAGGATGTCGTCAAGATAAATTATAACAAACCTCCCCAACAACTGAGAGAAGACATCATTAATGAAGTGTTGAAAGACCGCCGGTGCCATAGTCAACCCAAACGGCATTACCAAACTCTCAAAGTGACCCTCAGGGGTATTGAACGCTGTCTTCCACTCATCCCCCTGACGGACTCTTATAAGATTGTACGCCCCCCTGAGGTCCAGTTTGGAGAACCACCTGGCACCAACCACTTGGTTGAATAAATCGGGTATAAGTGGCATAGGGTAAGGATCACGGACCGTAATCTGGTTGAGTTCTCTGAAATCCAGACACGGGCGTAAACCGCCATCCTTCTTTTTAACAAAGAAGAAGCCAGCAGCCAGAGGAGAAGAGGAAGGTCTAATATGACCCTTGCTCAGGCTATCCGCAATGTATTCCTTGAGAGCTAGCCTCTCGGGACCTGAGATATTAAACATTCTAGCTTTAGGTAACTTGGCCCCTGGTTTCAACCTAATAGCACAGTCATAGGGGCGATGCGGTGGTAGTTCCGAACAACCCTTCTCAGAAAATACATCCGCATAATCCAGCAACGGCTCCGGGATACTGGGGGTCAAAGCGGAAATACATGTAGCCAGGCACCTCTCCTGACACTCCCTGCTCCACTGAATTATGTCCTGGGTCTTCCAATCAATAACAGGATTATGCATTGACAACCATGGAAAGCCCAGAACCATCTGAGCCGGTAAGTTACTAAGCACCTTACAAGTTACCCGCTCTGAGTGTAATACTCCGATGTGGAGTAGTATATCCAACACACACTCTGTGATCTCCCCTTGAGACAACGGGGAAGCATTGATGGTAACCACCCGGATGGGGTTCGGCAATTTCTCCACCGGAAATCCCGCTGTATGCGCGAACCTCTCATCAATGAGATTGGCAGCTGAGCCACTATCAATAAATACTGTAATAGAGAGCATTTGCCCCCCAAGTACCACCCTAGCAGGGAGCATACACTGGGAAACCATGACAGAGGATACACAAAGGCTCAGACTAGACTCCTCCAAACCCTCTGAGCCTATCAGTTTTCCGCCGGCGCGCCCTTCTTAGGTACCAGGGGGCAAGCGTTAATAAAATGTCCTCCTTTGCCACAAAAAAAACAGAGCCCCTGCCTTCTGTGCCAAGGACGTTTAGGCTTGTTACTCGGTGACTGTGCTATACCAGCGATCTGCATGGGTTCCACGGATTCACCCGCGGCAACCTCACCGACCACTCCCCCACCTCCCGGAGGCAACGAAACCAGCGCCCCCTGACGGAGACGTCGGTCTATGCGTACTACAAGTGCCATCGCAGCCTCCAGAGAGGCGGGAGTCTCGTACATTAGGAGAGTCTGTTTAACCCTTCCAGAAACCCCATGCAAAAATTGACTTTTAAGCGCAGGGTCATTCCACTGCGTGTCCACCGCCCAGCGCCGGAATTCCGTGCAGTAATCCTCAGCTGGTCGATCACCCTGTAGCAGTGAGCGTATCTTAGACTCTGCTAAGTTTAATCTATCCGGATCGTCATAGATCAAACCCAGAGCAGAGAAAAAAAAATCTACAGATTCAAATGCCTGTGAGTCTGAAGGGAGTGAAAAGGCCCAGGCCTGTGGGTCACCACTCAGCAAAGAAATCACCAAGCCCACGCGTTGAGCCTCATTACCTGAGGAATGTGGACGCATACGGAAATACAATTTGCATGATTCACGAAACACCGTGAACTTACCACGATCACCAGCAAATCGTTCAGGAAGGGGAAACTTGGGCTCAGCTGCCCTGGCTGCAGCCTCAGCAGGTACTGCAGGAGCTGACAGGCCTTGTTGCTGGACCGCCCCCCTGAGTTCAGTGACCTGTATGGATAGAGCCTCCAGCTGCTTGGTTAGGGAAAGTATAGGATCCATAGTAAGTAACCCCTATATTCCCTATCTATACCTTTTTTTTTTTTTCTTCTCACTTTATTATTTGGGCCGACTATAATGTCATGGTATGCCTAGGTTACTTTAGGCAAAAACCCCGGGACCCCTGCGATGTCCCTCAGACTAGGGGAACCCTGTCTGTCCCTCTACCCAGGGTTTACACTGAAGGTGTGCCTGCCTGAGCCTCCACCCTGTCCCTGTCTCCTGTCCAGCCCTAAGCTGAACCCACCACCCTCCACCCAGTGAGGGGACCAGACACCAGACCCCACAAATACGTATGGACAGGGGTAAAAGAAACACCACACAGTTAATACACAAGGGAATACAATAATGTGCAAGGGCAACCAAAAATATATATAACAGATTGGAGAAAGAACCACTGAGGGATATACTGCACCAGAAATCAGACGCTCCAACACCACCACTGCTGACCGGTATTGCTAGCACTAGGCTAAAGCTATAGTCGGCGACGCCCATAGTCAGGACGAACTATTTAAAGACCAAGGGCGTGGCCCAGCCCTCAGTCAGCATGACAACCTGGTTAACCCTATCCCGACTGGAACAGAATACCCAACAGGGTATTACCGCTGTCTGCCGGACACCCTGGTGTGAACAGTGTCCGACATGACACTTAGGGAGTGGTACAAGATGGACCATCTTAGAGAATCTATCACAAATCACCCAAATAACAGTCATTCTCTGAGAGACAGGCATATCAGAGATAAAATCCATTGAAATATGGGTCCATGGCCTCTTGGGCACCGGCAAAGGCATCAACAAGCCACTAGAGCAAGAACAAGGTTTAGACCGGGAGCAAGTCCCACAGGACTGCACAAAATTCCTGACATCATGAGACAAGGCGGACCACCAAAAAGACCGACTCACCAGATCTCTAGTACCAAAAATACCTGGATGACCAGCCAATGCAGAGCAATGAACTTCAGACATCACTCTCTTCCTCCACTGGTCAGGAACACAAAACTTTCCACTGGGACAAAGCTCAGGTTTGTCCTCCTGAAACTCTTCCAGAGCACGTCTCAAATCGGGCGAGATGGCAGAAAGAACTACCCCCTCGCCTAAGATGGTAGCAGGCTTAGTCACAACAGGAGAATCAGCAAGGAAACTCCTAGAGAGGGTGTCTGCCTTGACATTCTTAGTGCCCGGAAGAAAAGAGACCACAAAATCAAAACGTGTGAAAAACAAGGCCCACCTAGCCTGTCTAGGATTCAAGCGCTTGGCCGACTCCAGGTAAATCAAATTCTTGTGGTCAGTAAGGACCACGATTTGGTGTTTGGCTCCCTCCAACCAATGTCTCCACTCCTCAAATGCCCATTTCATGGCCAACAGTTCCCGATTCCCCACATCATAGTTACGTTCGGATGGGGAGAACTTTCGGGAAAAGAAAGCACAAGCATTCATTTTAGATGTCACCGGATCTTTTGGGACAACACCGCTCCTGCACCAATCTCAGAAGCGTCCACCTCCACCTAAAACGGGAGTGAGACATCAGGTTGCCGCAAAACCGGAGCAGAAGTGCATCTTCACTTCAGCTCCTGAAAGGAAGAAACAGCCTCCGGAGACCAATTCAGCACATCAGCACCCTTCCTAGTCAAATCCGTCAATGGCTTGGCAATACCAGAAAAATTAGCTATAAATTTCCGATAAAAATTAGCAAAACCCCAAAACTTCTGGAGGGCCTTCAAAGAAGTGGGCTGAACCCAATCATAAATGGCCTGTACCTTGGCCGGGTCCATTTCAATAGTTGACGGAGACAAAATAAATCCCAAAAATGAAATCCTCTGTACCCCAAAAAGGCATTTCGATCCCTTGACATACAGGGAATTCTCCCTCAAAATCCGGAACACAGTCCGAACATGTTCCACATGAGAGTCCCAATTCTTGGAGAAGATCAAAATATCATCCAGATAGATAATCAAAAATTTATCCACAAAGTCTCGGAATATATCGTTCATGAAGAACTGGAAGACAGAAGGGGCATTAGTGAGCCCAAAAGGCATCACCAGGTACTCAAAATGTCCCTCCGGAGTATTAAACGCCGTCTTCCATTCATCCCCATGCTTAATGCGAATAAGATTATACGCCCCCCTGAGGTCAAGCTTGGTAAACCAGCAAGCACCTTTAACTCTGGAGAATAGATCAGAAATCAGGGGTAACGGATACTGATATTTAACAGTAATTTTGTTGAGGGCACGATAGTCAATACAAGGCCTTTAATGAACCATCCTTTTTAGCCACGAAAAAAACCCCAGCACCTAAGGGTGAAGAGGATGGTCTAATATGACCCTTCTCCAATGCCTCCTTAATATAGGATCGCATAGCCTCGTGCTCGGGTACAGATAAATTGAAAAGCCGACCCTTGGGGAATTTACACCCCGGGTTCAGCTCAATTGCACAGTCATAACTCCTATGAGGAGGCAAAGACGCAGACTCATTCTCACTAAATACATCATAAAAGTCAGCCAAATAGTCAGGAACATCATGCGACTGGGGAGAGGTGGAGAAAACAGGAGCATCACTAAGGGCACACCGACAACCCCAACTCACCACAGACAAAGATTTCCAATCCAGAACTGGATTATGGAATTGCAACCAGGGAAACCCCAGAACAATGGTATCATGCAAATTATGCAACACCAAAAATCTGCAATTTTCGTAATGGTCTGGGGCGACCCGCATTACCACCTGGGTCCAAAACTGAGGTTTATTCTTCGCCAAAGGAGTAGCATCAATACCCCTCAAAGGGATAGGCGTCCGCAGAGGTGTCATAGGAAATCCACAACGTTTAGCAAAATCCAAGTCCATCAGGTTAAGAGCTGCTCCTGAATCCACAAAAGCCTTGGCGGAAAATGTGGACAGGGAGCAGATCAGAGTAATTGCCAGAAGAAACTTAGGTTGAACACCACCCACAGAAAACGTGTGTGCACAACGTTTCTCTCGTTTAGGGCAGACAGAAATAATATGCGAGGCATCTCCACAAAAAAAACACAGCTTATTACGCCTTCTGAACTCCTGACGTTGCGCCCTAGACAAAACTCTATCACATTGCATAGGTTCAGACATTTGTTCAACAGGTGGCAACATCTCTCGTGTAGTTTTGCGTTCACGTAAACGCCGATCCACCTGAATGGCTAATGACATAGAATCGTCAAGACCAGAGGGAAGAGGAATTCCCACCATAGTATCTTTTACAGTTTCTGACAAACCCTTCCGAAAGAGGGCTGCCAAGGCACCATCATTCCAGGTAGTAAGGACCGCCCACTTTTGGAATTTTTGACAGTACAACTCTGCCGAATCCCGACCCTGGCTTAATGCCAACAGGGTCTTTTCAGCCTGATCAATAGCATTAAATTCATCATACAACAACCCCAAGGTTTGAAAAAATGCGTTCACATTATTCAGAATAGGATCATCAGGTTTCAAAGAAAACGCCCAATCCTGGGGATCGCCGCGCAGCAAAGAGATGACAATTTTAACCTGCTGCGCGGAGTTCCCCGACGAGTTAGGCTTCAAGGCAAAAAATAATTTACAATTATTCTTGAAATTCAAGAATTTAGACCGATCCCCAAAAAACATATCAGGAGTGGGAATCTTTGGTTCAGCAGCATGTGAATGAGCAAGATAGGCGGAAATTCCCCGCACTTCAGCAGCGAACTGCTCCACACGATCAGACAATTGCTTCATCTCCATTGAGAGAAAAATTCCCCCTACGGCCTCAGAGATATAGAGGAAAAAATATGCACACACAAAAAAAAAAAATTCTGACACTTTTTTTTTTTTTTTACAATTCTCTCCTGCTATTGAGTACCCTAGGATCTGCGGTATGGCTGGTGATTCTGTTATGATGAGTCACCGAAGGAGGAAAAAACAAAATACCAGCCAAGTCCAGAAAAACCAGAGAGGTTGGCAGCTATCGGATTGCAGACCCCTGGACCTATCCACAACAACTAGCAGTAGCCGTGGGGGATTCCTACGGTGCCCTAGACCCCTCGATCACAGCCGGAGAACTACATAGCCTAAAGACAGAAAGGGGAAAAACTAAACTGCCCCAGAACAGACCCCAAAGCAATAGGCAGCCCCCAACATATAATGACGGTCAAGCAAGATGAAAACACTAACACAGATAGATAGGTTGAGCAAATGATGGGGCCCAAGCTAACTACATAGGACAGGATAGGAAAGCTGCTGTCTGCCATCTGCAAAAACCCTATCAAAATGAGCCAACCGACTGATAGGAAAAATAGGCCCTGAAGTCGCTAGGCTTCAAAAGACTGTATCAGCACTCAGGTATATTCTGAAGACAGAGCAAAAGATCAACAGATCAGAGACAAAAATGGAATTCAGCCCACCCCCGGCCGGGGATGGCAGAACTCCCAAAAAACAAGGCAAAACAAAAACAAAACTGAAGAGTACAAAGCAGAGCAGAAAAACTTAGGTTTGAGATGCAGGAAATAGACTGGTCTCCAAGAATCCAGCAGGAAAATCACCAGCCAGGAAGAAGGGCATCGGCAGCCTTATATCCAGTCCTCAATTCCAGCCACCCAGTCATCATCTAGCTGCCCAGGTGTTTGGTAATCAGCCTCACTACCTTCCTTCACCAGAGGAGTTCATCAGACCTCAATGGTGAAGGGAAAAATGAACTCACAACACACCTGGGTACCAGCCTCCATACATTCTGCACCTCTCCTCATCCATTGCACCTACACTGCCCTGGGACTACAGCTCCACCTGTGGGGAGCTACCCATCTCTGCTGCACCACACCATCAGTCCCAGCGGATCTGTGTGCAGCGTTGGCTTACCATCTTACTTGCCAAACACCATGCGTGGCGTCGCGAACAATTCATATAAACTTTAACACCATTAACATCACCGCCATTGATATTGGGCGTCCAGGGCCACGGACCCGGTCACTGCTGCTGTGACACATTCCCGCCTCGACACCGGCCCGGTGCCGAGTACCCCGCTGCCCTGGGTGTGCGAGGGCGACCCACTTTTGGCGTCACGAACAGGATGACGAGACCCGATGCCATCAGGTTCTGTGTGCCTTGGATTTACAACTTTTGAAAATGTGCAGAAGACCAAATTTAATACACTGTAAAATGGACATTACAAATGGCCGCTGGCGTGGAAAAGAAGGGCGTGAAGCGATGGGAGGTCCTTAGAAAAGACCACGAAGAGTCTTGGGCCGTCCCTGCCTGAATTACTGTTTGACCGATGCATGGCCCACCCCCCGAGGGGTTCGTATACTGGCTTGGTATGGAGGCGCTGGAAGAAGACGCCACCCCCAGAAGGAGGGGCAGAGAAAGCCAGTGGCGAGCAGAAGGGCGGAGCAAGAGGAAGAACGCCATAATGCCATTTTGGAGAGTGAGGGAAGGAGGCCTGCGGAGCGTGGGGAAACAGATCTCCCCGGTGCCATGGCTGAAGGTTCCGACCCGATCATAGAGATGAACCGCCAGCAGCTGGAGGACGAAATCGCCCAGCTGACGTGCCGTCTGCGACTGAGGCAGGAGGCCTTATGGAGACTGAGCAGGCCGCATGCCCAGGAGGGGCCTACATCTGCGGTGACTGCCGCCGCTGCACCGGAGCAGAGATCACACCGCCAGGAGGCCCCAGATACATCCGATGTCCCGACACATGGGAAGGCCCTGGGGTGCACCCTGGTCGCAGCGGCTGGCCAGGTCGTGCTAGATCTGGTCTGGGACCGGGATACCAACCCCAGGAGGGGACCACAATTGAAATAATTTACTAAATCTTGTTACCCAGGAGGGTTTTGTTGCACCAGTTGTGCCTTTGTTTTTTTGTTCATCATGTTGCCCAGTTTTTGATTGGCAGCGTTGTTTTTGAAATGGAACTGTGGAGATCATAGACGCTGATTGATCCAAAAACTTTTTTTGTAAATAATTTGCACCTCTTTAGGTGCCCTTTCTTGGTTTTACATATAAAGACACTTTGCAAAGATAATGTTTTTGCATGGACACTTTTCGAAGAATGATGTCTACCTCAAGGGACACTGCAAGAAAGCCCGGCTGAGAGCAGTGTTCAGCACCTTACAAGAATTTTGAATGTTTTATGATAATGTATTTGATAATGTTGTGTCTTGTGAAAAATAAATGTCTTTTAGAATATTTGATACAGAGAATTAGAATAGAATGTGAGAATTGAATAAAGACTGAAGAATTGAAAGTGACAGGTGACAGGCCAAGAGTAGATGGTCAGTGTCTTGCGTCCAGTAGAAGAAAGAATGACAAAGAGAATAATTGATAGAAAATGTAATAAAGAAAATGTGTTGAGTATAGCACTTTGAATTAAGAATTGCACTTAAGTAAATTTGTGATACTAAGGAAGTTAACCTGTTTGTAACGTTTAAGAAATGTGCCTCCTACATTAGGAAGATTAGATAAGTATTGTTGATTAGCATTTAAAAATTTTTGTGTGTTCCTGTATTGTACCTTTTGTTTTCTTACAGCCCGCGGACGTGCTGTGTTTAATGGGGGGTATGTGGCGCCCCTGAGGCTTCAGTCGCCACAGAGGTACTGCACCTTCTCCTAAGGTGTAGTGCCCCACCATCCAGGTAGGCTGGGAACTCCTTTCTGCATTCCAACACTTGCACCCCACACACAGCATAGTTCACCAGGGACCCATCCATGCTTTATGCTGGAAAGGTCATAGGGTGCCTTTTGTGGTCCCTGGCTTCGTAACACGAGAGGTGCTGGGGAGGCGAGTGGAGTTAGATATAAAAGAGAGGGAAGGTGTAGGATTTCAGGTCAGTCTGGGGTGAGTCCCAGAGAGAGAGCAGGCTGACAGCAGGTCAGCCTGAGAGGAGCTCAAGGTGGAGGAATTCAGTCAGTCAGGAGAGGCTGAGGACTGGTCTTAGTGGAACGAGCTCCCTAGGGAAGGAAGAGAAGAAAGAGACGTAGACTGGAGACTACAGATTCCATAAGAGAGATAGAAAAGATCGGAACGAAGGAGAACAGAACGACGGTGGGAAGCAGGTTGAGAAAGAGAGTGAACCCTTCCAGTCCAGAGAGCGCAAAGGCCGGGACCCGGTCCCCGATGTTGATTGGATCTTTATGTCCGGCAACAGACACCAGAGGAGTAGTGAGCCGCTAATGCCTTGCTCCCATCATAGACTTGGGACACAACAGCAACTGAATAGAGAGCCAGGACGCAGTGAGGAGTCCCCGAAGCAGGCTACAGCTGTCTGTCATACAAGTAAAGACTAGGAACACCTAGAGAGAGGCATTCCAGGGTAAATAAGTACTGGAGTGCTTCGCACCTAAAGGCGCATTGGAGGAGTCGTTCAGTAAGGTACATGTTGGCGGAGTGTGGAAGGGAAAATCCTATCCTGCCTGGAGGTTGGCTGGAGCCCTGACCTGGAGAACACAGTACGGAGGCAGGCAGTAGTGTGAACTGCAAACAGTGAGTAAAGCTTTGGAACCGCATACTCTGGTGTCCTCCAGTTATTCCAGCACCACTACACCTGGATACCAGCCTCCATACATTCTGCGCCTCTCCTCATCCATTGCACCTACACTGCCCTGGGACTACAGCTCCACCTGTGGGGAGCTACACCATCTCTGCTGCACCACACCATCAGTCCCAGCGGATCTGCATGCAGCGTTGGCTTACCATCTTACTTGCCAAACACCACGGGTGGCGTCACGAACTATTCATATAAACTTTAACACCATTAACATCACCGCCATTGATATTAGGCGCCCAGGGCCACGGACCGGGTCACCGCTGCTGTGACACATTCCCGCCTCGACACCGGCCCGGTACCGAGTATCCCGCTGCCCTGGGTGTGCGAGGGCGACCCAGCAACACCTGACACTCTTTTATAGGTAAGAGCCAGCAATCACACCTGCTTTAATCATATGCCCTAAACTAAAGAAACCAGAGTGCAATGACGCTCACCACCACCGGGGCAAACGAACAAAAGACACCAATGTGTAATAATCCTAATGGCCACCGGGGGGCAAAACCAAACTTAAGCACACAGCTTAAGGGAAAAAAAAGGTTACATGTGCTTTTATCTGTCATGATCCAGCATGGATCATTACAGTACCCTCCCCTTAATGAGGGGCCTCTGGACCCTCAAGACCGCTCCTCATCAGGGAACCACCTACAGTGGGAATGCCCAGAACCAGAGTTCACCCCTGCAACTACCTGCACGTCAGGTTTATGACAAACGAGCTCCGCTGGTATTGGCAATGTATGTGCCGGAGGCACCACCCATCTCCAAAGCGCCGATTTGGGGAACGAGAGGTGTATGGGCAAGTATGTGGGTAACTCCAGCTGGTAAGTCTCCGGGCCCTGGATAGCCGACACCAGATACGGCCTGATCACCTGAGAATTCAAGACCCCCGCAACACACTTCCACTGGATGTTTTTGGTGGCCACCCATACATGCTCGTTCACACACAAGTCCGGACCTGAACAATTATTGCCACACATTCGTTTGTCAAAATAGGGTGAACTCTTTCTGGCACCGACAACAGAGGCATCCCCCTGTGTCACCACACTCAAACCCCCGCAATTCACCAAGGGAAGCACCACCCTCCAACCCCTTCCACCATGAGGTCTGTGCCTCTCAGGGTTCGCTAATGGCGAGGGTTGAGCCTTGCCTCTACTCTCCTGCAGCACACCTGCTGCTCTCACTGGAGAGGAAAGGGACGTTTGTAGAGAGACAGTAGGGACAGTAGCCCCTAGGCAGCAGCCCTCACACGACTGCTCCCAGCTGACTACTTCCCTAGTCCGCCAATCTAAGACCGGGTTGTGTTTTTTAGAGCAAGGGGGGCCCACATCGATTGGTGCTGGATTTCCCTCCAAGACGCAATATGGCTGGGATACATCCTGATGTCCGCTATGCAGCTCAATGTCTTCTACGATTTGGCTTAACCCCCCCTGGCTCAGTGGGACTGAGTTAATGGCCTGGACGCTTATGGGTTTGTCCAGCATCTTACACCTCAGACTATGAGTCTGGACAACCTGAGCATCCACCAGACTGACTTCTGCTCCACTGTTCACAAGCACCGGTAAGCCCTCAGGTACCTCGTCAACCATCACCTCTGTTGTCATAGTACCTTCTGAGGGCGAGGAGGAAATATACACTCCCAGGTCGTCTTCCTCCATACGACCAGGGGAACCCAGCTTCTCTGACAGTACAGAAGTTCCGGCGTCAGTGCCAAGGACTAAATCATTAGTCTGCTCACTACAGGGACATATCCCTTCACCTTGGGGAACACCAGGCAGCACCATGGGGACACCGACTCCACCCACCTGCCTGGGTACGTCCGCCTGTATAAGCAAGTCCTGCTCCCCAGCAGGGACTCCACAGCACATCCTCGCCAAAGCCGTATATGGCCGCTCTAGTTGAGGCAGAGGATAAGCCTCAGACCCATAATTCCACTGCAGGTGCTGCTGAAACACAGCATTCAGCTCCTCACTAACCTCAGTGAGGGCCAGCAGCAACTGCTCACCGGTCTGTACTTGGCCCATGGCTCAACAGAGAAAAATGTTATGGTTGGTGATAATGTCACGTGGACCCGTCCTGTGTGACGCGGCCAGCAGGCCGGTAACTGAAACAACAAGAGACAGCACGTGAAACTGTCCTGTGTGACATGGCCAGCAGGCCAGTAACTAAAACAACAAGACACGGGGAAAGGGGAAACAGTTACAACGGTGGGCCCTGCGATAGGGAGCGGGGACTGTTATGAATAGGTCACTGAGGAGAAAAAACAACACAAACTAATTCTCAGAAAACCAGAGAGGTTGGTAACTATGCAGATTGCAGATCCCTGATCCTAACCACACAACTAGCAGCAGTCGTGGAGCATACCTACGATGAATCTAGACGCCTCATCACAACCGGAGGACTACATAAGCCTAAAGCAAGAAAAGGGGAAAACTAACTGCCCCAGAGCAGACCCCAAAGGAAAGACAGCCCCCACACAATTATTGACGGTGAAACAAGATGAAAACACAAACACAGGCAGGAAAATAGGCTGAGCAAATGATGGGGCCAACTAACTAGAAAGGGCAGGAAAGGAAATACACTGTCTGCAATCTGCCCAAAAACCCTACAAAAATAATATCCAACACTTCTGATAGCAAAATTAACCCTGAAGTCACTAGATTTCTCCCTCTATATCAGCACTCTGAAATATTCTGAGACAGAGCAAAAAGAGGCCAATCTAATAAGGGGCAAAAAAGGCAAATTGGCAAATACAGATAAATAAGAGTGGAAAATTCAGCATAGCCCCAGCCGGGGCTGGCTGACCACACAAAAAACTGAATAGACCAATAAAAGCAAGTGTGAACATTAGCAAAAAAAACTTAGCTTGAGAAGACTGGAACAGAGCTGAAGTCCAAGACCTGAGAAGCAGACTGAATCACCAGCACCAGAATAGGGCGTCGGCTTTCTTATATCCAGTCTGATACTCCAGAGATCCAATCGTTATCCTCATCATCAGGTGGCAGATAACTACCAATTAAACCAACCTCACTACCTCCTGTCACCACCAAAGGGAGAACGGAAAGAGAACTCTCAAGTGGTGGAGCAGAAAATGAGTTCACAACAGGGGACGTGGAGACCTCCTGCACTCCCGTGAGTCAGTGTCCCTCACTCCTAACGTTCCCTAGGCCGGTTCCGCACCGGGCACCAATCAGGATACCTGTCACCCTAGCACACCCTACACCTATCCCTTGCTAGGGAGCTGGGTGACGCAGGCACTGGCCCCACCGCTGTACTAATACACACCAGGGAAAAATACAGACAGGGAAACACTACTTAGCTTTGCTCTGTTGCTCTTGCTCCCAGCAACAGAGCCCACCACCAGAATGCAGCTTTACTACTGAATAGCTGCCACCAAGCTCTGTCAGAGCTGCAAGGAAATCCCCTCTGACTCCTTCCACAACAGGGCTCTGACTGAGCTGCCAGGACCTCTCTCTAGATCCTTCCTCCAAAAAGGATGGTTGAAATGAACACTATCACCAACAGTGATTGCAACACCTGACACTCTTTTATAGGTAAGAGCCAGCAATCACACCTGCTTTAATCACATGCCCTAAACTAAAGAAACCAGAGTGCAATGATGCTCACCACCACCGGTGCAAACTAGAACAAAAGACACCACTGTGTAATAATCTTAAAGGCCACCGGGGGCAAAACCAAACTTAAGCACACAGCTTAAGGAAAAAAAGAAGGTTACATGTGCTTTTATCTGTCATGATCCAGCATGGATCATGACAGGTCCAAGGCAAAGTGCAAGGCAGGGTTCAACACACTAGGCCTGGTGCATGTATAGGAGACACGCCAGGGTTCAAGGTCCAAGGTCCTGGGCGCGCCAAGGAAGTCACCAGGATTCAAGATTCAAGGTCCTGCGCATGCTAGAGGCACGCCATGGGCACAGTACAAAGAATGGTCCTGGCCGTGCTAGGAGGCACGCCAGGGTACAAGGTTAGCAGCAGGTCCCACACGTGCTAGAGAACACGTTGGGCTTTGAAGTTCAGGACAGATGTCCTGTGCATGCAGAGGGGCACGCCAGGGTCAGGGAGCAAGACAAAGAGCACAGAGCAAGGTGCAAGCAAGACAAAGATCCAAGACAGGTCATGGAACTCAGAACACGACAGAGAGACAAGGTACAGGACAGAGCAAGGAAAGCAAAAGACTTGTGCAAGAGTAGCACGAAAACGCACAATGCGAGAAACAGCATGAGTGCAAGGGAGCACGGAAACCACGACTGGGGCACCGGCAGGCGGTACCGGCTGGAGGCACAGGCAGGTGGGCACGACTAGAGGCAGCACGGCTGAGGCACAGACAGGTGGAAACCACAATAGCACTGGACGGCGAGCACAGCTGAGGTACACAGGTGGGCAGGACTAGAGCGGCACGGCTGCGGCACAAACAGGCGGGCACAGGACGACCAGGCCCATGCAAGAGGGCACGCAGCCACAAGGCAGGGCAAGGCAAAGGTACAAGATAGAGACGCGTGCGAGACAGCGTGGCAAAGCCTGGTACGAGAGGTGCAGGAACGCACGAAAAATGGAGACTAGACACAGAGTTCAAGGCAAGGTCCTGTGCGTGCAGAGGGCGCGCCAGGGACAGAGTTCAAGGCAAGGTCCTGCACATGCAAAGGGCACGCCAGGGTCAGGGTTCAGGACAGAGACATAGAACTAGCAGCGGAGCGTAGGCCGAAGCCCAGAGCCGGGTCAAGGCAGTGCCTTGAGACTAGTCAGGAAGTGTGCTAGAGAGCACCATAGGACAGAGTCTAGCAGCGGAGTGTAGGCCGAAGCCCAGAGCCGGGTCAAGGCGGAGCCTTGAGACTAGACACGGAACATAGGACGAACAACAAAGCAAGGAAGAGCTTAGGCATGACATAATGAAACAGGCTAAGGCAGAGAACAGAGGAAGTACTACAAGGCAAAGCATAGCAAGGACAAACACAGCACGAAAGACAACACAAGACATGGCACGAGACAAGATACAGAGTACAAGCACACACACAGACAGATCGTGTGCAGAGACGCACGACAGGGCAGAGTGCAGGGGCACAGAATACAGGGAGCGACCGAGCAGACCAAGCAGCCATGCAGGGAAGCAACATGATACTCTGGTCCCGACCATAGGAAGGGGTGGTCTGATATAGGGCATTAGCACCTGCACTTCCGGGTCAGGACCAGGAAAGGACTTCCGGCGGTTCAACTTCTCCAGGATCATAGAGAGCATTGCTAGATCAGACTGGGCTGGACCATACAGAAGGTCACATGATCAGGGCCTCCAAGACTATTGAGAGGATTGCTGGATCAGACTGTGCTGGAACATAGGAAAGGTCACATGATCAGGGGCTCCAGGAATACAGAGAGGACTGCTGCATCAAACTGTGCTGGAACATAGGAAAGGTCACATGATCAGGGGCTCCAGGAGAACAGAGAGGACAGCTGGATCAGACAGTGATGGCGGGCAGCAAAAGGTAAAACACACATGCGCACTGGCAATGGCAGGCAGCCATGAGATGAGGCACGCGTGCACACTCTGCGCCAGGCATGTTGCAGCACAGCAGTCATGAGGTGCGCCTGTACACACAAGCGAGACCCACGGGGCACCCGCAGGGACCCATAACTGGGGACAATGAGGCATGACAGGCATGACAATGGGGATCATGCAGTGCAAGCAGCATGGCCGGCATGACGGGCATGACACCCACTCTGGTCGAATGCAACCAGATACCATCCAACAGAGAGGAAATCCCAACTCCAGAGGCTGCACTCCATCACCCTCATCTAAGGACTTTGGCAGGCAAGATACCAGCTCTCGACAACAGCGCAAACATCCTTATCCTGCTTGGCAGAGATATTCTGCGACTTCACAAGGTACGTCAGCAAATTAATGGGCCACACGACGCTCCATTTGCTCAATGCCTTGACCTAGGCTGGGTTATCATAGGCAATGTCTGTATAGGAAAGATGAAGAAACCCACGAGGATTTCCTCATTTAAGACTCACGTCCTACCAAATGGTCGCAGCACTTACTTTCAACCATGCCCACATCATTACTGGGTGAAAGAGAAGATAAACGACAACAAGTGGAAGAAATAAGCCTCTAACGACACGAACATATTCCTGTCCGGTAATGATGACCTCGGGTCAACAGTATTCAACTCTACAAGAGATGACAACCAGCTAGCACCTGCAAGGTGGACAAAGAATTTATAAAAATTACGGAAAAGGAATTCGCTAAAGACGATTCAAATAGCTGGGTGGCACCTTTACCTTTTCGTTCTCCAAGAACAAGGCTATCTGATAATCTGCAGCAAGCAACGGCAAGGTTTTCATCCCTAAAACGTACCTTAAAGAGAAGGCCAGAGATGGAGAAACATTTTGTCGACTTCATGCAGAATATCTTCGACAGAGGTCACGCAGAACCCGCACCCCTGCTAAAAGAAGGTGAAGAATGCTGGTATCTCCCATCCTTTGGTGTCTACCATCCTCGCAAACCTGACCAAATTAGACTGGTGTTTGACTCCAGTGCTCAGTATGAAGGCATCTCCCTAAATAGCCTGCTCCTCACTGGGCCTAATCTAAATAACAGCCTTATAGGAGTACTGATTCGCTTCAGACAATAACCCGTAGAGAGAAGATAGCAGAAACTACCTCAGATTTCTATGGCACACAGACAACGACGTCCACAACAAGGTCATAGACTACAGGATGAAGGTGCACATCTTCGGGAACATCCCCTTGCCCGCAGTGGCCATCTACGGACTAAGACGGACAGTACAGGAAGGTGAGAGAGAATATGGGTCTGATGCTCCTCTATTTGCGGAAAGAAACTTCTACGTAGATGATGGGCTTAAGTCTCTTCCCACAGGTGAAGAAACAATCGATCTGATCTCTAGGACTCGGGAAATGCTGTCAACAGCAAACCTTAGACTCCACAAGATTATCTCCTACAGTAAAAAGGTAATGAAAGCATTTCCATCTGAGGATCACGTTGCTGGTGTAAGGGATCTTGTTCTGGGTTCTGATGTTCCTCCCATGCAACGCAGCCTCCGTCTGCTTTGGGATATTAAGCAGGACACGTTCACTTTCCAGGTGTCAGCTTGTGATAAACTTTTCACTAAAAGAGGAGTCCTATCTGTTGTGAACAGCATCTATGATCCTCTCGGGTTTATCGCACCCATCACCATTCAAGGTAAGATACTGTTGAGACAGTTGACCGCCGAGAGTATGGATTGGGACACTCCGCTACCGTCCCAGAAACAACAAAGGTGGGAGGCGTGGAAGAAGTCTCTGAAGGTCCTAGAGCATTTCCAAGTCCCACGTTGCTACTCCCTAGGCACCCTTTCAGCCACCATCAGAAGAGAAGTTCACATTTTCTCTGACGCTTCTACAGAGACTATAGCTGCCGTAGCCTACCTGAAGGCTTTTGGAAGAAGATAACAAGGTGCATTATGGATACATCCTGGGTAAGGCAAAACTAACCCCAAAACCTCCTCACTCTGTTCCAGGACTCAAACTTTGTGCCGCCGTTCTGCCAGTGGAGTTACTTGAAGCTATAAAGGATGAAATGGACATTGCTATTGATTCATTTACTGTACCTTCTACACAGACAGTAAAGTGGTACTTGGTTACATCTACAACAAAAAACAATTTTATGTCTACATCAGCAATAGAGTAGAGCGTATCAGAAGCTTTTCTACCCCTGACCAGTGATACTACGTCCCTACTGACATGAATCCAGCTGACCGAGGGACGAGACTCACAGCCGCGTTTAAACTCAATGAAAACATGTGGGTGTCACCTCAAAGGTTCTTGTATGAGGATTCCAGTTCAAGGGAGTTTAACAACATTTACGAGCTGGTGGTACCAGAGTCTGACAAAGAGATCAGATCAATCCTTTCTACCCACTACACTTCTGTGATGCCAAAATTGAAACTGAGGTCTCTGCTTTGAACGCTTTTCAAGATGGTCAGCTGTCATGCGGGCCATAGCTCGTCTAACTCACATCACCCATTCCTTTGCCGGTAACAAGACTTCAGAGTTTTGTGGTTGGCATATGTGTAGCGGACACCCTACCGTTGCTGATATTAGACATGCTGAGCAATTCATCATCCTATGCGTGCAACAAGAAGAATATGGTCACGAAATTGACAGTATTACAAGGGGTACCAGCCTGTCTAAGAATAGTTCTCTGTTTGAATTGAACCCAGTGATCGATCATCACGGATTGTTAAGAGTGGGTGGTCATATAGAGAAGTCTGACCTATGTGATAAGGAGCAGAATCCTATCATCATCCCGGATTGGTACTACATTGCTACGCAGTTGGTCCGTCACTATCGTGAACAAATGCAGCACCACGGAAGATAGTTTATCAAAGGCGCTATAAGGTCCGCTGGCCTATGGATCGTGGGGATGAAGAGATGTGTCTCCTCAGTGCTCCATAAATGCATTAAATGTCAAAAATTAAGAGGAAAACAACAACATGAACAAATGGCAAATTTTCCAGCAGACCGGCTAAACACAGACCAGTGTTATGGATGAGTCACCGAAGGAGGAAAAAACAAAAATAATAGCTAAGTCCAGAAAACCAGAGAAGTTGGAAGCTATCGGATTGCAGACCCCTGAACCTATCCACAACAACTAACAGTAGCCGTGGGGGGGTTCCTACGGTGCCCTAGACCCCTCGATCACAGCCGGAGAACTAAATTAGCTTAAAGACAGAAAGGAGAAATCTAAACTGCCCCAGAGCAGACCCCAAAGCAATAGGCAGCCCCCAACATATAATGACTATGAAGCAAGATGAAAAACACTAACACAGATAGAAAGATAGGTTGAGCAAATGATGGGGCCCAAGCTAACTAAATAGGACAGGATAGAAAAGCTGCTGTCTGCAATCTGCAAAAACCCTATCCAAAAATGAACCAACAGACTGATAGGAAAAACAGGCCCTGAAGTCGCTAGGCTTCAAAAAGACTATATCAGCACTCAGGTATATTCTGAAGACAGAGCCAGAGATCAACAGATCAGAGACAAAAATGGAATTCAGCTCACCCCCGGCCGGGGATGGCTGAACTCCAAAAAACAAGGCAAACAAAACCAGAACTAAAGAGTACAAAAGGCAGAGCAAAACTTAGCTTTGAGAAGCAGAAATCAGACTGGTCTCCAAGAATCCAGCAGGAAAATCACCGGCAAGGCAGCAGGGCGTCGGCTGCCTTATATCCAGTCATCAGTTCCTGTGACCCAGTCATCTACCTGCTCAGCTGTTTGGTAATCAGCCACACTACCTTCCTTCGCCAGAAGAGGGAGTTCATCAGACCTCACTGGTGACGGGAAAAATAAACTCACAACAGTACCTCCCCCTTGAGGAGGGGTCACCGAACCCTCATCCATGCCACCAGGGCGATCAGGGTGAGCCCGATGAAAGGCACACAACAATCTTTCGGCATTAATATCAGAGGCAGAGACCCAGGAATTATCCTCCTGACCATAACCCTTCCACTTAACCAAATACTGGAGTCTCCGTCTAGCCAGATGGGAATCCAGTATATTCTCTACCTCATACTCCATGTTACCTTCAACCAATACAGGGTCAGGAGGTGCCACCCCAGGAACTACTGGTTCAACAAACCTCTTCAACAAGGACTTATGGAACACTGTTGTGAGTTCATTTTCCCCTCCGTCACTGAGGCCTGGTGAACTCCCTATTCTAGTGAAGGAAGGTAGTGAGCCTGATTATCAGGCACCTGGTACTAATGAAGACGATTGGCTGAGTGGAGTCACTGACTGGATTTAAGGCAGCCTACGCCCTTTCTGCCCTGCGGGTGATTTCTCTGTGGACTCTTGGACACCAGTCTGATTCCTGCTCTCCTAAAGCTAAGTTTTCTGTTTTGCCTTTTTGCATTTAAGATTTGTTTTTGTTTTTCTTGCTTTTTGGATTCTGCCACTCCCTGCTGGAGTGTGCAGTGTTCCGTTAGCTCTGTCTCCTGAAAGTACCTGAGTGCTGATTTAGTTTTTGAAGCTTAGTTGCTTCAGGGCCATTTTTATATCAGCTTGTTGGCTTTTGTCTCTGATAGGGTTTTGGCAGATTGCAGACAGCAGCCTTCCTATCCGTTCCTATCTAGGTAGTTTTTGGGCCCCGTCTTTGCTCAGTCTGTCTTTCTGTCTGTGTAAGTGTTTTCATCTTGCTTCACCATCATTATATGTGGGGGGCTGCCTATTGCTTTGGGGTCTGCTCTGGGGCAGTTAGATTTCCCCTTTCCTTCTTTAGGCCTATGTATCTCTCCGGCTGTGATCGAGGGGTCTAGGTCATCGTAGGAACCCCCCACGGCTACTGCTAGTTGTGTTTATAGGTTCAGGGGTCTGCAATTGGATAGTTGCCAACTTCTCTGGTTTTCTGGACTTAGCTAGCATTTCTGTTTTGCCTCCTACGGTGACTCATTCATAACAGAATCACCCGCCAAACCGCAGATCCTTGGGTACTCAATAGCAGGAAAGAATTGTGTTTAAAAAAAAAAAAAAGTGTGTATATTCTTTCCTCTATATCTCTGAGGCCGTAGGGGGAATTTTTTTTTCTCTCAATGGAGATAAAGCAAGTGTCTGATCGTGTGGAGCAGCTCGCTGCTGAAGTGCGAGGAATTTCCGCCTATCTTGCTCGTTCACATGCTGTTGAACCAAAGATCCCCACACCTGATGTATTTTTTGGGGATCGATCTAAATTTTTGAGCTTCAAAAATAATTGTAAATAATTTTTTGCTTTGAAGCCTAACTCGTCAGGGAGCCCCGCGCAGCAGGTTAAAATTGTCATCTCTTTGCTGCGCGGCGATCCCCAGGATTGGGCGTTTTCTTTGAAACCAGATGACCCTATTCTGACTAATGTGAACGCATTTTTTCAAGCCTTGGGGTTGCTGTACGACGAACCTAATGCTATTGATCAGGCTGAAAAGACCCTGTTAGCATTGAACCAGGGTCGAGAATCTGCAAAGTGTTACTGTCAAAAGTTCCGAAAGTGGGCGGTCCTTACTACCTGGAATGATAGTGCCTTGGCTGCTCTCTTTCGGAAGGGTTTGTCAGAAACCGTAAAAGATACTATGGTGGGATTTCCTGTTCCCTCTGGTCTGGACGATTCTATGTCTTTAGCCATTCAGGTTGATCGGCGTTTACGTGAACGCAGGATTACACGAGAGGTGTTGCCACCGGTTGAACAGACGTCTGAACCTATGCAATGTGATAGAGTTTTGTCTAAGGCGCAACGTCAGGAATTCAGAAAGCGTAATAAGCTGTGTTTTTTCTGTTGAGATGCCTCACATATTATTTCTGTTTGTCCTAAACGTGAGAAACGCTTTGCACACACGTTTTCTGTTGGTGGGGTTCAGCCTAAGTTTCTTTTGGCGATTACTCTGATCTGTTCCCTGTCCACATTTTCCGCCAAGGCTTTTGTGGATTCGGGAGCAGCGCTAAACCTAATGGACTTGGATTTTGCTAAACGTTGTGGATTTCCGTTGACACCTCTGCAGACGCCTATCCCTTTGAGGGGGATTGATGCTACCCCTCTGGCTAAAAATAAACCTCAGTTTTGGACCCAGTTGGTCATGCGGGTCGCCCCAGACCACCAAGAAAATTGCAGATTTTTGGTGTTGCATGGTCTGCATGATGCCGTTGTTCTGGGGTTTCCCTGGTTGCAGATTCATAATCCAGTTTTGGATTGGAAGTCTGTGTCTGTGGTGAGTTGGGGTTGCCGGTGTACCTTTAGTGAGGCTCTGGTTTTTTCCACCTCTCCTCAGTCGCATGAGGTTCCTGACTATTTGGCGGACCTCTATGATGTATTTAGTGAGAATGAGTCTGCGTCCTTGCCTCCTCATAGGAGTTATGACTGTGCAATTGAACTAAGCCCGGGGTGTAAATTTCCTAAGGGTCGGCTCTTCAATTTATCTGTACCCGAGCACGAGGCTATGCGGTCCTATATTAAGGAGGCGTTGGAGAAGGGTCATATTAGACCATCCTCTTCACCCTTAGGTGCCGGTTATTTTTTTGTGGCCAAGAAGGATGGTTCCTTAAGGCCTTGTATTGATTATCGTGCCCTCAATAAAATTACTATTAAATATCAGTATCCGTTACCCCTGATTTCGGATCTATTCTCTAGAGTCAGAGGTGCTTGCTGGTTTACCAAGCTTGACCTCAGGAGGGCGTATAATCTTATCCGCATTAAGCAGGGTGATGAATGGAAGACGGCGTTTAATACTCCGGAGGGACATTTTGAGTACCTGGTGATGCCTTTTGGGCTCACTAATGCCCCATCTGTCTTCCAGTGCTTCATGAACGATATTTTCCGAGACTTTGTCGATAAATTTTTGATTATCTATCTGGACGATATTTTGATCTTCTCCAAGGATTGGGATGCTCATGTGGAACATATTCGGACTGTGTTCCGGATCTTGAGAGAGAATTCTCTGTATGTCAAAGGATCAAAATGCCTTTTTGGAGTACAGAGGATTTATTTTTTGGGATTTATTTTGTCTCCGTCAACTATTGAAATGGACCCGGCCAAGGTACAGGCCATTTATGATTTGGTTCAGCCCACTTCTTTGAAGGCCCTCCAGAAGTTTTTGGGTTTTGCTAATTTTTATCGGAAATTTATAGCAAAATTTTCTAGTATTGCCAAACCATGGACTGACCTGACCAGGAAGGGTGCGGATGTGTTGAATTGGTCTCCGGAGGCGGTTGCTTCCTTTCAGGAGCTGAAGCGTAGATTTACCTCCGCCCCGGTTCTGCGGCAACCTGATGTCTCACTCCCGTTTCAGGTAGAGGTGGATGCTTCTGAGATTGGTGCAGGAGCTGTTTTGTCCCAAAAGGATCCTGTAACATCTAAAATGAATCCCTGTGCTTTCTTTTCCCGAAAGTTCTCTTCATCTGAACGTAACTATGATGTGGGGAATCGGGAACTGTTGGCCATGAAATGGGCATTTGAGGAGTGGAGACATTGGTTGGAGGGAGCCAAACATCAAGTTGTGGTCCTCACTGACCACAAAAATTTGATTTACCTAGAGTCGGCTAAACGCTTGAACCCTAGACAGGCTAGGTGGGCCTTGTTTTTTACACGTTTTGATTTTGTGGTCTCTTTCCTTCCTGGAACTAAGAATGTCAAGGCAGACGCCCTCTCTAGGAGTTTCTTTGCTGATTCTCCTGTGGTGACCAAGCCTGCTACCATCTTAGGCGAAGGGGTAGTTCTTTCTGCCATCTCGCCCGATTTGAGACTTGCTCTGCAAGAGTTCCAGGAGGACAAACCTGAGCGTTGCCCCAGTGGAAAGTTGTATGTTCCTGACCAGTGGAAGAAGAGAGTGATGTCTGAAGTTCATTACTCTGCATTGGCTGGTCATCCAGGTATTTTTGGTACTAGAGATCTGGTGAGTCGCTCTTTTTGGTGGCCCACCTTGTCTCATGATGTCAGGAATTTTGTGCAGTCCTGTGGGACTTGCTCCCGGTCTAAATCTTGTTCTTGCTCTAGTGGGTTGTTGATGCCTTTGCCGGTCCCCAGGAGACCATGGACCCATATTTCAATGGATTTCATCTCTGATATGCCGGTCTCTCAAAGAATGACTATTATTTGGGTGATTTGTGATAGGTTCTCTAAGATGGTTCATCTTGTACCTCTCCCTAAGTTGCCATCTTCCTCTGAGTTGGTGCCCCTGTTTTTGCAACAGGTGGTTCGCTTGCACGAGATTCCTGAGAACATTGTATCTGACAGAGGAGTTCAATTTGTGTCTAAATTTTGGAGGACGTTCTGTTCCAAGTTGGGAATTCAGTTGTCCTTCTCCTCTGCTTTTCACCCTCAGACCAATGGGCAGACAGAGAGAACAAACCAGACCTTGGAGTCGTATTTGAGATGTTTTATTTCCGCTGATCAGGATGATTGGTTTTCATTTTTGCCCTTGGCCGAATTTGCTTTAAATAATAGAGCTAGTTTTGCCACTTTGATGTCACCTTTTTTTTGTAACTTTGGGTTTCATCCTCGATTTTCTTCAGGGCAGGTGGAGCCCTCTGCCTGCCCAGGTGTTGACACTGTGGTGGAGAGAATGCACCAGATCTGGGACCAAGTGGTGGATAAGTTATCTCTCTCCCAGGAAAAGGCCCAGCGGTTTTCCAATCGACATAGGACCATTGGTTCCCAGTTTAAGATTGGTGATATGGTGTGGTTATCATCAAAAAATATTGCTATGAAGGTGGCTTCTCCTAAGTTTAAGCCTAGATTTATTGGACCTTACAAGATTTTGGAGATTATTAATCCGGTCTCTTTTCGTTTGGCTCTTCCTGTCACATTTAAGATCCATAATGTGTTCCATAAGTCCTTGTTGAAGAGGTTTGTTGAGCCAGTTGTGCCTGAGGTGGCACCTCCGGACCCTGTATTGGTTGAAGGTAACTTGGAATATGAGGTAGAGAAAATTCTGGATTCCCGTCTGGCTAGACGGTGACTCCAGTATTTGGTTAAGTGGAAGGGTTTTGGTCAGGAGGATAATTCCTGGGTCTCTGCCTCTGATATTCATGCCAAAAGATTGGTGCGTGCCTTTCATCGGGCTCACCCTGATCGCCCTGGTAGCGTTGTTGAGGGTTCGGTGACCCCTCCTCAAGGGGGGGTACTGTTGTGAGTTCATTTTCCCCTCCGTCACTGAGGCCTGGTGAACACCCTATTCTAGTGAAGGAAGGTAGTGAGCCTGATTATCAGGCACCTGGTACTAATGAAGACAATTGGCTGAGTGGAGTCACTGACTGGATTTAAGGCAGCCTACGCCCTTTCTGCCCTGCGGGTGATTTCTCTGTGGACTCTTGGACACCAGTCTGATTCCTGCTCTCCTAAAGCTAAGTTTTCTGTTTTGCCTTTTTGCATTTAAGATTTGTTTTTGTTTTTCTTGCTTTTTGGATTCTGCCACTCCCTGCTGGAGTATGCAGTGTTCCGTTAGCTCTGTCTCCTGAAAGTACCTGAGTGCTGATTTAGTTTTTGAAGCTTAGTTGCTTCAGGGCCATTTTTATATCAGCTTGTTGGCTTTTGTCTCTGATAGGGTTTTGGCAGATTGCAGACAGCAGCCTTCCTATCCGTTCCTATCTAGGTAGTTTTTGGGCCCCGTCTTTGCTCAGTCTGTCTTTCTGTCTGTGTAAGTGTTTTCATCTTGCTTCACCGTCATTATATGTGGGCGGCTGCCTATTGCTTTGGGGTCTGCTCTGGGGCAGTTAAATTTCCCCTTTCCTTCTTTAGGCCTATGTATCTCTCCGGCTGTGATCGAGGGGTCTAGGTCATCGTAGGAACCCCCCACGGCTACTGCTAGTTGTGTTTATAGGTTCAGGGGTCTGCAATCGGATAGTTGCCAACTTCTCTGGTTTTCTGGACTTAGCTAGCATTTCTGTTTTTGCCTCCTACGGTGACTCATTCATAACAGAACACATTATGAATCTTAAACGTGACAGGAAGAGCCAACCGAAAAGAGTCTGGATTAATAATCTCCAAAATCTTGTAAGGTCCAATAAATCTAGGCTTAAACTTAGGAGAAGCCACATTCATAGCAATATTTTTTTATGACAACCAAACCATATCACCCACCTTAAACTGGGAACCAATGGTCCTATGCCGGTTGGAAAACCGCTGGGCCTTTTCCTGGGAGAGAGACAACTTATCCACCACTTGGTCCCAGATCTGGTGCATTCTCTCCACCACAGTGTCAACACCTGGGCAGGCAGAAGGCTCCACCTGCCCTGAAGAAAATCGAGGATGAAACCCAAAGTTACAAAAAAAAGGTGACATCAAAGTGGCAGAACTAGCTCTATTATTAAAGCAAATTCGGCCAAGGGTAAAAATGAAACCCAATCATCCTGATCAGCCGAAATAAAACATCTCAAATACGACTCCAAAGTCTGGTTTGTTCCCTCCGTCTGCCCGTTGGTCTGAGGGTGAAACGCAGAGGAGAAGGACAACTGTTGGGAGTTCATTTTTCCCTTCACCTTTGAGGTCTGATGAACTCCCTCCTTTGGTGAAGGAAGGTAGTGAGGCTGATTACCAAACACCTGGGCAGCTAGATGATGACTGGGTGGCTGGAATTGAGGACTGGATATAAGGCTGCCGACGGCCTTCTTCCTGGCTGGTGATTTTCCTGCTGGATTCTTGGAGACCAGTCTGATTCCTGCATCTCAAAGCTGTTTTTCTGCTCTGCTTTGTACTCTTCAGTTTTGTTTTTGCTTTGCCTTGTTTTTTGGGAGTTCTGCCAGGGGTGAGTTGAATTCCATTTTTGTCTCTGATCTGTTGATCTTTTGCTCTGTCTTCAGAATATACCTGAGTGCTGATATAGTCTTTTGAAGCCTAGCGACTTCAGGGCCTGTTTTTCCTATCAGTCGGTTGGCTCATTTTGATAGGGTTTTTGCGGATGGCAGACAGCAGCTTTTCTATCCTGTCCTATGTAGTTAGCTTGGGCCCCATCATTTGCTCAACCTATCTTTCTATCTGTGTTAGTGTTTTCATCTTGCTTCACCGTCATTATATGTTGGGGGCTGCCTATTGCTTTGGGGTCTGCTCTGGGGCAGTTTAGTTTTTCCCCTTTCTGTCTTTAGGTTATGTAGTTCTCCGGCTGTGATCGAGGGGTCTAGGGCACCGTAGGAACCCCCCACGGCTACTGCTAGTTGTTGTGGATAGGTTCAGGGGTCTGCATTCCGATAGCTGCCAACCTCTCTGGTTTTTCTGGACTTAGATGGTATTTTGTTTTTTCCTCCTTCGGTGACTCATCATAACAGACAACTGAATTCCCATCTTGGAACAGAAAGTCCTCCAAAATCTAGACACAAACTGAACTCCTCTGTCAGACACAATGTTCTCAGGAATCCCGTGCAAGCGAACTACCTGTTGCAAAAACAAGGGCACCAACTCAGAGGAAGATGGCAACTTAGGGAGTGGTACAAGATGGACCATCTTAGAGAATCTATCACAAATCACCCAAATAACAGTCATTCTCTGAGAGACAGGCATATCAGAGATAAAATCCATTGAAATATGGGTCCATGGCCTCTTGGGCACTGGCAAAGGCATCAACAACCCACTAGAGCGAGAACAAGGTTTAGACCGGGAGCAAGTCCCACAGGACTGCACAAAATTCCTGACATCACAAGACAAGGCGGGCCACCAAAAAGACCAACTCACCAGATCTCTAGTACCAAAAATACCTGGATGACCAGCCAATGAAGAGCAATGAACTTCAGACATCACTCTCTTCCTCCACTGGTCAGGAGCATACAACTTTCCACTGGGACAACGCTCAGGTTTGTCCTCCTGAAACTCTTCCAGAGCACGTCTCAAATCGGGCGAGATGGCAGAAAGAACTACCCACTCGCCTAACATGGTAGCAGGCTTGGTCACAACAGGAGAATCAGCAAAGAAACTCCTAGAGAGGGCGTCTGCCTTGACATTCTTAGTGCCAGGAAGAAAAGAGACCACAAAATCAAAACGTGTGAAAAACAAGGCCCACCTAGCCTGTCTAGGATTCAAGCGTTTGGCCGACTCCAGGTAAATCAAATTCTTGTGGTCAGTAAGGACCACGACCTGGTGTTTAGCTCCCTCCCACCAATGTCTCCACTCCTCAAATGCCCATTTCATGGCCAACAGTTCCCGATTCCCCACATCATAGTTACGTTCGGATGGGGAGAACTTTCGGGAAAAGAAAGCACAAGGATTCATTTTAGATGTCAAAGGATCTTTTTGGGACAAAACAGCTCCTGCACCAATCTCAGAGGCGTCCACCTCTACCTGAAACGGAAGTGAGACATCAGGTTGCCGCAGAACCGGAGCAGAAGTGAATCTTCGCTTCAGCTCCTGAAAGGAAGAAACAGCCTCCGGAGACCAATTCAGCACATCAGCACCCTTCTTAGTCAAATCAGTCAATGGCTTGGCAATACTAGAAAAATTAGCTATAAATTTCCGATAAAAATTAGCAAAACCCAAAAACTTCTGGAGGGCCTTCAAAGAAGTGGGCTGAACCCAATCATAAATGACCTGTACCTTGGCCGGGTCCATTTCAATAGTTGACGGAGACAAAATAAATCCCAAAAATGAAATCCTCTGTACCCAAAAAGGCATTTCGATCCCTTGACATACAGCGAATTCTCCCTCAAAATCCGGAACACAGTCCGAACATGTTCCACATGAGAGTCCCAATCCTTGGAAAAGATCAAAATATCATCCAGATAGATAATCAAAAATTTATCCACAGTCTCGGAAAATATCGTTCATGAAGGATTGGAAGACAGAAGGGGCATTAGTGAGCCCAAAAGGCATCACCATTTACTCAAAATGTCCCTCCGGAGTATTAAACGCCGTCTTCCATTCATCCCCATGCTTAATGCGAATAAGATTATACGCCCCCCTGAGGTCAAGCTTGGTAAACCAGCAAGCACCTTTAACTCTGGAGAATAGATCAGAAATCAGGGGTAACGGATACTGATATTTAACAGTAATTTTGTTGAGGGCACGATAGTCAATACAAGGCGTTAATGAACCATCTTTTTTAGCCACGAAAAAAAAAACAGCACCTAAGGGTGAAGAGGATGGTCTAATATGACCCTTCTCCAATGACTCCTTAATATAGGATCGCATAGCCTCGTGCTCGGGTACAGATAAATTGAAAAGCCGACCCTTGTAAAATCTACACCCCGGGCTCAGCTCATTTGCACAGTCATAACTCCTATGAGGAGGCAAAGACGCAGACTCATTTTCACTAAATACATCATAAAAGTCAGCCAAATAGTCAGGAACATCATGCGACTGGGGAGAGGTGGAGAAAACAGGAGCATCACTAAGGGCACACCGACAACCCCAACTCACCACAGACACAGATTTCCAATCCAAAACTGGATTATGGATTTGCAACCAGGGAAACCCCAGAACAATGGTATCATGTAAATTATGCAACACCAAAAATCTGCAATTTTCTTGATGGTCTGGGGCGACCCGAATTACCACCTGGGTCCAAAACTGAGGTTTATTTTTCGCCAAAGGAGTCGCATCAATACCCCTCAAAGGGATAGGCGTCCGCAAAGGCGTCATAGGAAATTCTCAACGTTTAGCAAAATACAAGTCCATCAGGTTCAGAGCTGCTCCCGAATCCACAAAAGCCTTGGCGGAAAATGTGGACAGGGAGCAGAGTAATTGCCAGAAGAAACTTAGGTTGAACACCACCCACAGAAAATGTGTGAGCACGTTTCTCTAGTTTAGGGCAGACAGAAATAATATGCGAGGCATCTCCACAAAAAAAACACAGCTTATTATGCCTTCTGAACTCCTGATGTTGCGCCCTGAACAAAACTCTATCACATTGCATAAGTTCAGACATTTGTTCAACAGGTGGCAACACCTCTCGTGCGGTCTTGCGTTCACGCAAACGCCGATCAACCAGAATGGCTAATGACATAGAATCGTCAAGACCAGAGGGAACACGAAATCCCACCATAGTATCCTTTACTGTTTCTGACAAACCTTTCCGAACGAGAGCTGCCAAGGCACCATCATTCCAGGTAGTAAGGACCACCCACTTTCGGAATTTTTGACAGTACAACTCTGCAGAATCCTGACCCTGGCTCAATGCCAACAGGGCCTTTTCAGCCTGATCAATAGCATTAGGTTCATCATACAACAACCCCAAGGCTTGAAAAAATGCATCCACATTATATAGAATAGGATGATCAGGTTTCAAAGAAAACGCCCAATCCTGGGGATCGCCGCGCAGCAAAGAGATGACAATTTTAACCCGCTGCATGGAGCTCCCCAATGAGTTAGGCTTCTAGGCAAAAAATAATTTACAATTATTCTTGAAATTCAAAAATTTAGACCGATCCCCAAAAAACACATCAGGAGTGGGGATCTTTGGTTCAGAAGCATGTGAATGAGTAAGATAGGCGGAAATTCCCCGCACTTCCGCAGCAAGCTGCTCCACACGAACAGACAATTGCTTCATCTCCATTCAGAGAAAAAAAAGTTCCCCTTACGGCCTCAGAGATATAGAGGAAAAAATATACACAAAGAAATTCTGACACCTTTTTTTTTTTTTTTACAATTCTTTCCTGCTATTGAGTACCCTAGGATCTGCGGTATGGCCGGTGATTCTGTTATGGATGAGTCACCGAAGGAGGAAAAAACAAAAATAATAGCTAAGTCCAGAAAACCAGAGAAGTTGGAAGCTATCGGATTGCAGACCCCTGAACCTATCCACAACAACTAGCAGTAGCCGTGGGGGGTTCCTATGGTGCCCTAGACCCCTCGATCACAGCCAGAGAACTAAATTAGCTTAAAGACAGAAAGGAGAAATCTAAACTGCCCCAGAGCAGACCCCAAAGCAATAGGCAGCCCCCAACATATAATAGCTGTGAAGCAAGATGAAAAACACTAACACAGATAGAAAGATAGGTTGAGCAAATGATGGGGCCCAAGCTAACTAAATAGGACAGGATAGAAAAGCTGCTGTCTGCAATCCGCAAAAACCCTATCCAAAAATGAACCAACAGACTGATAGGAAAAACAGGCCCTGAAGTCGCTAGGCTTCAAAAAGACTATATCAGCACTCAGGTATATTCTGAATACAGAGCCAGAGCTCAACAGATCAGAGACAAAAATGGAATTCAGCTCACCCCCGGCCGGGGATGGCTGAACTCCAAAAAACAAGGCAAACAAAACCAGAACTAAAGTGTACAAAAGGCAGAGCAAAACTTAGCTTTGAGAAGCAGAAATCAGACTGGTCTCCAAGAATCCAGCAGGAAAATCACCGGCAAGGCAGCAGGGCGTCGGCTGCCTTATATCCAGTCATCAGTTCCTGTGACCCAGTCATTATCTACCGGCTCAGCTGTTTGGTAATCAGCCTCACTACCTTCCTTCGCCAGAAGAGGGAGTTCATCAGACCTCACTGGTGAAGGGAAAAATGAACTCACAACAGACCAGCCATTCTCATACGTCGGCATAGATGCTTTTGGCCCATGGTCAGTTGTTACAAGAAGGACCCTTGGTGGAGCTGCAATAAGCAGTGGGCTGTGCTGTTCACCTGTCTTAGTATTCAAGCAGTTAACATTGAGGTAATTGAATCCATGGATTCCTCTTGTTTCATCAATGCCCTCAGAAGCTTCTTTTCTATCCGGGGACCCACCAAGCAGTTCAGATCGGACTGTGGCACTAACTTTGTGGGAGCGTGCAAAGAACTACAGTTGGACAACTTATTGACTGACAATGGGTGTACTTGGGTGTTCAACCCTCCATATTCCTCGCATATGGGAGGATCCTGGGAACATATGATGGGCATTGCTCGAAGAATCCTAGATTCGATGTTGCTGGATCACAAGTTACCCCTCACCCATGAACTGTTGGTTACCTTCCTGGCTTAAGTGTCTGCCGTGATAAACGCAAGACTATTGGTACCAGTAACATCGGACCCTGATGCACCAATGATCCTTACTCCTGCTACACATCTTACTCAAAAGGTTGGAGCTGTCGTAATCCTTCCAGGGAAGTTTGTGGACCGGGACATTTACAGACGTCAGTGGAAACTGGTACAACACTTGTCCAATGCCTTTTGGCACAGCTGGAAAACTGAACACATGCACTTGCTTCAAAGCCGTCACAAATGGCAGACTGCAAAACCTAATCTCCAAGAGGGAGACCTTGTCCTCCTTAAAGATAAAGAAGCTCATTGCAATGACTGGCCAATGGGTCTTATCGCCAAGGTTTCACCAAGCGATGACGGGAAGACTCATAAGGCAGAAGTCAAGGCTACGAAAGGCAGTTCAACTCGTATTTTCTTCCGTCCAGTCACTGAGGTTGTGCTACTTTTATCAAGAGAAGACATCACATGAAAGTCGTTTATGGACACAGCTCATGGCGGGAAGCCTACCGCCATATATTCCTCCATCTGCGTTAGAACATTCGAACATTTGAACTTTCTCCAGCGGATTGCTTGGGTTGGTGGAAGTGTTTGCACATTGAGGCTTCCCCAATCTGAAGATGGGTTTTTCGTTTGGACTCGGACTATTCCGCTGTTGAGAACGTCATGCCTCCAACTGAAGATTGACCTTGCCAATTGGACTACAACTGTTGTTGTTATTACTTGCATGCTTGTTTTCCTTTTGTTTTTCAGGTCTACAGTGACATCTCCAGAGGACATCATAAAAAATATGAAATCTATAGATTTCAGACAGGGAGTGTTATGTCCCATGAATGAGACATTTTACAGACTGTCTTGTACATTTTACATGCTGTTTTGCAGTCTATCATATTGGTTAATTGTTGCTATGTGTTCCTGTATTTTGCATAGCTGAAATCCTCCCTTTCCATGAACTTTGTTCCTTCTGTCTCCCTGTCTCCCTCTTCTGGTGTGATGTCACTTCTTTCTTCTTCTCCCTGTGTCTCAGTCTCCATCTTGGCTTCATTAGAGGCACATGTGCTTTCAGCCTGTCTGAAGAAAGTCTTTTTTACCTGCTGCTGTTTGTAGTTTGTATGCATTCAACAAGAATTCTTAAAGAAATCAAAGTCTCTTCTGGATTCTTCATAACATGTGTGCCTGCACCTGAGTTAAGCTATCTGCGACCGTCGCCAATTGTAAGTAAGGTGAAGAGATCCAGCATCTCACAGAGTCATATTTTCAGCCACAGGCCCCGGGGACAGAATAGAACCCCTAAAAAAATAAAAATAAAAAAACAAAACAAAAAACAATGCTTTATCATCATACCGCCGAACAAAAAGTGCAATAACAAAAAGACAGATATAAATAACCATGGTACCGCTGAAAAAGTTATCTTGTCCCGCAAAAAAAATGAGCCACCACAGAGCGTCATCAGCACAAAGATCAAAAAAAGTTATAGCTCGCAGAATAAAGCGATGCAAAAATAATTATTTTTTATATAAAATTGTTTTCATTGCATAAAAGCGCCAAAACATAAAAAAAGACATAAATGAGGTATCTCTGTAATAGTACTGACCTGAAGAATAAAACCGCTTTATCAATTTTACCACATGCGGAATGGTGTAAACTCACCCCCCAAAAGAAATTCATAAAATGCTGGTTTTTGTTCACTCTGCGTCCCAAAAATCAGAATAAAAAGCGATCAAAAAATGTCATGTGCCTGAAAATGGTACCAATAAAACTTCAACTCATCCCGCAAAAAATAAGAGTTAACATGACTCGGTGGGTCAAAATATGGAAAAATTATAGCTCTCAAAATGTGGTGATTAGAGTTGAGCGAAACGGGTCAAAAAATTTCAAAAGTCGCCGACTTTTGGCAAAGTCGGGTTTCATGAAACGAAACCCGACCCTAGGATGAGGTCGGCCACGAGGTCGGCGACTTAAGCGCCAAAGTCGCGTTTCAAAAGTTTGTTTTGCGCTCTTTTTCAGCCAGTCAGGATCCACGGACACTGTGGGCAACGTGATGACATAGGCAGGGGTCACCACCATCTTTCAGAAGGGCATGCAAGTGATTGGCTTGCTTTGGTGGTCGTCACAGGGGGTATAAAAGGGCGTGCATGCTGACCGCCATGTTACTCATGCTGATCTCAGAATAGGGAGAGCTGCTGCTGCTGATGATTTTGTAGGGAGAGCGTTAGGCAGGGAAGAAGACACCAAAAACTGCTGCTAGAGATTTTGCCTGCACAACACACCAGTCACTGTGTGTGCAGTGCAAGTTGAGGCTATATTGTGGTGGATCAGCGGTGTTGGTTGTTAGGCTGCCTTCCAAGGCTTCCTGACGGATGCATTGCTGTTTACCCACTGCTCTGCAAACTGCTTTTTTAAAAGCAATCCCAATTTTTTTTTTGTCCTGGTGAGGTGCTGAGCGTGCATTTTTTCACACCATACAGCGGTGCACACTCCTCACACAGTACCGTGTAACGGCTGTTATCACAGCCACAGTAAAGCTATCTGTGTGTCACGCTGTAAGAATAAGTCGAGGACATGTTCCGTTCTTACAGACCTGCACCTTCTAGTTTTGTCTAGTTTTCAAACAGTTAAATATATTTGCTGTTTGATCACATTCAAAACTATAGAGAGACAGCGTGTGTCAGTCCGTATACTTAAAAAACACGGAGCTTGACAATTTTACGTACACCGGACAGCTGTGTACGTGCAAGCTCCTCTCTCAGTACCGTGTAACGGCTGTTATCATGGCCACAGTGAAGCTATCTGTGTGTCGCTCTGTAAGGATAAATCGAGGACTTGTTCCATTCTTACAGACCTACACTCTAGGGAGATTCCTATTCTGCCCAAATCTATATACACCTTGTAGTTTGTCATACGCTAGCCAATTTCTGCCTGTGATATAGCGCTGTGATATTCAGTGGGCCTCACACAATCCAAAAGTGTCCAGTGTCCACAAGTGTGTGCAGAAATTCAAAATCTCCGTTATCCTCTAGTGACATTTTTCACAACTGCGACATCGAGCCTGTGACATAGCGCTGTGATATTCAGTGGGCCTCACACAATCCAAAAGTGTCCAGTGTCCACAAGCGTGTGCAGAAATTCAAAATCTCCGTTATCCTCTAGTGACATTTTTCACACCTGCGACATCGAGCCTGTGACATAGCGCTGTGATATTCAGTGGGCCTCACACAATCCAAAAGTGCCAGTGTCCACAAGTGTGTGCAGAAATTCAAAATCTCCGTTATCCTCTAGTGACATTTTTCACACCTGCGACATTGAGCCTGTGACATAGCGCTGTGATATTCAGTGGGCCTCACACAATCCAAAAGTGTCCAGTGTCCACAAGTGTGTGCTGAAATTCAAAATCTCCATTATCCTCTAGTGACATTTTTCACACCTGCGACATCGAGCCTGTGACATAACGCTGTGATATTCAGGAGGCCTCACACAATCCAAAAGAGTCCAGTGTCCACAAGTGTGTGCAGAAATTCAAAATCTCCGTTATCCTCTAGTGACATTTTTCACACCTGCAACATCGAGCCTGTGACAGCGCTGTGATATTCAGTGGGCCTCACACAATCCAAAAGTGTCCAGTGTCCACAAGTGTGTGCAGAAATTCAAAATCTCCGTTATCCTCTAGTGACATTTTTCACACCTGCGACATCGAGCCTGTGACATAGCGCTGTGATATTCAGTGGGCCTCACACAATCCAAAAGTGTCCAGTGTCCACAAGTGTGTGCAGAAATTCAAAATCTCCGTTATCCTCTAGTGACATTTTTCACACCTGCGACATTGAGCCTGTGACATAGCGCTGTGATATTCAGTGGGCCTCACACAATCCAAAAGTGTCCAGTGTCCACAAGTGTGTGCAGAAATTCAAAATCTCCGTTATCCTCTAGTGACATTTTTCACACCTGCGACATCGAGCCTGTGACATAACGCTGTGATATTCAGTGGGCCTCACACAATCCAAAAGTGTCCAGTGTCCACAAGTGTGTGCAGAAATTCAAAATCTCCGTTATCCTCTAGTGACATTTTTAACACCTGCGACATCGAGCATGTGACAGCGCTGTGATATTCAGTGGGCCTCACACAATCCAAAAGTGTCCAGTGTCCACAAGTGTGTGCAGAAATTCAAAATCACCCCTGTCCTATAGATACCTTGTACCTTGTTTTACATTACTATATAGTTTGTTGGATTTTGTCTACATTTCTACCAAAAATGAGGAAGGCTGGTGGAAGAGGCAGCGGGTAATAATGGTGTTGCTGGTGGATCTGATGGTAGTGGCAAAAGCAAAATAGGACCGAATGCAGGAGGTGTTGAGCCTGCATCATCGTCTGGCTCCACAAGGCCTCGAATGCTTAGTTTTCAGGGAGTTGGCAAACCGCCTTTAAGGCCAGAGCTTTAGGAAAAAGTTTTGGCTTACATTGCTGACTCAGCCTCCAGCTCTATCGCCTCCTCTTCTGAAGTTGTAAAAAATAAAAGCACTGAGTCGTCATTGGAGGCTCATGTTCATGAACCACACCTTTCCTTGTGTCCTTCACCCCAACCAAGATTGAAGGATGATGCAGGCCATACTACTGATTACTCCATGTAGCTGTTTTCACATACCATGCCTGGATTATCAAGTGAAATGGTGAATTACCCAGGCCAAGATGAATCTGACATGGAGTGCACTGATGCACAGCCACTGATAGATGATTCTGCTGGTACATTCACTCAGAGCACTACATTGTTCTCGCAGTGTACAGAGCCAGATTCTGACCCTGATGAGACTCAGGTGCCCCTTCCCGCACACTATACCACCATACATGGTGACACAAAGGAAGGTGCACATGACATTGAAGAGGAGGTGATGGATGACCCAGTTGTTGACCCAGATTGGCATCCATTGGGGGAAGAGGGTGCTGCTTCCAATAGGTCAGATGAGGAGGAGGAGCATCCACAGCAGACATCGACATCGCAACAGCTGTTATCTGGCAGGCCCGGAGCACTCCAAAGACAGGTTCCAAAAATCAAAAGAGTTGCTGGACAGCTTGTCCAGACGGTCAAAATAGCACAGCGTGCTAGGCCGCAAAATGTCTGCCAAAGTAGGAAGAGTGCAGTGTGGCACTTTTTTGAACAAAATCCTCATGATCAGGCCAAGGTTATCTGTAAGAAGTGCGCAAAGACCTTTAGCCGAGGGAAAAATCTGAAAAATTTGAATACTAGTTGCATGCTTAGACATTTAACCAGCATGCACTTGCAAGCGTGGACACAACACCAAACCTCAAGTACCACATGTGCAACTGATCACAAAGAAGGTAGTCAGCAACGCTACATTGTTTCCCCCACTGTAAGCCCACCGGTTAGCACAGCAGCAAATGTTGAGGTGTCGTTGCAAGGCCACAGCAGTCAGGGAATCCCACTGTTATATCAACGAAAGACTGAATCTAGGCCATCAGAATGAACACCAACTCCATCACCATCATCAACCCTCTCTCAGTCCACCCTGTCCACCGCTACTTCCACCATATGCAGCTCTCAAGTCCAGCTCACCCTCCCAGACACTATGAGTAGGTCAAGAAAGTACTCAGTCTCTCATCCGCGTACACTGGGTTTGAACGCCCACATTGCCAAACTAATCTCGTTAGAGATGATGCCCTATCGGTTGGTGGAAAGCGCAGCTTTCCGCGAACTCATGGCCTATGCAGTACCACGCTATGACCTACCCAGTCGCCACTACTTCTCTCGCAAAGCCATCCCAGCCCTCCACCATCATGTGAAAGACCGCATTGTCCATGCACTCAAGCAGTCAGTGAGTGGAAAGGTGCATTTCACAACTGATGCATGGTCCAGTCGGCATGGCCAGGGCCGTTACGTGTCCATCACTGCGCACTGGGTTAATGTGGTGGATGCAGGGTCCACAGGGGACAGCGGTGGTGGGACAGTGCTGCCTAGCCCACGGTATAGGAAACAGTTGGCTGTAGGCGTTCGACCCTCCTCCTCCTCCAGAAGCGAAAGCTCGTCCACAGAGCGCAGTCGTACGAGCACTCCATCTGCAGCTGCCACTGTTGCACACGAGGTGTCCCCCTATCGAGCAGCTAGTGGAAAGCGTCAGCAGGCTGTGTTGCAGATGATGTGTTTGGGTGACAGACACACCGCCGAGGTGCTGGCCGAGTACTTTCAGCGACAAACTGAGTCATGGCTGGGCAGTGTACATCTTGAGGCAGGCAAGGTAGTTAGTGATAACGGCCGTAATTTTGTGGCAGCCATAGCCCTTTCAAAACTCAGCCACATACCTTGCTTGGCTCACACCTTGAACCTGGTGGTGCAGTGCTTCCTCAATAATTATCCGGAGTTAACAGCCCTGCTCCAGAAGGTGCGAAGACTGTGCGCGCACATCCACCGGTCGCCTGTACACTCCATTTGTATGCAGAAGCTGCAGCGATTGCTCCACCTTCCCAACCACCGCCTCATTATCGACATTGCAACAAGGTGGAACTCCACCCTGCACATGGTTGAGCGGCTGTGCGAGCAGAGGCAGGCCATAATGCATTTGTGGGAGGATACACGGCCAGGCACTTTGAGAGCAGACATGGAGTTGACAGGTGTGCAGTGGTCGAAGCTGAAAGACCTCTGTAAAGTACTTCAGTGTTTTGAGGAATGCACACGGCTGGTAAGCGCAGACGACGCCATCCTAAGCATGAGCATCCCACTTATGCGTCTGCTCATGCAAACTTTGACGCACCTTAAGGAGCAGGCGTCTGCAGCCAATGTTGACGAGGAGGAAGAGGTGGAGGGAATCCTTGATGACATTCAGCCATTGTCTGCTCAGGGACCTCTCCTGGACGAGGTGGAGGAAGAAGAGGAGGAGGAGGAGGATGATGGGGATGATTACTTAGGGGAGGAGGATGCATCTCGTGGGGCAAGTGAAAATGTTGGCGTGGCAAGGTCTGGTACAGGGTTTGTGCGTGACTGGAGGTATGTGGATTTGCCAGAAAGTGCTCCTCCACCCAGCACTCGCAGTGCATCATTGATACCGGGAACATTGGCCCACATGTCAGATTATCCCTTGCAGACCCTAAAAAGGGACCCACGCATTGCCAAAATGATGAACGATGACGACTACTGGTTGGCCAGCATCCTGGATCCACGCTATAAAGGCAAATTACAAAACATCATGCCACAGGAGAACCTTGACCTAATATTGGCTACTAAACAAGCAACTCTGGTTAACCGGTTGGTTGAGGCATTCCCAGCACACAGCAGCGGTGATGGTTCTCACACGAGCCGTACGGGCCGGGGGCAGCTTGGCAGAGGTGTTCGTGGTGCACACAGCAGAAGTGGCGTTGGAGACAGGGGTTTCATGACAATGTTGTGGACTGATTTTTCACGGACCGCTCACACAACTGGTAATACTGCATTGATGGAAAGTGACAGGAGACAGCAGTTGCCAACTATGGTTAACAACTACTTTTCCTCCCATATCGATGTTCTCCCGCACAGGTCATTCCCCTTTGACTATTGGGCCGCTAAACTGGACACCTGGCCTGAATTGGCACAATATGCCTTACAGGAGCTCGCTTGCCCAGCTGCAAGTGTGCTATCGGAAAGAGTCTTCAGTGCAGCTGGATCAATCCTGACAGAAAATAGGACCCATCTGTCAACCCAAAATGTGGATAATCTAACCTTCATTAAAATGAACCATGCATGGGTTTCCAAGAATTTTGTCCCACCTTCCCTTGATGACACATAGGTTGCCAGAAAAATGGCTTGCTTTGGTCCTCCTCCTATTCCGCGAACTTGAACTATTTCGCCTTTTGCAGCAGCTGAATGACCCACATCTACATATGCCACTTTGTAAACCTCCCTAAGTGGGCAGTCCCCCCCCATGGCCGGGGTCACCACCTAGCGCACAAAACCGTGCGAGTGCCGTTGCCCTGGACAGGTGGGTAGGCCGACTCTTGGGCGCGGGCACTGGCATAGGGTCCCTCATAGTGCAATCAAGTGTCTCTGACAGTGGTGGTGCACACCCGCCGTCAGACACACCGCCGTACTATGAGGGGCCCAGTGCCAGTACCGATGCCCACGAGTGTGCCCCCCTTGCTTGGGCAGGGCCCCAGCATTTGCAATGTTTACCTCTCCCTGCTCCTCCGCTGTGTAGTCTGGGCTGTCAAATCCTTCACTGGGACTACCACTACAAATTGATTGAACTGAAAGATGATGGTTAAGATGTAGCTACGCCCTGTCCTGCTGGCCGGGCTCTAGCTCCACATGATCAGTGGCTTCCATTTCTTATGGACATCGACTCACAATTACATGTAGTGGTGGTTTATCATCAGCTTTCACAGTTTTCCTACTCACAAACGTGTGACATTCAGGCGCACATTTCAAAATGTGCCCTCTCATGCCAATCAAATAGAATCGCCTACGGCCTGTGGCTTCTGTCTTTTGCACTCCAAAGTTATGTGACAGATCATGATAGCCAGTGAACACCATGTTTACATCGCTCCCTGTGATAAAAATTGGATTGAGATGAGTAACAGTGATGGAATCAACGGAAGTGCGATACAGCAAGACTTTATTCACAAAAAAATGTTTTCACTGTCTCAACACACAAATTAATTGAGGGTCAGCATCGCCTATGAGAATAGTGACGGAAGTTTTTACCGTGAATAATAATTCCTAGATTTCTGCAATCAATAGCCTTTATGTCACTAATTGTATGCATCTCATTTCCTATTGCGGAGAGGCTGGACTGTATTACTGAGACAGAAATATATATGAAGATTTAAAAATAACACCAAAAGTATATAGTTGTGTACGCCTCAAATGCATTTCCTTTTTTCCACTTTTTAGATTGCTGTGTAATCCATACTGAGAACACGGAGATTTTACATGTTTAAACTATGCTATATATACCTGCTATCCAGTGATAAAGTACCCTTTCTCAGCTTTGTACAATCTGGTCAAATCCATACTGGGCCTGAGAACATCTGAGTCTGCCTCCTGATCTATAGACATATATTTTTAATGTGTAAACTAGGCTACATATATACGTGTTATCCGGTGAAACTGTACCCTTTATCAACTTTCTACAATGTTGTTGAATCCATACTGGGCCTGAGAATGGCTGCTGAGCTGTTAAGCAAGCTTGAGCACCTGTGGTTTGGACCCGTAATTTTTTCAGGAATGACGGTTAGGCCTAACTCCGGAATTGCGGTTGACCTGAACTTACTGGGAAATCATCGTTCGCGGGGAATAATCTGAATCCCAGATCCCCATCACTAACGGAGTTCAGCAGGTTATCTGCACCTGTAAGCAACAAAAGCTGGTCCTTTCAGTGTAGCGTGCGTGCATGCAGCCCCGGACATGTACTGGAATGCTAGACCTGTTATTGCTCGATCTCACATGCCACAGCCTCGCGTATCCCTCTAGTAAGCTTGACGCGTACCGCGGGGCCATGCCGGAGTCTCGGTCGTTAACGGAATAGAGCTGAGAAATCGCTAGCACAACTACAAACAGACATACCACACCACACACAGAATCGACAAAGCTTGCAATCTGTCCATCTTTTCTGTAGCTTGTATGGTAGTGGTTTCCCGGGTGCAGTCCAATTAAGCCACAGGCTCCACTCCTGGTGGTGCCCTTTTGGACATTCCTTTAAGGTTCAGCTTTGCAATCATACTGCCCCCGGAAACCAAAAACTTTGCCTTCAGGGACGCTGTTTGGAGGTTCGTGGGAATAACGCCGCCCGATCAGCAGTCGGCATATGGGTCGCCCTCCCAGGGCTGTGGGGTACTCGGTACCGGGCCGGTGTCAGAGGGATGTGTCACAGCAGCGGTGACCCGGACGGTGGCCATGGGCGCCCATGTAAATGGTGTGGTATAATGGTAAAGAGTTTATATAGATAGTTTGACGCCACCTGTGGTGTTCGGCAACATAGATGTTAGGCCGACGCTGTATGCAGATCCTCTGGGACTGATGGTGTTGTGCAGCAAAGATGGTGAAGCTCCCCACAGGTGGAGCTGGAGTCCCAGGGAAGTGTAGATGTAGTGATGGGGGAAAGGCACAGGCGGTGTAGGTGCTGGTACCAGATGTAGCGGTGCTGGAATAACTGTAGGACACCAGAGCGTGCAGTTCCAAAGCTTTACTCACAGTCTGCAGGTTACACAGATGCCTGCCTCCGTGCTGTGTCCTCCGGGTCAGGACCTCTGCCAACCTCCGGGACCAGAATGGAAAGCTCCCTTCCAACACTCCGCCAACATGTACCTTCCTGAACGTCTCCTTTCTAGCGCTTGTGGGGGAAGCACTCACAGGACCGTGGTTCACTGAAACGCCTCCTAACAGATGGTTCTCAGACTTTACTTGTATGGCAGACAGCTGTAGCCTTTTCCTTCTGCCTCGCACACGTCGATGCTGGGGCCTCCGAGCCTTAGTTGGGTACAGATCATTTATAGCTGCTACTTCCCCCGGTTTCTGCTGCAGGAACGTCAGTGTCCCTACAAACTCGGAGACCGGAATCCGGACCATGCGCTCCAGCTAGGAGTGAGCCTTAACTCTGCTCATCCTCCAGCTCCCCTTCTCACGTCCACACACTTCCCCTTCCCTGCACAGAGTGCCCTAACTTACCTCCTCCTGACCACATAGAGCAGCTCCTCAGCAGTCAGGTTCAGAGGTCTCCCTGCTGGCCTGGAGTGGGAAATGTGTTGTGTGTTGGTTTCACTGCTAGAGAGATCCTTTGTTGCTCCCAAGCTTGACAACACACTCCAGGAGGAAGGCAATGCCACAGTGGCGACTGTACTCTTGGGGATGCCACAAGTGCACTGAGGCCCAGCCACTGCTGGATGATGCTGCTGGTACATTGACCCAGACCACTACATTCCCCTCGCACTCTACACAGCCAGAATCTGACCCAGAGGAAACTCAGGTTCCCCTTCCCGCATACTATACCACCTTACACGGTGACAAAGAGGAAGGAGCTGATGAAAGTGCAGGTTCCTTGAGCAGGTGGGGGGGCATACTCATGGGCAATGGCACTGGCACAGGGCACTGCATAGTACGCAAAAGTGTCTCTGCCGGTGGGAGAGCCTAAACAGCCAAGTGCAGTGAGACTTATGTAATTGTTTTCAATGTTGGGACAGCAATTTTTGGGGAGCACTATACTCTAGTGAATGATATATGGGGCCCACCATACACTGGAGCATTCCAAAGGTGGACATCAGACACTGGAGCAGCATTTATAGGGCCCATTATACACTAGAGCAGTAGAAATGGGGCCCATTATATATGGAGCATTATTTGGGCCCATAAGACAGTGGAGCTTCATCCATTGGGACCAACATATACTGTTGCATTATGTGGAGCTCATCATATACGGTTTGAAACATTACTCTGTATAGCGCACTAAGCGCTGGCCATAATACTGTATGGAGTTATATACTGTCCGTTTTTGGAGGTATTGGAGAATTTAAAATGGATATCAGTCATGAGATGTAAGAAGTGAAGTATTTTTCATTGTACTATAATGCTATTTCTCTGCCGTATCGGAGCATCATGAGTTGTGGTATGTGTTAAAGGGGCGCTCTTTGGCCCTGGGCCCACGAAAACCTGGAGCCAGCCCTCCCCCCCACAACTGTAGCCAAATAACCCCCATTTTTCAGTGCGTAACTAGTATTATGAAGTTAATTAAGGTTGACAAGCTTCAGTAACAAGAATTTATGCTTTTGGCATTCAAATGGGCACTGTTGGTGTGTTTCCTGTCCTCCTCTCACTGCCAACTTTAATTCTCCATTGACTTACATTGGGTTTCGTGTTTCGGGATGACCCCGACTTTTCCCTATAGTCGGCCGATTTTGCTTGACCCGACTTTTGGAAAAGTCGGGTTTCATGAAACGAAACTCGACCCTAAAAAACCAAAAGTCGCTCAACACTAGTGGTGATGCAAAAACTATTTTTACAATAAAAAGTGTTAGACAGCTGCCAAACATAAAAACTCGCTAAAAATAGTAAATCACACCCCCCTTTATAACTCCCCTAGATAGGGAAAAATACTAAAATTAAAAAAAATGTATTTATTTCCATTTTCCTATTAGGGTTAGGGCTAGGGTTAGATGGTCAAATGGCGCTGCTTCCCTTCCGAGCTCTGCCATGCACCCAAATAGTTGGTTACCCACATACGGGGTACCAGCGACCTCAGGACAAATTGCACAATAACTTTTGGGGTCCTGTTACCCTTGGGAAAATAATAAAAATTGGCTGTGAAAAGATCATTTTTGTGGAAAAAATATGATTTTTTAATTGTACGGCTGTATGTTATAAACTTCTGTGAAGCCCTTGGGGGTTCAAAGTTCTCACCACACATCTAGATAAGTTCCTTGGGGGTCTAGTTTCCAAAATGGTGTTGTTTGTGGGGGTTTCCACTGTTTTGGCACATCAGGGGCTTTCAAAATGCGACATGGCGTCTGATCTCAAATCCAGCCAATAAAGTCAAATGGCGCTGCTTCCCTTCCGAGCTCTGCCATGCACCCAAATAGTTGTTTACCCCCATATACAGTATGAGGTATCAGCATACTCAGGACAAATTGCACAATAACTTTTGGGGTCCTGTTACCCTTGGGAAAATAAAAATTGGTGGTGAAAAGATCATTTTTGTGGAAAAAATATGATTTTTTTAATTGTACGGCTGTACGTTATAAACTTCCGTGAAGCCCTTGGGGGTTCAAAGTTCTCACCACACATCTAGATAAGTTCCTTGGGGGTCTAGTTTCCAAAATGGTGTTGATTGTGGGGGTTTACACTGTTTTGGCACATCAGGGGCTTTCCAAATGCGACATGGTGTCTGATCTCAATTCCAGCCAAAAAAGTCAAATGGCGCTGCTTCCCTTCCGAGCTCTGCCATGCGCCCAAATAGTCATTTACCCCCACATATGTGGTATCACCGTACTCAGGACAAATTGCACAATAACTTTTGGGGTCCTGTTACCCTTTGGAAAATAAAAATTGGGGGTGAAAAGATCATTTTTGTGGAAAAAATATGATTTTTTAATTGTACGGCTGTACGTTATAAACTTCTGTGAAGTCCTTGGGGGTTCAAGGTTCTCACAACATATCAAGATAAGTTCCTTGGGGGGTCTAGTTTTCAAAATGGGGTCACTTGTGGGGGGTTTCCACTGTTTAGGCACATCAGGGGCTCTCCAAACGTGACATGGCATCTGATCTGAATTCCAGCCAATTTTGCAGTGAAAAAGTCAAACAGCGCTCCTTCCCTTCTGAGCTCTTCCATGCACAGAAACAGTGGTCCACCCCGACATATCAGGTATCAGCGTACTCAGAACAAATTGCACAATATCTTTTGAAGTCCAATTTGTCCTGCTACCCTTGGTAAAATAAAAAAAATTGGACCTGAAGTATTGTTTTTGTGAAAAAAAGTTAAATGTTCAATTTTTTTTAAACATCAAAAAATTCCTGTGAAAGACCTGAAGGGTTAATAAACTTCTTGAATGTGGTTTTGAGCACCTTGAGGGGTGCAGTTTTTAGAATGGTGTCACTTTTCAGTATTTTCTATCATATAGACCCCTCAAAGTGACTTCAAATGTGATGTGGTCCCTAAAAATAAAATGGTGTTGTAAAAATGAGAAATTGCTGGTCAACTTTTAACCCTTATAACTTCCTAACAGAAAAAAATTTGGGTTCCCAAATTGTGCTGATGTAAAGTAAACATGTGGGAAATGTTATTTATTAAGTTTTTTTGTGTGCCATATCTCTGTGATTTAAGGGCATAAAAATTCAAAGTTAGAAAATTGCAAAATTTTCAAAATTTTTGCCAAATTTTCGTTTTTTTCATAAATAAACTTAGTTATATCAATGAAATTTTTTCCACTGACATGAAGTAAAATATGTCACGAGAACAAAATGTCAGAGTCACCAGGATCCATGGAAGCGTTTCAGAGTTATTACGTTCATAAATGGACAGTGGTCAGAATGGTAAAAATTGGCCCGGTCATGGACGTGCAAACCACCCTTGGGGGAAAAGAGGTTAAGGGAAGAAAATTAAAGTTTGAAAATTGTGAAATTTTCTAAATTTTCACCAAATTTCCATTTTTTTAACAATTAAGCGCAAGTCATATCAAAGAAATTTTACCACTATCATAAAGTACAATATGTCACGAGAAAACATTCTCAGAATCACCGGGATCTGTTGAAACGTTCTAGAGTTATGAGCTCATAAGGTGACACTGGTCAGAATTGAAAAAATTGGCCTGGTCACGAAGGCAAAAACAGGTTCTAGCGTAAAAGGGTTAAAGTGGCCCACTGAGACTCATTCGCCTGGGACCCACTAAAACCTGGAGTCAGTCCTGAATTGTAGCATGATAAATTTTGCAGGATAAGATCTGAACTTTAGCAAAGTAGAATTGGGATAAACTTAAACTTTTTTTTACTTTATTTATCAGTCAATGGTAGAACTGATCTAGTCTGGAACCAAGGAGCTGTGTTTTGCTGGTAGACAGCCATTGACACAGGGCATCAGGGCCGGACTGGGACAAAAAAGCAGCCCTGCCACACAAATCCCACCAGCCCACAAACTATAACACTCCTCACCTCGATCAGTGAATTTTGCTTTACTTTGTCGTGCCCCTCACTGTCCTAAAAGGAGATATTTGAAGAGCCACATGTGAATGGCGCCACAGGGCGTATGATCTACCATAGCTGCCTTTACATGCTGCTCTACAGTGGATCATGGGGGTCCCAGCAGTCAGATCTCCAGCAGTTGGAAAGTTATCCCCTCTCCAGAGGAGAGGGGATTACTTGGGATAATGCATTTAAACAGCTTTTCCAATATATTATTTTTATTTGGCCATAGTAATATTTAAAATACTAAACCAATATTGACCCTCCCAAAGTCCAATGTTGCCTCTTCAACAAATGGGTAGTTTAACAACATTTACGAGCTGGTACCAGAGTATGACAAAGAGATCAGACCAATCCTTTCTACCCACTACACTTCTGTGATGCCAAAATTGAAACTGAGGTCTCTCAGCTTTGAACGCTTCTCAAGATGGTCAGCTGTCGTGCGGGCCATAACTCGTCTAACTCACATCACCCATTCCTTTGCCGGTAACAAGACTTCAGAGTTTTGTGGTTGGCATATGTGTAGAGGACACCCTACCGTTGCTGATATTAGACATGCTGAGCAATTCATCATCCTATGCGTGCAACAAGAAGAATATGGTAACAAAATTGACAGTATTACAAGGGGTACTAGCCTGTCTAAGAACAGTTCTCTGTTTGAATTGAACACAGTGATCGATCATCACGGATTGTTAAGGGTGGGTGGTCGTATAGAGAAGTCTGACCTATGTGATAAGGAGCAGAATCCTATCATCATCCCGGATCGGTACTACATTGCTACGCTGTTGGTCCGTCACTATCATGAACGAATGCAGCACCAAGGAAGACAGTTTATCGAAGGTGTTTTAAGGTCCACTGGCCTATGGATCGTGGGGATGAAGAGATGTGTCTCCTCAGTGCTCCATAAATGCATTAAATATCAAAAATTAAGAGGAAAACAACAACATGAATAAATGGCAAATCTTCCAGCAGACCGGTTAAACACAGACCAGCCATTCTCGTACGTCGGCATAGATGCTTTTGGCCCATGGTCAGTTGTTACAAGAAGGACCCGTGGTGGAGCTGCAGTAATATTGACCCTCCCAAAGTCCAATGTCGCCTCTTCGACAACAAGACAGAAGTGGGTAGTGTGCAAGTCAAACAGGGCCGGCGCCAAGTTTTTGTGGGTTCCGGGTGAGTCTCAGTTGGCCCCTTTAACACATACCACAATTCATAATGCACAGATACAGCAGATAAATAGAGGTATAGTACAATGCCAAAGATTTCACTTCTTACATTACATGAGTGATATAGAATAATGAGCTCCATATAATGCTCCATACAGAATAATGAGCCCCATATAATGCTACATACAGAATAATGATCCCCATATAATGTGCCATACAGAATAATGAGCCCCATATAATGCTCCATACAGTATTATGGGTACCACATATTCCTCCATACAGTGTAATGAGGCCCATATATTGCTCCATAAAGAATAATGAGTCCCATATAATGCTCCATACAGAATAGTGAGGCCCATATATTGCTCCATACAGAATAATGAGCCCCATATAGGGCTCCATACAGAATAATGAGCCCCATATAATGCTCCATACAGAATAATGAGCCCCATATAATGCTCCATACAGTATTATGGGTACCACATATTCCTACATACAGTGTAATGATGCCCATATATTGCTCCATAAAGAATAATGAGTCCCATATAATGCTCCATACAGAATAATGAGGCCCATATATTGCTCCATATAGAATAATGAGCCCCATATAATGCTCCATACAGAATTATGAGCCTCATATAATGCTCCACACAGAATAATGAGGCCCAGATAATGTTCCAAACAGAGTAATGAGCCCCATATAAAGCTCCATACAGAATGAGCCCCATATAATGCTCCATACAGAATAATGCGGCCCATATATTGCTCCATACAGAATAATGAGCCCCATATAATGCTCCATACAGAATATGGAGCCCCATATAATGCTCCATACAGAATAATGAGCCCCATATTATGCTCCATACAGAATAATGAGCCCCATATAATGCTCAATACAGTATAATGAGCCCCATATAATGCTCCATACAGTATTATGGGTACCACATATTCTGCCATACAGTGTAATGAGGCCCATATATTGCTCCATACAGTGTAATGAGGCCCATATATTGCTCCATATAGAAAAATGAGGCTCATATATTGCTCCATACAGAAAAATGAGGCCCATATATTGTTCCATACAGAATAATGAGCCCCATACAGTGCTTCATACAGAATAATGAGCCCCATATAATGCTCCATACAGAATAATGAGCCCCATAAAATGCTCCATACAGTATGATGATCCCCATATAATGCTCCATACAGTATTATGGGTACCACATATTCTTCAATACAGTGTAATGAGGCCCATATATTGCTCCATACAGAATAATGAGTCCCATATAATGCTCCATACAGAATAATGAGGCCCATATATTGCTCCATACAGAATAATGAGCCCCATATAATGCTCCATACAGAATTATGAGCCTCATATAATGCTCCACACAGAATAATGAGGCCCATATAATGTTCCAAACAGAGTAATGAGCCCCATATAAAGCTCCATACAGAATGAGCCCCATACAATGCTCCATACAGAATAATGAGGCCCATATATTGCTCCATACAGAATAATGAGCCACATATAATGCTCCATACAGAATAAGGAGCCCCATATAATGCTCCATACAGAATAATGAGCCCCACATTATGCTCCATACAGAATAATGAGCCCCATATAATGCTCAATACAGTATAATGAGCCCCATATAATGCTCCATACAGTATTATGGGTACCACATATACTTCCATACAGTGTAATGAGGCCCATATATTGCTCCTTATAGAATAATGAGGCTCATATATTGCTCCATACGGAATAATGAGGCCCATATATTGTTCCATACAGAATAATGAGCCCCATATAGTGCTCCATACAGAGTAATGAGCCCCATATAATGCTCTATACAGAATGATGAGCCCCATATAATGCTCCATACAGTATTAAGGCTACCACATATTCCTCCATACAGTGTACTGATGCCTATATATTGCTCCATACAAAATAATGAGTCCCATATAATGCTCCATACAGAATAATGACGCCCACATATTGCTCCTTTCAGAATAATGGGCCCCATATAATGCTCCATACAGACTAATGAGCCCCATATAATGCTCAACACAGAATAATGAGGCCCATATAATGCTCCATACAGAGTAATGAGCCCCATATAGTGCTCCATACAGAATGAGCCCCATATAATGCTCCATATAGAATAATGAGCCCCATATAATGCTCCATACAGAATAAAGAGCCTCATATAATTCTCCATACAGAATAATGGGCCCCACATAATGCTCCATACAGAATAATGAGCCCCATATAATGCTCCATACAGTATGATGAGCCCCATATAATGCTCCATACAGTATTATGGGTACCACATATCCTTCCATACAGTGTAATGAGGCCCATATATTGCTCCATATAGAATAATGAGGCCCATATATTGCTCCATACAGAATAATGAGGCCCATATTTTGCTCCATACAGAACAATGAGCCCCATATAGTGTTCCATACAGAATAATGAGCCCCATATAATGCTCCATACAGAATAATGAGCCCCATATAATGCTCCATATAGAATAATGAGCCCCATATAATACTCCATACAGTAGTATGGGTACCACATAGTCCTCCATACATAATGCTCCATGCAGTATTATGGGTACCATATATTCCTCCATACAGTGTAATGAGGCCCACATATTGCTCCGAACAGAATAATGAGTCCCATATAATGCTCCATACAGAATAATGAGCCCCATATAATACTCCATACAGTAGTATGGGTACCACATAGTCCTCCATACAGTGTAATGAGGCCCATATTTTGCTCCATACAGAATGAGTCCCATATAATGCTCCATAAAGAATAATGAGGCCCATATAATGCTCAATACAATATTATGGGTACCACATAGGGCTCCATGCAGTATAATGAGCCCTATAATAATAATAATAATTTTTATTTATATAGCGCTAACATATTCCGCAGCACTTTACAATTAAGCAGGGACATGTACAGACAATAAATTCAATACAAGTTAAGACAATTTTAACAGTGACATTAGGAGTGAGGTCCCTGCTCACAAGCTTACAATCTACAAGGAAATGGGGGGGACACAGTAGGTGAAAAGTGCTTGTTAATTCAGGTCTGGCAATTATAATAAATAGGGATTTTCATATAAAGCTGCAAGATCCAGTCATCAGCCTGTGTGTTTAAGTGCAATAGTCAAGTATCAAGTGCAGTTATCGTGTGCATGGAGGGTGTGGAGACAGAATAGTAGGGTGCAGATTCAGAATATTTGGAAGGAGGGAACAGGGCAAAGTTAGTTTACTGAGTAGTTGATGTGGTAGGCTTGTTTGAAGAGATGGGTTTTCAAAGCGCGTTTGAATAGGTCAGGGCTAGGTATCAGTCTGATTGTCTGGGGAAGTGCATTCCATAGAGCTGGAGCAGCACGAGAGAAGTCTTGGAGACGGAGGTGCGAGGTTCGGATTACGGGGGATGTTAGTCTTAGGTCATTTGTAGAACGGAGGGCACGTGTAGGGCGATAGACAGAGATGAGAGAGGAGATATAAGGCAGTGCAGATCAGTGGAGAGGTTTGTGGGTGAGAGAGATGAGTTTATACTGGACCCTGTGGTGAATAGGTAGCCAGTGTAATGACTGGAACAAGATGGAGGCAGCGGTGAAGAGGCTGGACAGAAATATGACCCTGGCTGCCGCATTCAAGATGCATTGGAGAGGAGAAAGTTTGGTAAGAGGGAGACTGATCAGAAGAGAGTTGCAGTAGTCCAGACGAGAATGAATAAGAGCGACAGTAAGAGTCTTAGGCTAGTTTCACACTTGCTTTTTTTTGCAGCGCGTTTTTCCCGCAAAAAAACGCATTGAAAAAACGCATACATAAGCATAC